>NW_026562386.1:4242133-4554633 GCF_027474105.1 Poeciliopsis prolifica | reverse complement strand
TCTATTCCTCTTCCAGGGAGTCTCGGGCATGCTCGGCTCCAACCTGAGGCTTGACGGTGCTGCAAAGAGGTGGGAGGGGAAGAAGTGGACAAATGGGGGAGGAACTGGCGGAACCCACGGCGGCGGAGCAGCGCACACGTGAATGTTGGAACTCGTAGCACCGAATTAAAACCACAAAGAGCAGCAGCGTACCTTTCCTAAAAGAGTCCATGCGATTTACGTTACGGAAATCTGTACATATTATTATTTGTTTGTTTGCTTGTTTGTTTCCTTTTTGCTGATGTTGCTCATAAGCCGCAACGACTAGTTTGGTTTTCTTACATTTGTAATAAAATCCTGCTCCTTCCAGAATAAAATAAAACGCGATTGTTCCAAAGTGTTAGAAGCGTCACTCATTGGCAAAGGTTTCTCATCTTAAATCGAACTATCGTAAAATAAAGACTCACAGCCTTCACTCTGGAAAAAAAAAAAATCCTCACCACGTGCTTTTGTTTATTCTTTTTGAGCATCACCGTCTCCCCTCCCGAACAGCCATACCCCTCCTGTCAACAAGGAGCGCCATGCGTAAAGAGCGCGGCCCTTTAGGCAAGCTCGGCTGCATTTTATGGGGAGGTGGGGCGGCGGTGTTGAAGGGAGAGGGCGCTGGGGGTAGGGGTGCATTTGCGACGTCACTCCCGCTTCCTGACAGCGAAGAGCACGCGCGTAAATAAAGTAAAGCAAATGACTGCGTAGCCATGGCCACACGTAACCCCGTAACTGCACCGGCTGAATGACTGGACCATTACCGCACACCTCAGCGCACCCAAAAGCAACCCCTCTGCGCCATGTGTCCGAGCGTAAACTCTGAGCTCTCTGGGAGGAAGGAAGGCACCCCAGAAAAAAAAGGAGGGGGGGAGAGAGAAGTGAGGCTTGTGTGCATGCTGGAGTCAAAACTCAAGCAAAAAAAAAAAAAAAAAAAAACTGAGGGTGCCTCGGAGAGGGCCAAATGACGAGAGTTGGGAAGAGCATAAACAGGGGGAGGGGGAGAACATTTTCTCTACTTTTTTTTTTTTTTAGGGATGGGGGCCACGAAATGAAGTCATGGGGGCCTACACTTGACTTTCTTTGACATGTGAAAAAGTAGGAGAAGTCAAAGCTCATCAATAAAACACTTTGGAGGTGAAAGAGGGCTCCCTAACAACCATTGCATTCCTGACTGCGGGTTCAATGAGTAGACAAACGACTCTGCCACAGAGAGAGAGAGAGACGGAGAGAGAGGGAAGGGAAGGGGATGGAAGGGAAGGAGGTGAGGGTTTGCCCGGCTTGAATGGGGCCCTCAGTGGGCCGGCGAGATAATGAGCTGAGAAGACCGGCTCAAACTGTCACCGAGGGTCCCGTGGTGAGGAACAACACTCTGGCCAGTGCTCCCTCATCAAACAACCCGTAAACTAAACGAGCACATTCATCTGTTTCTCCTTGCTGCTTTGTTTCTACTTACTCAGACTGGTGGTTCAGCCGATGGGCCCGCCGTGAATGCTCGCAGCTTATATCATCTAAAGGGGAGGCGGGTGGGTTGTGTGTGTGGGGGGGGGGGGGGGGGGGTTCCCCTAACAATTTTACGTCAGTGACCCCTCCTATTAGACATGCATAAGACCAAAAACACCCCCTCACACACTTTGTCTCACACACACACACACCGCCGTTTCTCCCTCACCTCTTCCTCCTCCTTGTGCCATTAGGGGAACCTCGACTTGGCTCCAAATTAAACTGTAGGAGGAGCTAAAGATTCACTTTGCTATATTGCTTTGAATAATTTACATTTTCCAAGAGTTTGGATGTATTAAAGTAAAACTAATGCTAAAAGGGCCAAGGAAAGTTTTCTATATCCGCAGTGTTGTTTTTGAAAGAGGGAAACTTTGAGGACGGTTGGAAAATATTTCTTTCTTTCTTTCTTTCTTTCTTTCTTTCTTTCTTTCTTTCTTTCTTTCTTTCTTTCTTTCTTTCTTTCTTTCTTTCTTTTATTTTATTTTTTTTTATCCATGCAGGATTTGTTTTAAAGTTTCCAATGTGACTGGACAGAAATGTATGTTTATTTTTTTCTCCCCTGCAAAACTCTCTACAAATGCACACTTTTGTCGTGCTAACTTTAGTGCCACTCGCTCGTCACAGTCTGCAGCTGTCAAACAAAACAAAGCAAAACAAAATGCACGCCACTAACCTGGCTGCCTTCGCCTGACAGACGGATTCCCCGGTGAGAGTGTCAAGTAGTTTTCTTTGGAAACAATGCCTCCAGTAGGTTATTGGTTTCTTTTTTAGTTAAGCTGCAAATCCGCTCTAAGAGCTAATTCGTTGTCTCTCCACTCTCAAGAGGTTTCTGTAATCTTTTCTTTTCTTTTTTTTTCTTCTCTAAATCTTCCCAGATACATCAATCTGTGTCAAGCCTAGCGGGAATGAAAAAAGCTTCATTTTTTAAAAATATATTTCAAGTTTCATAGCTGACGAAGCTCACTTAATTGCTGTAAATTAAATACTGTATAAGTTGCATAAATAAGTGAAGAAGAGGGTGGGGGCGACGTTGGGAAAGCAATTAGCCCAATTCGGATTAGCAGCAACTAATGTCATAGGGGCCTTGAAGAGCCTAAGCTGCTCGATATTTCCCCCTGAGGCAACGTAGTATTTGTGTCCCTCTAGAAACTTTTCAATACAAAAAAAAAAAAAAAAAAAAAAAAGAAAAAAAAAAAGTGGACAGAAACAATAGAATTAAAAAAAGAAAACATTTCTTTTTGCTGAGGACAAAGCAGATCTGTTGTAGAGTCAAGGAGCCATGCTGACCAATATGGGAGATTTTCTGCTGAAACATATATTTATATATACATCTGCACATGTTGTCCATACGGCATAAAGACATGGAGCATGGTGAGACGGAAAGAAAATCCAGAACATGCAAATATTCTGGATGTAACACCCTTATTCCTGCTGAAATATGGGAGATTTCAGCAGGAAATTTCCCATACATATATACAAATAGTTAATTAAAAAAAATATTGCAGCAGATTTTTTTAAAAAAAGGTCACATTATCTTTATATTTTAAATGCATATTATTGCTATATTTATATATTTTTATTATCTAGGTCTATTGAATCAAAATACCATTTTTAACACAGCATTATGACTGTTATAGAATATTCAGCACATTTAGATGTATTATTATTATTATTATTATTATTATTATTATTATTATAGCAGTTGCAGTAGCTACTTGTGTAATAAATCTCTTATATGCATGTATAAATATGGTCAATAAATATTTGCAGAACTTCTTCCTGTTGCTGTGCTTCATCAAACAGCCTCTGACTGACACGTTCACGCACTTCAACCAGACGCACGAGGATACCGCGGTTGTTTTATTTGCACATGTCATTGACGCGTTGGATAAGTCGGATCCAGGCTTTTATACGAATAAATTGAACTTATTCTCGTCAGATCTCGTCAGTCCACATCATCCAGGTTTCTTTTCTCTCTCTCTCTCTCTCCCCCTGCTTGGCGGCGCACGTGGAGCGCGACCAGGAACGGAAGAAGCTCCTTTTAACTGCGCGCGATTTCTTTGAACACACTGAGTTATAATAAGGAAACAGCCTATAGCGTAAAAAAAAATGTTTTCAGTTGTTTAAATGTTGCTCGTCTTCTCTTCATGCTGCGTTATGCTCCTTACATTTATACTCTGTTCTCTCAATATTGAGTTCACTTCAGTGTGTTCATGTTTCTGCGCAGGATGTCTCGGTTCGCTGCTGCAAGCCGCTTGAGGTGAGCAGTCTGAAAAAGCACAAGGCTGAGAAGCTCGGAGAAAACTCCAGGACTGATGGAGACACCGAGCAGCTCAGCAGGCGAAACAGGAAGAGAGACACAGGGGCCAGAAAACCCTGAGACCTGAGGCTGCTGGGAGGCGAGTTGGATACAGATATCATAGATGCGCATTTAAGAAGAAGGTGCAGACCACTTCCATTTCCCAAAGGCAAAAAGAATATATGTATATAAGTCAACTCACAAATCGCACCACTCGTTCGTTTTCTTCATCAAAGCCCAGACGACATTCGCTGAACGGGTCTGACTTCATGAGGTTCACATGCGCTCTGCTCGGCGCCTCCAAGAATATCCAAAGACTTAAACAAGCGGAGGAAGCATCGATCCAAGACCTTGCAGGTGAGAGATTCCGCTGCTGGACAGCGACATGTCCACCGAACTGATCGATGGAGTCCGAGCAGTTCTCAACTCACCAGAGGTTTTTCATGGAAATACGTCAAAAAAAAAAAAAAAAAGCGCTTAAAGTGAGGATTAAATAAAAGCTGCATTAGTGACAACAAAAAGAAAATCCGCTCACTCTGATCAGCTTGTGTCGTTGATTATGAAGCAACATGCGAAGCAAATTTTTCTCTCTTTTCTTTTTTTTTTTTTGTTTAGTATCCGAGCATAAAAGTTCTCGTCCTACGAGAAGAAAATATATACGCGATTTTTTTCCAGCAGCGTTTATGTCGTTCAACATCAGAAAGACACACGTATGAAAAACTTAAAAATAAATAAATAAAATTAAAAATGTGATTCGGCGAAACTCACCGGAGTGAAGGCAGCAGCGGCGTGTAACCGTGAATCCTATCCGTGTGTATATTAGTTCGCCTCCGCAGGATTTCTCCTCAGAAAACGTGTAGCTCCCGAATCAAAGATCAAACCCCCAAAAATAATAATAATAATAATAATAATAATAAATCTCTCTACCTTCGGGTCCGTCGTGGAGTTGAACTGTCAATGAGAGTGAGGAGGGTTGAGAAAATATGCAGCACTTACCAGCAACTTTCCCCCTTCAGCATCAGCCTGAAGTTGGCAGTGATTGGCTGGAGCGACGGCTCGACGTCACACCTTGGACAGGACGCGACGGAGCGCAGGACTGGGAAGTGCGCAAGGTGGCCTCCATGTGGAGCTCACCGGCCTGTGTGCGGGGAGCCGCGTGTGTGTGTGGGGGCTAACAGCCTAGCCACTGACTCCGCAGACACTCTGCTGCATTGTAAAGGCCATTGTTTTATTGCAATCGTGTGTATTTTAATTGAATTGTCCGCTCTGCTCTCAAGTTTCTCTAAGTACACACCGAGCGTGCCGCAGGCCAGTGACGCACCCCGGGGGAGGCCCACAGGAGGGCGTGTGGCACCCATAAAAATTGACACTCTTAAAAATATCTAATATATTAAGACAGACCATTTTTGGTTAATAGGTAGTGTTTATTTATTTATCTATCTATCTATCTATCTATCTATCTATCTATCTATCTATCTATCTATCTATCTATCTATCTATCTATCTATCTATCTATCTATCTCTATCTATCTATCTATCTATCTATCTATCTATCTATCTATCTATCTATCTATCTATCTATCTATCTATCTATCTATCTATCTATCTATCTATCTATCTATCTATCTATCTATCTATCTATCTATCTATCTATCTATCTATCTATCTATCTATCTATCTATCTATCTATCTATCTATCTATTTACTTACTTACCAGTCTAAGTCTACCACATGAATGAGTTTGACCACAGCAGCAACATATCCAATAAATGACTAAATAATTTATATATATTATTTTTTTTTTCTTTGATGTTCTGTGATAAGATAAATTGTGCTGATTTAAATCGGGACAAAGAATATTTGAAGTAGTTGCTGAGGTGTTGCGACGTTAAAAGCGCGTTTTCCTGCCTGAGCATGCTCAGTGCAACAGGTGCGGACAGACCACGTGGAAGCAAACTCTCTCAGACCACTCTCGGTGGACGTGGGTATATTTCCAACGCTCAGATAGAAAGCCACGCGTACGAGAGGAATAAAACGTTTTAAAGCAGAGGCAAGCAGACGTCTCCACTGTTTTGGCCTTTTACTTCTCTGGGCCCTATAAAATTGTCATCAGTGACTCATAATTGGACTTCTGCTCGGCTTTTAACCGAGGCAGGCTAAAAGCTTCAAACCTTTTTTTTTTTTTTTGTTTTTCCACAACCGCTGACGTTTGTGTCAATTTGAACAAGACGGTGAGTTAATGGGCAACCGCGCCGCCGCTCGTCTCCCAGGAAGAGACGGTGCGGGGAGGAGGGGCAGCAGGGCAGGTACGGGCCAGCCGGGACTGGCTGCGTCCTGGTCATTATTTGGATGCGCTGCCATTAAGAGGCCTCGATACTGTGCAACGCAGCAGGGTGCTCAACACGGGCGCTGGAAACCGCACGGCTTGGTCCCTGCTTATCAGGCTGTCAATAAAACGAGATGGGATGCAGCGGTCGGGCCAGGTGCTCCCTTTCCCTTCCCACACAGCCCCGCTCTCCAGAAGCAGATCAGGCGTGAAGGCAAATCTGTCCAGCCGGTTTTTCCCTCTGCCGTCACCACGCTGCTGCCGCACAACGCCACCTCCCTCTCTTTCCCTCCCCTGCCCGCTTTTCTGTGTCTCTCTCCCACGCACACACACGCGCGCTGCCATTTGCACACTGAAACACACTGACAGTTGTTTCTGCGTTTTATAGATGTATGGAAACTCTGCAACTCAAATATTCATGATATCAGCCCGTATTTGCATGTGATTCTATAATTTATTCCCATTACATATTAACCAAGACATTCCAGTCTAAGTTAAGGATCAGACTTAACTTAAGTTAGACACTGAAAAAAAAAAAACTTGCGCAAACTACAGGTGCCGCACTTTCGTCTTAGTTTTTTTTAATTATTATTATTTTATTTTTTTTTTTGCACTGGGATGTCTTATTGTTTACTGCAGACAGAAAAAGAAAATGTCCAGGAGGACCAAGCACTCTGGGTGCACGCAGAGATGATGCAGCTCTCCAGTAGGAAATCCGAGACAAGACGGCGAGTTTCTCAACTTGGAGTTTATTTTACATGGGACACCATCCGATGTCTTAAATCCCAACTTTTCGCTGCAAAATGCCCACTGAACGATGAATCAAAGGGGCAACAGTTGTTTGGCCCCTGGATACCTGATTGATGACATGATATTGTGATTCTGCCTCAAAGCATCAGAGGTGTTCAAGAGGCTCGGCGGATCATGTCAGTTGGCTGTACATCATGAAAGAGTAATCCAACCTAATTCCCACCTCTCATTACGCGAACGTAAAGACGCACTTTATTGTGTCTCATTTCTGCGCGGAATGTTTTAAGAAGTTGCGCGCGCTCCGTGTGCGCGGAGCTTGATTTGTTTTCTCTCCGCGCTCTCCGGCTTTCGGATCGAGACATTAGCCGAATTCCCCCGGGGTGATTGGATGCAATTTGTCCGGAGCAGACAGGCACGCCCTGGATGTTAGGAGTTCACTTTCGCTCAACGTGACAAGCCGAACTTCGATCTAGAATTTCATCTGAAAGCGCAGAGAGCGGAAAGATCCCGTGCCATTAAGTGTTCTTCTGACTTTTTTGTTTTTTTTTCTTTGGAAACAACATGATCACTTCCTCCCAACCTCCTTTCTTTTCTTTCTTTTTTTTTTTTTTTTTTGATGACAAAAATTCAAAACAGGTCTACTTGCCAAACATTTGATCCATGTGAGAGGCCTGTGTGAGCTGTGAAATATGTGGAACTGCACACGTCAGAGTCAGGGTGTGTAGAGAAAGTGAGAATGAAAGGATAGCATGCCCCAAATCCATGACCCTTAAATTAAATTAAAGATTGACAGCTTCATGGATTAAAGAAAAGAAAAAGAAAACATACCCAAGACTGACACCTGCCATGCAGTCTTCGCCCTGATTGATTCTGATGCTTTGTGCTCGCAACAATAATGCTCCTGCTCTGCGCAGGGCTGAACAGGCGCGTTTATCACTCACTTGCCAGGAGTGGCTAAAGTCAGTGTCCGTGTCGCGCTGTGAGCTGACAGGGGAAAATGGGAGCTAACGAGGTTGTCAGATGTCCTGACAAGACAAATGAGAGCTCGTCACTCCCCGCGCTTTAATAACATTTAATGGAAACGTATTGCACCGTTCAAAAATAAAGTGCTGCAAATACAGGGCTCTGATGGCGACTCAGTTAATTACGCACGGTGCAGCAAATTACGCATCAACTAAAGGGTGTTGGCCTGGATTCAGCACCGTCAAGGAACACTAGCTTCATAACAAATGTGATCTAATATAGCAATTGGACCTCCGACTTTCAACAGCTAATTGAGAGAGGAAAAAAAAGACAACTCTTTAATTTGTGTTGTGTGAAATACTGTTGGAATGTATGTTTCAGAGCCACCGTGGCAACGATTTTATGTTATCTGGTGAGGTGAACCTTTATTTGTTGAGGACAGTTTAAATGGAAAGCGCGTTTTGTCCTCTTCGCTCGACCACTTGCATCCCCACAACCCGCCTCTAACTAATACCGAGTCAGCTTGCAAGAACAAAAAATATTCTGTGCATCGAGGTCATGCATTTTTCTGTGAAATGCGTGGTGTGCGTTTCAGCCAACGCACCGCTTGGCATTTGTGATCATGACTGAAGATCTCAACGCAAGTTTGAACTTGTTTCTCGGTTTAGCTGTCAATTTATAACTCGATTATTCCCAAAAAGGCGACTGAATGTCTGAACTAGATTTAGATTTAAAAAAAAAAATCTTCCATCTGCACATTTTAACCCCTGGCTAAGTATGAATATATTGAGACAAATATCGAATCTGCCTTCAAAAACTCAGCGTTCCAGATCAAATCTTCTTCAGCTGAGGACCAGAGGAGCCCCTCGCCAGATTCAGCAGGCACGATGAGTGACGTGTGACGGAATGACATTTGTGAGCTTGTAATTCAGCCCCGCTCTTTTTTCTCTCCTGGTGGAGGAGGCGGGATGTAAAAATAGACATTAGTTCGCTAATGCCATCACCTGGCCTGTGGCGCTTTACTGCGCAGGGTCAGAGAGGCCAGAGCACCTGCTGCAGAGAGGTAATTACACCACCGACACCTGCGGATGGATAGATAGATAGATAGATAGATAGATAGATAGATAGATAGATAGATAGATAGATAGATAGATAGATAGATAGATAGATAGATAGATAGATAGATAGATAGATAGATAGATAGATAGATAGATAGATAGATAGATAGATAGATAGATAGATAGATAGACAGAGAGACAGACAGACAGACAGACAGACAGACAGACAGACAGACAGACAGACAGACAGACAGACAGACAGACAGACAGACAGACAGACAGACAGACAGACAGACACTCCACCACGATACGTCCACCACCATGTTTCACTTGTTTTAGTCTAACATCGCGCCAAAATTGTAGAAAAATCTAAAGTGTTTAATTAAATATCTGGCGAGGCAGTAGCTGCGCGGCTCCTTAGACACGTTGGAATGCCTGACGCAGACACCATCGTGGCTCCAAGCAACAGAGGAGAAGGAACATTAAAGCACCAAATGTGACAAACTCAGCGCAAATCTTTGTGATACGTATAAATGGATGCAGCGGCGCGTCGCAGGCTTCGCAAATCCACACAGATAGCGGGCCTACGTACAACAACACACAGCAAATCAGGCAATAACGACGGCAAACCGTCTGGAAAATGGACGCACGTAGTGTGGCAAGAAATCACTTCTTCCTCCCCTCCCTCTTTCTCCGTGTCCGGATGACAAAGCCTATCCCGGAGTAAATATTTTGAGGATAATTGAACTGATTGTTATTTGCAAGTTTCTCCGTCTTGAATATAAAAGCGGCGGCATGCCTGCGCGCACTCCTAATGACTTTCAGACCATTGGCAAGATATATCCATAAAGGGGCAACTCCTGAATCGTTAATGCGCAGTTCTGCGGAACATGTCAGGATGTATTACCGATTTGGACTCTCCATCCTTTTCCTGCAAATCGCAAAGATTTTTTTCACCAAGAAAATATCGTGAATTATTACACCGAAACTCATAAAGTTCACCCCCCCCCCAAAAAAAAAAAAAAAATGCTCCAAATGACCTCTTCGGGGGCTTTTAAGGAAGCTCAGTAGAGCTAACTAAACACTCTAAAGCCTATCATTCATCTGGAGACAGAGGCAACAAAACAAGGAATCCTGGACAAGTGTAAAGCGACAAAAGGGGGGAAAAAAGCGAATTTTGTGTTTTGACGACATGTTTGCGACTTATTCTGGATTCACTTTGTCGCTGCCTGAACGCGCAGATTATTGAAGACTTCTCCGAGGAGAAATAAAGATGATTTTCGGGTCAGTGCCTCACTATTGATCTGATTCAGTCCATCCCTCGCAGGCCGGTTATTCAGCAGCACCCCGCTGTGGATACACACTACATTTCAGCCTGTGCAGTGTTAAGCCCGCGTTCTTGCCACGGAGGGCCTCTGCGCACTCCGTGAAACGTCCCTAAATGTAATCACAAACCAACCGTAATTAGACAAGTAATTACCGGCGTAATTAACAGCCTCTTTCTGCTCGCTGTGCTTTGATATGCTCGGCCGGCGCTCTCTGCGCTTTATGGCTCACAGGCGGGCAGCCGTGGCGGAGGATAAAGTCTTTATTATTATTGCTGGAAACCCATCTGGTAATAGTCTTGCCCGAGACCTCCTCCCCCCTAATCAAGGTTTTAATTAAAGACGGTTGAGGGCCATGGAGAACATGAAGGCCAGTAATTAAGACTAACATTGGACCCTAACAGATGCAACCCTCCTCCTGCGTTGACGCAAAGAAGAAGAAAAAAAAAAAAAAAAAGAAAGAGAGAGAAAAGCGCACACAAATCTAGGCGCACTGCAGGGTCGCTGCTGCTTAATATTCAGTAAATAATGACGGATGAACTGTGATTAAAGGTTGCCGCTCATTTTTAATACACCGAGACAACTCAATAATGTAAGCCAAAAAAAAAAAAAGAAGTAATTTTTGAACTTGTACCAGGTTTAAATCAGACTAAACAACGCAACGTGGATGGGTATTATTTCCCTCTGCATGCTATATATGCAGTATGACTCACCTGGCTTGGATTTGCATGGGCTTATTTTCACATCGCTTTGACATGTAATGATTTGAAGACAGCTGTAGGGTTTTTTGTCGCGGGAAAGAGTCTCCGATCAACATGCATTAGAGTGATGTGTGCGCATTAACCAGGCAGGTTCCGCCCTGAACAGGAACTCCATCAGGACTCGATGTTTGGCTCATTTTTATTATTGGAGATTTTTGCTGGGGTCATTTTGACATTGGGATGTAAGAGAGCGGTCTTTCAGGACGCAACTGCTTTGGGTTTTCCTGCGTCTATTTAGCCTACTTTGCGTGTAAACGCATGCCAAATCACATCACGTCACACAGCAATAAAACTGTCACTGATTCCCTAATGCCGCCCACCCCAGACCCCATGCTCCAGTAACTGCTCCTTGGTTTTGCGTTGTGAAAGTTAAGGTTTGGCCCTCTTCAGCTGGACAAGCAGATGGGCAGAAGTTTGGCCAAAATCCCCCGCAAAGTACCATGTCTGCTGGAGCAGAACAAGAGAAAATCGCAGATTAAAAGAAGACTGCTCTCTGGCTTATGGTCACACCTTCTTCTACAAATGAAGTCCAACGCGAGGGCCAAAAGTTGGACATCAAAGCCAAAAGCCGAGCACTCGTCCTGATCCACCGAGGACACAATTTACAGGAGCAGATCTTTATTCCACTGCTCTATCTCTGAGATTTGATTTAAACTGTGTCAATTCGGTGAAATTGTTCAAATGAAACGTTGCTTACTCAAAACTAAACCAGCTTCAATAAAGAAAACGCCCAGCGACCCAGAGTCTAAATTTAACCGAAACATCTTCAGACAACAGCGAACTGCTTGAAAAGTTGCCCTGAGCGCTTCTGCGGCTCCCAGGCTCCCAGCGCGCCTCACTCGCCTCTTGTGGAGCTTTTCTGACTCCTAGTGGCGAATGAGAAATCTGCAGCTACTGCGGTGAGGGGAAGTGGAAACTTTCATGCCTCGAGGAACTGGCAAATAAACAAGAAAACAATTGGAATTCTCCTAAAAATATATACATGATTTATACGCATTAATCACGTATATATTTTTTTGAAATTAACTTCATTTTTATTTGTCAGCACAGCACAGAAGTTTTTGTCATTGTCCAACGAATAACCACAAAATACCTCAATTAACAAAAGTCCTTATGAACGTAGTCACCTTATTGGAGATACATTTATTCTTTGACATTTAGGAAATATTGTTCCCCCTGTTACACCTTTGAGCAGTTTAACAATTTTCATGGCTTTATACCAACAGCTACTGACATATATTGATGTGTTCTGCAGTCACTGTCACACATTGCGAGCTGAAGCATGTAATGCATGTATGAAGCCTCTGTTGTGTCAATAATCATAATTTAAAAAAAAAAAAAAACCTGTTTGACAGCTACACTGTTTATAGTTGCTGGTTGCATGCATGCATCTACTAATAAAAATTAAAATAATGTCATCACATTCATTTTCAGGTGTCAATTTCCAACAGTGAAAACACACACAAAAATAATTCATTAATAAGCAGTGTAAATTATGAATGACCGTCGATATTTAAAAGTAATCAATGCAGACGGATCAAATATTAGTTGTAGGAGAATATCAAGCCATTCAATATCGTATTTTTTAAAAAAAAGATTTGACCTTAAATTCACACAAGTTGGAAAGTTTACATCTGAGCCAATGTGAAAATGAATAGATTTATTCTTCCTTTGTGAGTTTCTTCATTATTTGTTTAATCTCTTCTCATAAACACTGACCAGTGTCCATAACTAACTCTCTTTTTTCATTGCCGCCCCTTGCTGCAATAGAGCAGCTCTGCAAAGCTTCTTCTTCTTCTTTTTTTTTTTTTGCACGTCCATGTCTCCCAAGTTTGTGTGAGAGAAGCATGCAATTACCCTTAATATCTCAGTAATGCAAAAAGAATGAGACTTAATTTTCCATCTGGTTGCATGGAGAGAAATGTCAAACGTATTGGATTGAGACTGCAGTTTTAATCATTAAGGGATCACGGTTAAGGTTGATAAGGAAGGATTAGGGTTTTGCTGCTCATGCATAATTTAGCCTATTGATCAGATGGGCATCAGCCTCACACAGCCAGTTGGAAGAGGATTCTTTAACAATTATGTTAATTTTCAAAAAAGCAAATGTTGAACCACTTTAATATTCTAAAGTGCCTTTAAACTTTAGAATATTGGTATTACAGCGAATTGTTGGGGATTTTATCCAAACACAAAGAAGATTGGTGATAATGCAGTTGAAAAGATAGTTGCAACATTTTCTGCAGACTCATTTTCTGCAGACTCACATAGGATGCTGCAGTGTTGCTTCCCTCATAGGATCTTTGTCTCTCCCTCCTTTACTCTTTTTCTTTTCCAAAGTGTGGAAGGAGGCTGGCATTTACTTGACAATTTCTGCCTTTAAGTGCACACTTTAAGTGCAGTGTTTTTATATACACCTAAGATAGCTGCAGCCTAGGACAATTTAACAGGCAATTTAACTGACCGTGTGTTAGTGAAGCTGTCTGAGTCCCACTCTTTGCCAGAGCGTCATGGCATGATGGATGTCGGCAGTCTGGGCTAGGTGGAAGCGACACACACACACCCAAATGCCGTCCCACTGAACACACAGCTATGCGGACACGCCGCTCTGCCATATTTTCTCAATACAAACACATATGGGCCCATCCACAGCCAACCCCCTTCCATTAAGTCAACATCTTGTGCTGGCGGTTGGAACAGCGCGGGGCTGGAGTCAGGTCGTCCAAATCCGTCAGTAAGCGGAGGCAGAGGCGTTTGTCATCCTCCTCTCTGGGCACCATCCTCCTGGAAGAGAGAGAGGGGGGACAGAGGGTGGCGGAGCTGCGAAGCATCTGGCTTTGGTAGCTCCAGCTGCAGGAAGAGAAGGGGGACAGGAGCTCCTCCGCAGCCCAGGGGAGACACTCCTTCTGCAGCCAAAACCCTCCACTACCCTGTCTGCTGGACGAGGAGGTGTTGAGGCAAATCAAATAAAGAGTAAGCGGTACTAATGAACATAAAGAGTGAAAAATTGATCTTTTTCATTAGTGTTTTATGCAAAATGCCTGTTTATGCAAAATGCCTGTGATCTCTCAATGAAATGCATCGAGAGGAATCATAAATCATAGATACAGAAACACCAACTCAAACCAGGATGTCTTTGTGGTAACATCCAAGCCAAATGTTGTAGAAATTAAACTTAATCAAAAATACATTTTTCTTCATTTGTCAACACATTTATTCAATGGGTTTCTTTGAAAAAAGAGAGCAGATAAGGTGCTAAGTATTCCAAAGCCATTTGACTAGAATGCTGGACCAGAGGAAAATGTCACCCAAATAATGTCCCAAAAATCAGAGGCCACAATCACATTGCCAAGGCCCGGAGATACTCTTTAGCATCTAACGTCAGTGTGCAAATGATGTTTAGCCGCCGATGGACGTTTAGTACCAGACTTCATAGCCTCAGAGGATGCTTTGTCACAGATCTGTGGATGATTCAGAGCCTGAGGACAGCATTTAGTGTTGGCACTTAATGTCCCAATGTGTTCCAGGGTTTGCTCTGAGGCTGATTGAAGGAAAGAGATCAAATTAGATGTTTTGGGGGGAAGAGATGAGTCCTCAGAGGAGCAACACAAGCATTGTTTCTCTATTGTGAAGTGTGACCTTTATGGCGGGAAGTGCAAGAGGGAAGGGGGGAGTTGAGGAGACCCTCTACCCCATCTGAAAGTCCTCTGGGATTAATTAACCCCATTCTTCCATTAGGCCTCTGGGATTGTCTATAAGATTGGGAGTTTAGTTTTTCAGGAATCTCAATTCAGCATTCAACCGACATCATTCAGGTATGAAACAAAATGAGTCGTCCTGGGGTCTATACAAAGCCCAAAATCTAGTTTTATATTCAAGATATTGAAGTACAGAAGTACATAGGAATTACATATGTACGTCATGTAAGTGGGATTTTGTTCTATTCTTTCACACAAACTTTAATTAAATTAAAGTTTGTTCCCCCTGTTACACCTTTGAGCAGTCTTGCTTTTGTGTGGATTTTCTTCTTGCTTGAAAATCCACACAAAAATCTACATTTTCAGCTTTTTTACAGGAGCATATCTGTATATTTTTCATTCACCCTCCTTCACTCCTGGTGACATCCACCAGGACCAAATAGTGTATAACAGCTGACATCACGCAATGAAGGCTCTCCCTGCAAAATTTAGTTTTGGTGTAATGTTTGGTTTTGGTGGAAAAAGCAGATCCATTCTTCATCTACACATGGTGTGCCACAGAACATCTGAAAATTAGCTTTGCATTCATGTTGCTAGACAATATCCTCCCAGTATTTCAGTGGATCATCCAAATCTTCTGTAGCAACATTTAAATGAGCTTCAGCATCTGCTTTCAACATCTGTACACCCTCCTCGGGCTCAAGAGGTCCTGTGACCAAGACCTGCTGACATTCTCTGATTCCAGACCAGAAACTAAAGGGAACAAAGTTACTGCTAACAAACAGCATGCTGCAGCCTGAGCTACACCTTGTTAGTTTACCTCATGACTCTTTTCTGTGCATCACATTATTATTGTGTCTGTGATCATTCCTTTTTCTGCTTTTATCAAAGGAGCATCTTAACAACATAAGACACCTTAGTGGTTAGTCCCAAAAGCTAATGGATTTAGTGGCACAGATCACAAGCATCTGTTTGATGTCACTAATGATATGTCAAGGGGGGTCTGCCATGTGCTATTGTCCTGATCGCCTATAGATGCATGTCTGTATATAATGTGACGAATGAGAACACCGATCCACTTCTCCTCTCCTGAAACCAGACCATTACTGTCAATCATGTGGATGGCTGCAGCAGGCCGGAGGCTGCCAGCTCACATACAACGAGCGCCTGTCCCCACAGTCTCATGATGACGGTCCCCAGACAGGCTACCATAACAGCTCCAGCTAATCTTCTTTTCATGGTCTTCATTACGACCTGTCAGGACATAAATTGAGGGTAAATTGCCATGTTTATTAACACGGAGCCAAAGCAGCATCTTTTCACTCCCCTTTTGCAGCTCCCCCCTGCCTTGTGTGAATGTTAACATTTAATAGTGACCAAGAGGATCAATTACAATGCAATGTGAAGTCACCTTAATGTGTCTCCTCAAACATTATGCCCTCTGTTGATGACCACCTCAGAAAACCCATTCAGACAGACACTTGCTTGCCACATATTTTCAGCTCCACTGGCGATGGTAAAGGAAAAGGGGGCCATGCTTCACAGAGCACCGCAGCAGCCCAGCCTGGAGACTAAGACTTGCTGCGGCCTTTGCCATATTACATATTAATTACTAGATCAAATCTGTTCAAACCGAAGCAACGTTGTTCTATGATCCCTCCTATACTAATCAGCGCGCTGAGGTATGGCTGGGCGACTATAAATTGCTGACTTAATTAAAACCAGGACCTCTCTGTCATCTAATTACAGGGAGAAAAGGTTATTGCTTCGATGCAATTTTCCAAATATGATTCCTTCGCGGTTATTAAAAGCCCGGGCGTCGTTTATTGTTTCAGATTTTTCAATATGGAAATGGCCCCGGTGACAGACGTAATGACTCGGGGAAAACGCTTCATCTCGATAGTGGCCCGGCACGGCCATTTGTCTGAGATAAGTGGAGCGGACAGGGAACGGGAAAATGTCATGGCAGGCATCCCATGATTGCCTCCACTTTACAGTTGTCATTAAACAGAGCAAAGGTTTCTTTTCTCTTGTGTGGCAGCGATGAGAAGTTTATTAATCTCTCCAGAATAGAGCGCACTGTGGGTTATTAGAACAGCAGAGTTTCACAAGAGAGGGGGGAAATTGTGTGGAGTAATTTGGCGATGAGGTGCTTCACTCTGAGGTGTTGTTCAGTTAGATCTGTATCGTGCTTGATTTCCAGTTTTACACCTTTCTGAAAACCACAATTAAAGAAAGATAAAAGTGATGACAAAAACTGAGGGAAATGTAACACGTGTCATCTTATAGGGAATTGAATTCTAAAGTTAAAATCAAATCAAAGTAGAACAGAAATACTTCATGTTGGTCAAAACAAGGTGAGAAGATCTCTTTCTGTGGAATATTTTACTGATGTAAACTTTATTGTTGCTTCATCTATTTGTCTGAAAGACACCAGGAGCTGGAGTATTCACTAAATAAGTTAAAAGAAGGGATTATGAAGGGTAACCATCCTAATAATTCAGGATTCATTTGATATTTGATGTTCACTACCACAGTTTCAAGTGTGAACCCACTTTTATCAGCAGTGTTTATATGTTTCAAATCTCTTAATTAAATGCACAGTACAACAACTAACTAAAGCAAACATGTCTGCTAAGACGAAATACTGCACACAAAAACTGTCGGAAGAAAAAAACTTTTGATAGTTAGCCAACTCAGACTCATTTCGTTCTTATTCTAACTTTGATGTTTAATATGATACAGTTTCCATCCATCCATGGAGTCTATCTACAGCGAATGTTTCAGGCAAGAGGACAGGCCACTGTTGCATCGCAGGGCAACACAGAGGCAGACAGGACAAACAACCATGCACACACACGCTCACACCTAAGGAGAATTTAGAGAAACAAATTAACCAACAGTTATGTTTTTGGACTGTTATGTTCATTTGCAGCCAGAGTATGGAAATAAGAGTATCTGGAGAGAATCCACGCACGCACAGGTAAAACATGCAAACTCCGTGCAGAAAGACCCCGGGCCGGGAATCGAACCCAGGACCTTCTTGCTGCAAGGCAACAGTGCTACCAACTGCACAACCCCTTGCAGTTTGGCATGTTTTCCAAAAAGTATATTTACATATCAATATACTTAATTAAAAAGTGAAAAATTTAATCAATTAATATTTAATTTTTTTCCAAAATTCCTTTCTGTTGTGCATGCAGTAAACAATGTATGCAATATTTTTCTTTTGTTATATTTGACATCATCTGTAAATTGGATAAATGACTGACTTTTAACATTTTAATTCCTCAAAAGAGGCTGTTTTTCATCTGTTGCTTATGGGGATCTCAAGTAAGAATACAAATTTGCAGTGAAACAAAATCAAGAAAGTCTGTGTTGCTGTACTTCTGCCATCATCTGTTGGATTAGCAGCATCCAATAGATCATCCATCAAAACCCAGGACTTATAGGCTAAACATCCTGTTAAATAGGCTGGCTTTGAAACCTTTTACAATGATGGTGTGAAGAATCCTGATGTTATACAGGGTTTTTCATAAAATCAGAAGACAGAAAAACATAGTGCCTTCAGTTGGAGGCTTCTTCAGAGTCGTTGTAATATGGACTGCTACAGGAGATCCTTCCTGCCCACTTTAACATTTTAAAGTAAATTATGAGTTAAAATAACATCCAATTCAATTTGTCTTTGGGATCAATAAAGTACTTATGAATCTGAAAGTGAAATATGCGAAGGTAGCGCACATGTAGGGTTTTATTAACCAGAAAATTCCAATCTGCCCAAACAACATGATGGGTTTTTACTTTCATCCAAAGCAGCAACTAAAATGCATGCTAAAAAATTCTTCAAGAAGAAAAATGTATGCCTATGCTGAATTACATGTAAGACAACTGCATGGGAACAAATCTTGGAGCACATAAGCGCAATAAAAACATAATATGATTTTGTTAGCTGCAAATTTAACCTTAAACAAGTATAGGGTTAGTTTTTTTTTTAAGAATGCCTGGTTATCCATAAATTATCCATGCTTCAACAAACTGGAAAGCCTTTGCTGCATAAAGGCAGAATTATCTGAGGAAGACATAAATATGGAAGTGACAGTTCTCATGGGGCAGCAAGAGGCCACAACAAAACAGGAGCCCATCCTGGACACTAATGCCCCGTGTCTCCCACCATAGGGTTTTTTTAATTACATTAACCAAATGCACTCTGCTGTGTGTGCAATCTCATGGTTAACTGAACACCCCTGTAGCTGCCCCCCCCATCCCACACACACACCTCCCATCCTTGTCCCACAGTGAAATATTCATGTTGAAAGCCACTCTTCCCATCGACTCTCTTCCTCCAACATGTTCTTGCCTGTAGTTGCTCAACCATGCCATCGTTGTTTGGGAGTAACCTCTTCAAAACCTGCCACTGTTCTTTGATATTAGGGTAACAGAAGTGTTGAAATCTTCTTTTTAGTGAAACAAGGGGCCGAGATGAATTCAAACATCTTCATGACTTTTAAATTGAAGTGTGTTGAAGCTTATTTATGGCATTTTACATCATGATTGCCTTATAAAGCTTCTATTCATGTGTACATTCTTCATATAATTTGGAACTGCATCTAACTCTAAAATACATATTTGTGTTTCGTACTGTTATCCCAAAACACTGATTCAGATTGACTAGGCGGGACTAATTTGAATACATGAACTATTCATTAATTGTATAAAGAGGCTAGTTAGCCCCAAGGCCTCTTTATAATCATAAACTGGGGTGTACTACTTATGCAAAACAGCAAAGTGCCATGTGCTGGCTTATTATGCTAATAGTGAATGGCAAAATACATGTTTCTCCTGCTCACAAAAGAGGATTAGGCATGGCAGCATCAGCAAGTTGCTCCCAGTGCATAGAGTGTGTTCTTCTATATTGCAGCATCTTGAGATGCAGCTGTGTAATGTGATTCTTCCTGTACTCGTCAGGAAGCCTGGATGAGATCACAGCCCCCTCCTCAGATATTGCTCATCCTTTCCTGTTAAAAAAAACAAAACAAAAAACGTTATGTTACAAATTAGAACTCAACACAGCTATTCATCCTGCAGATGACCTTCTTTTGTTCGAGACATTTTCTTTTGGTGAAAACATTGAAAATTTGCAGGAAATAAAAAACTTTGGACCTACTAAAACTGAAAATTCAGAGCTAATTTCTAACACTGGTTTAAACATATAATATGTCTAAATCAGTGTATAATAAAAAAAAACTGCTCTTTGGAAACAATATAGATCATTTATTAGGTCTTATTAGCCAGAGGAACAAGACAGTAGCGCACAATGCTACACCCAATCTATTGCTTAAAATCATTGATGAGGCCTCACCTGGAGGGTATAATGATAAACTGAAAGCTCTCCTCATTAGTCTGACAGTGTGCAACAGGGCCGCTGTGGTTACTATCCAGTAGCTTGCCACAAATGAAAAGAAAAAGTTTTGAAAATGATTACATATATCAGTGTCCAGCAGTGAAAACGTGTTGATCATTGATAAACTGTGGGCAAAACCTGTACAATCAGTAGTTCAATCAATGCATTTTTTACAATGTCATGAAACTGTAACAAAGACTATAACTTATTGCAGTGGCTGTTGTAAGTTCCTATAGACAATAGCAGTAGCAGATGCACTGATATTTGTGATAGTTTTACATGTTTCATTGATTTATAGCCAACTATATTTGTTTAGAGCAAAGCTTGACACAGAAACCCCTAAATTATGACAGAATAGAAAATGATTTTTTAAGAATGACGATTCTTACTGAAGTCAATGCAGTGAAGAAATAGTAAAATAACGGAGCAAATTCCATGTTGAATTTTAATGTTAATCATTAGTATAGGCTGAGATTTAGGGAAAGAATAGAAATTATTAAACTGTTACATGTTTTTCAGGTTTCAGGATTTTGCTTAAATTCTTTAAAACATGATGCTATAATTAAAATATAAGTGAGTATCAAATGGAAGAAGTCATCATTTATTTGTAGATATAAGAAAAAAACTAAAGTTTTCTTGGAAACGCACTAGCAGCTTTGGTAAAACCAAATTAATGTCCTACACATCACAAAAAAATGAACACAGAAGACTTAAATTTGAAATCATCTGTTAATTACTGATACGCTGGTCATCTTAAAACTTTAATTCGCTGAAGGATTGTTGTAGATATCATCCAATGAAAAGAGTTCAGTTTCTGCAGGAAATCAGTTCAGTTGAAAGACTCGGCAGCTCTTTTTCTGAAAAAACAAACAAACAAACAAACACAAAAACAGTCATTGAACAATATTTGCATGTGGGAAAACAGGAGAGAAAAAAAGAAAATGCTGTTGGCTTCATTAACACAGAAACAAAAAAGAAAATTACCAAAAAAAAAAAAATACTGGAACAAATAAATAAATAAACCAATTTCCAGTAGAAATAAATACATAAACACAAACTTTATTGAAATGAGGTAAGACCATGAAATATTAAAATCTACTGTTCTTCTTATCATTAAAGATCAAGTTATTAAAAAAGTGGGTTTTTTTAGGTTTTTCAAAGCAAATGTCGTTAATTAACAGTAACTCTGCAGGACTTCTGTCGATCCACATCTCAGGCTGGACAATCTTCCACCATGAGCTCCGCATACCTTCATGAAAATGTCAAAAGACAAATAAATAAATAAATACATAAAATAAAATAATTCCAATTTGCAGCTTTGTACAAACTAGAGACACAGCAAACATGGAAAATAGTGTTCTGTTCTGGTTAGATAAGAACAAAATGTAACTTTTTGTGACATGCATGTGAACTGCTGAGAGGTAGAGAACTAGGACTGCAGATCCCCCTGAACACCCTCCCAATATAATTGCATGGTGGTGGCAGCATCATCATGTTCTGCACCAGGAGCAGAGAAAAGCTGATCGTTGTTGATGGGAGGATAAATGCATCTCAAACCTGTCAACATCACACTATTTATTGAATCTGACTGAGCATGAGGAAAAGTCTGGATGTGAGATGCATTGACATCGGCCACAAAATGTGATCTATGAAAATAATCTGAATACTAATACGTGCCACAGATTACAGATTTTTTTTTTAATTGATGCCACAATACACTACTTTGAGCAGGCCGTTCCTTCACAACTTCTCATTGTACTTTCTCCTTATCACTTTGTCGGCTTGCAACGTGGCGCCTTAACTCCTGCAACGTTACGAAAATCCCATCTGTGCATCGTAGGGACCACGTGATTGGTCGAAGCTGGGGCCACTGTGAAACGGACGCTGTGATTGGTCGAACGTAAAGCGGCAGGAACTCCCGGCTTGGCAGCATCCTCGCCACAAGACGGGACTGCTTTCCAACTGTACAAGTGAGGAACTGGAAGTGTTTTTAGTGGAGCTGGTTGCTGGCGTTTTCCACGGGCTCGGCTTCCAACGAGAGAAGAAGAAAGAGCTCCGTGTGCGGTGGGAGGTGGAAGTAGCTGCTTTGCCGACTGACTGTAGCTTTCCTAGGCCTGTTTGTGGCGTGTAAAGGGGGGGCTGCTGGTTAGAATCAGCATCAGCCCCAGAGACTGATGGCTGGATTTAGCTTTAGCTTTAGCTTTAGCTTGGTGTGCGCCGGGCTCCTGTGCGCCTTCCTGGTGAGCGCGAAGCCCATGTTGAGGAAAGAGAGGGTCCTCCGTGACCCAGAGCTGAGCAGACAAGCCCACGAAGACAATAAGAGTTACCAGTACGACCATGAGGCCTTTCTGGGCAAGGACGAGGCCAAGACGTTTGACCAGCTCAGCCCCGAGGAAAGCAGAGACAGACTGAGGTGAGAAGCATTCCCCCCCTGACAGTGATGCGTTCTGGTTTATCTTCTCTTATTTTGACCCACTCAGTTTCATGCTGGAGTCTGCAGATGGGTGACATGAAAAATGCACAAGAACACATGTTCTTTAAGATGATCATCGCCTGCGTGTTTTTTCTTTATGTCAACAGGACAGCCTTACAAGTTATAGGCGGATTGTTGCAGACAGTTGTTGGAGTGAGTGTGCTAGCTTCACTTTGACAAGTTGGCATTATGTGCCACATACTGAGGTGTGGGGCTGAAAGTGGGTGGATCCCTGTTGGGACGTCTCAACGTGGCAACATATATGTCTAAGAATATACTACAAGCCACAGTGCATGGTTGTTGTTTTGTTTTTTTTTCTTTCTAAAATTGGGTTTACTCCGCTCCACCCACTGGAGTATTCTCACTGAAGGTGTGTCCCTCCCAAAATACTTTGAGATCCACCAATTAGGCTTTATTACCAGAGATTCTGCTCTTGAAGTCCTGTAACACACAAACACACCAATTAAACATATATATTTTATTGGATATATTTTTTTCTTTTATAGAATAAAAAAAAAAAAAACAAAAGAAAAAACAGGTGACATTTTAAGTTTTGATCCAGTTAAATGAATAGTTTTTATCCCAAGTATTCTGCCTTTCTAATCGTTGCATCACTGAACCGTGTTTCACAATGTCATTAATCAGAGTTGAAATGTCTTCATTTAACAAAAAAAAAGAACCTGCATCAATAATATCACATATATTCCCCCCCTCAGCAAAATCGTGGACCGTATCGATGGGGACGCAGATGAGTACATCACGACAGATGAGCTGAACGCCTGGATAAAGCGTGTCCAAAAGCGCTACGTGTACGAGAACGTAGCAAAGGTGTGGGCGGATTATGATCTGAACAAAGACAACAAGATCTCATGGGATGAGTACAAGCAGGCCACTTACGGATACTATCTCGGTATGGCTCCTCTCATAGTGGACATGCTATCATTCAAACATGTCCCGATTAGGCTTTTGCTTGCAGATACCAATTTTGATTGGTCCCCTTTTTTGTTTGTCTGAGGACTGTAACGCATGAAGAAGAACAAACTTAGGATGGAAGTTCCTCAATTGAGATTTTAGATTTGACAACAATAAAAAAAAAAAAAAAACGGGTTAAGTGTCAAAGTTTAATTTTTTACCTATAACAAGGTGCATGGACGTATGTGCTATTTGTTTATAGACAGAGAATGATGGGAGTTTTTAATCTTGGTGTACTTTATAAGTAGTAATTAAAAAAAAAATCACTGATCAAAGGCAGTCAAGTGAAGATTTGGCCAGTTCCGATCTACTTTATTTTTCATTTTTCTTTCTTTTTGGTATACTATGTTAAAGAGCTATTTCAATGCCAGATAATCGCCTACTTTCAATGCATGCTTTCAGCTAACCCTGAGGAATTTGAGGATGCCACAGACAAGTTCAGCTTTAAGAAGATGCTGCCTCGAGATGAGAGGAGATTTAAAGCAGCAGATCTGAACGGCGACCTGGCAGCAGACCGGGAAGAGTTCATGTCTTTCCTCCATCCTGAGGAGTTTGAGCACATGAAGAATATTGTGGTTCTGGTAAGCCCGCCCCTCCCTCCCCTAAAAACACGCAGTAATTACATATGATTAACTCGTAAGACCACGCCTTCAATTTTCTTATCTGGATTTCAAAGACAGTGAACTGAAGCCGCTGTTGTAGTTGGATAAAGAAGCAAAATTTCTTTAAAAAGTTCATCACATGACACATTTTTCTAGTCAGAAACCCCAGTGTAATTTTGGGAATATAGCTGGGTTTAATCTGTGTGGCAAAATTGTTTTTGCCACCTTTGTATGACTCCCTAATGAAATTTGAACAAGTTCTGGAAATCATTGCGTCTGTAGATCCTTTTTGGAACAGACCCGATGGGAACCAACAGACAGGCCCATTTAGGCCCCGATCTTTAAATATAAATCTGGGTTTGTGGAACATTGGCGTGGCAAATGTTAGCAGCGGTGCACTGTGCTGCCGTGCTCATAAAACTTGTACCACCCATTTGACAGAGTTAATAATTAATCCCTCATTTTTCCGATGTCGCTGAATGTTAACCAAGGAACGACTCAGGCAGCGGCGCTTTAACGGCTCTTTGCTGCAGTAAGCACAATTGTCAAAGACTGAAGTCCCTAAACCTGATGCGCAGATGTATTGTGGGTTTGGTTTTTATTCCCAACAAGTTATTCAGGTCTTTCGCACAGAAGTGCAGAAAGGAGGCTTTGCTGGCGCGCGTTGTTACAGGGAGAAACATAAGAAGGAGGCACTTTGCGGCTTAGGAAGAACATGGCTGTAGGGTAACGGGACAGAAAACTAATGGAGGTTGTTGTGCAGGTTCAGGCTAGAACATAACCTGTTCCCAGTGAAAGCATACACACACACACATACACTCCCAATCACATAACAGAACTCTCTGTTAAAAGGCCCGGCTTCAATTTCTACCTGCTGAGATCTCATTGTTGCCTGTAATTCTGCTCTCAATGGCCAGATTTGTAGAGAGGACTGGCTACTGAACATTGACTGAACAAAATGTTCAAGATTCTTCTTTAGAAAGAATCCAAATCTGGAGCAAAGCAGGTAAATGATAGAAAAATAACAACTGTTTGTTTGAATTGACTACGATGGGCCAGTCAAAGACGATCCCTGGGGTGAACAGGTGGAGGCGCTGCAGCTCCCTGTTGTCTGAGTTATACTTGGAACAGTTTTAAATTGCGTACCAGAACCATGTAATTATTCGGAAAAGGACTGGACATGATTGTTTGTTTGAAGTGATCCAAAGCAGGCCATTTTATTTTCACCGTAATAAAATTCTTGTGGTTTTATTGTTGAGGATTATGATGTACATTTCTCTGTCCCACAAGATGATGGCATTGCTCTTTTTGAAATATGTCACATTTAGCAAAATTATTCAGAACATCAAAATTGTAATCGCCATCTAAATTCAGGCTGTGATCAGGAAACCTGCAAATTAGGGACAGACTAATGAAGAGACAGATTGATGCAAAAAAAAAAAAATTATTGACAGGAGAGCCATTTTTATAACTTTTATAGAACATTTATTGTGCAAAAGTATAAAGCTGTGTTTTGACTGTAAGTTTTTAGGTGTTGTGGCTTCTCCAGATATTTAGGTACAAAATATCATAGTTGGGCATCTATTCAGAAAAGGCCATAAAAATAATACAATTTCTACCAAAGAACTGTTTGGTAGAAAGTTGCCTCTCAAACATTTGCCATGTAAAGTTGCCAGACATGTTTTTATGAGTTTATACATCAGTTGGGTAATTTTTTCCTTCATCTGTTCTGATCAGTAATTGTTAAGTTTTGTTTTCTTGTTACTTGAATGCAGCAGCGCACAAACGGGCAAAGGCCAGAGCTGTGTCTTTCTAGTTTCTTATTTTAAGCCCACATTATTTCCCAAACAGTAGCGTTTAAAGGATTTCCAAGATAGCTGTGCAAAAATGTTGAAACCTTTTGAACTATCTTTGATAAGTGTGAAGTAATAAAATAGTTGATGTTTTCTCCACTTTATTTTTCCATTTGCTGCTGTTTAACTATTATAAGTTTATAAACACAAAACAGACTGACTATACACTTATTTTACTGTACACAATGCTATTTTATATTGTGAAAACATAATATGCTTTAGCGGTCTGTGTTTTGTTTGCTGTTTTGTGGTGCTTTTTTTTTTTTTTGTCTTAAAGTAAAATGAATATATTAGTGTTAGTTAAGACATTCTACAGTCACCTGTGTGAAATTATAATTTAGAAAATAATCCCAGATAATATTGGCGATATTAATTACTTTTTATGTTGAATCTTCCAGTAAAAGTGCTTCATGATGCAGGTGACCCCCATCAGAAATTGACTTTTATGTCCTGTTTGTATACAAGGTACATCTTGTTTATTATCGAAGGTCCAAAAATCTCCAGCTATATCAATGACTAAGTGTATTTATTTATTACAGAAAATCTATCATTGTTAAATCTTTAACTTTCATCCAGTGATTCTGGGATGAAATGGGGGAGAGCTTTTCAGAATAAGTTTAAAATGTTAAGTTTTACTAATTGTTGCAGAAAGATGTTATTTGTCTTTTAATTAAGGAGCTTCAGTTCTCATCAGCAGCGCTGTAATTGGCATGTCAGTCTGCCAGCTCGGCTATAAGTCGACCCTCACACACTTATTCACTTGCACGGCCAGAGGCAACATGTCTCCCTCTTAACTACTCGCAGTGGAAGTCCCACTACACTTGACCCTCACGTCTCCTTTTAATGACGCTGTTAACTCGTTCTGAATGCAGGAAACGCTGGAGGACATCGACAACAACGGCGACGGACATGTGGATGAAGACGAGTACATTGGTGAGTTTGGAGAAATAAAATCATATTAAATCAAATTAGATTTGAAAAATAGTTTTGGAGAAATCAGCACTGAAGGCTTCTGCCAGCCGGGCAGTGTACTCTGTGAACTGAAAGGAAACCGTTAAAATATGAGGAACATGAAGGCAAGGGGAGGAGGCTATTTTTAAGTTTTCAATTTTTTTGAAGCAGAATTCAAATTTGAAACAAGTCTTCAGGTTTGGTTGTTATTTTTGTTTTTCATTTTTGCAAACAGTTTTGTTTTTGAACCCTGAACTCGCGCTCAGGATTATAACTTCTTTTGCTACAAATTTCAAAATAAAAGCTTGTGCTTCTATATTTATGCTCATAGTTTGAGCATTGTTGTGTTTTTAGTTTTAAAAAGTGACTTAAGAGGAAAAAACAACAACTTAAGTGTTTCTCTGTCTGAAGCTGACATGTTTGCCCACGAGGACGGGGGACCTGAACCGGACTGGGTCAGGACTGAGCGAGAGCAGTTCTCCGACTTCCGAGACCTGAACAAAGACGGAAAGATGGATCAGGATGAAATCCGGCAATGGATCATGCCACAGGACTATGACCACGCCCAGGCCGAGGCCAGACATCTTGTGTACGAATCCGACCAGGACAAGGTATGCTGCTTCAGCCGCCGCGGTAAGCTTTAAAATGTGTCCAGTTTATGCATCTTCTCTTTTCTGTGTCATCAGGATCAGAAACTGACCAAACAGGAGATTCTTGACAACTGGAACATGTTTGTTGGAAGTCAAGCCACGAATTATGGTGAAGACCTCACCAGGAACCATGATGAACTCTGATGTGTATCTTTGTCCTTAAAAACAGAAACTTCAGTCAAATCAGGATGGGCCTTACAGTGATGCCTCTCAAGCAGGAGAGATGGATGGAAGATGGACCTACTAAGATTTTGTGATCGGTGTTTTAGTCCTCCTGCAGATAGTTTTGTCCCTGACATTCAGGAACGAAACCAGAGGGGTCTTGCTCTTTGTTTTGATCAGTGCCTTCCAGCCACGCGGCAGCAGGCTGTGCTGCCTCTGAGATTTCTAAAAGTGTTTTTAGACATCAGTTGTATGAACAGTTTGTGATAGAAATGATAATGTGAAACCTCATCTTAGAGCAGTTATTGTTTTTTTTTAGATATTTATCAGATGACTTTGATACTGAAAGTTGAGGAGGAATAGGATTTTTTTACTGAAAATGTTTGTGTGCAGTCTAATTGCAGTTGTACTAATTAGTAACGGGTTTTTGTTTAGCTGAAGAGCTTTGATGATTTTCTTTTTACATTGATGAAACATTGCATGAATTTTGCACGCATCTGATTTTAATGATTTTAATAGCCTGTGAACATCTGCTTTCCTTCCTCCATATTTAGTTTTTGCTGTATTTATTAGTGTATGCAAAAATGTTAGTTTTTACTTTTATATTGTTCTAGATTTAAGTTTACACTTTTCCACAATTCAATTTTGCAACTTTTTTTTTCCAACAATTTATAAAATTCCTTTTTGCTTTCAGGGAGTTTATAAAACTTACTGTGAAAAAGCTAATTTGTAAGAACAGAGCCTAAGAGTGGTGTTTATTCTGATCAAAACATTGCTAAAAATGACATTTTATAAGAAGCTGAGAACACTGAGGTATAAAAAAAATGACACAAGTCTTCAACTCTTGTCCAGATGCATAAAAAAAGTAATAAATATGTTTCTTCCATTTTGTTTGTGTCATAGCCCTGTCTTTTAGGCTTGTGTACTACATTACAAAGGTGATTCTATAAAGTTTCTTGGTGTCTGGGTTGCAACAGGAAGGAGGTTGGAGGAAATAAGTGAAATGAGGCAGCTCTATTTAAACAAGACAATTTTACTCGTTCTTTGATTCCTCAAAGTTGGATTTGTTTTGTGGTTCAAGGGATTGTTGTGGGTTTTTCACATCAACGACCAAGGTTAGGTTCTTTTTTGGGGGAAACCGTGGCTTCTGTTGCTCGATCACACAAGTTAGCCATGTCCTGTAACTTGGCTTGTTAGATCATAAACACACATCCAAGCCCCCAAAAGTCACAGTTGACCTTTCACATCAAGATACTGCAAATCCATTGGAATTCAGCACCATCCCATATTCTATCCTCAGTGTGTTATCTGCATCAGAACTTCATAAAGTGGCTGTTAAACTGAGAGTTATTTTTTTCTGCTGATTGTAGTTATCCAGGTGATTGAGGACAAACTACTTGTCTTCCTACTTATAACTGGGCAGTTTTAAGTCCTTGCAAACATCATATTGATATCTGTGGTCAATGGATTGGTTTTCCTGTCAATTTAGTTTTTGGTACAAGTGAGAACTCGTATTCAATGACCGGATCACAGCCAACAAGGCATAATGGACCTATTCAAGTACTTGCTTTATCTTTTAGGATCTCTCAAGCACCTGCAATCAGTCCACAAACATGAACAGCTTACAAAAGCTACAAGACTTTGTTTTTCCAGGTTGCATTGCAATATTTTCTTACAGATTAAGACAGCCAGTCTAGGTCTTTCAAACATTAAATCCTCAATGTTGTCTTCTGATTCAGTGGACATAAGAAACATGCATATACTGTTAACATATCTCTAGACTAATTGCGGTCCACATGCGCTGCGGAGAGACGGAGTTGAGATGACTTGCTGTTGCTGCTGGCTGTTGCAGTAAAACTCTTCGGATGTAACTGAGAGAACGGCGCTGCCACCCAGCTTGTCCCCTCTGCTTGCTCATGTGGAACATACGGATATATGTGTGCCAGTTAGCAGGACAAGTCAAGCGGGACCAATGCGATAAAGCTCATTAGGAACAAGGGATGGAGCGATGGATGTATGTGTTGGCCGTGTTGTTGTGCTATAACCTAAGCCATTACTTTAGTCTTCGAACAGAGGTCACAATTCCACAAAAAGCTGCTCTGTAATGTTGCACTTGAACGTTTTTATTGTTTACCAGGCAAGGTCAGAAAACTCGGAGTGAAAGAATTATTTTCTTGCATGTCTGGAGAGATTCAAGGTGTTTCACAGTATCAACATTTTAGTCTCATGTAGATCATATATTGGTTGCTCCATTAGTTGACTTACGCATGTTGGGTTGTTCCAGTTTCATGCATTTGAATAATTGGGAGGCCTGAAACTCCAAAGTTCCTCAATGCACTTCCTCCAAGTCGGCATATGAGGTTTGTCATGTGTCGTATTGAATCTGTGTGTTCAGAGCCAATGTGTGATTGAAGGTGGATGAGTATTAGTGGTGTGCAGAGATGTAAATGAACCAAATGTGTGTTCACTTGAAGATGTGGCGGGAGGGCGCACAAGCTCGCTGCCTCGCGGCCATGTTTAGCAGTCTGCCCCTCCTGTTTACACCAGGGTACTAATCATGCACACTGGGTCGGCGGGGGCGCGGGGGGTGCAGGCAGAGTGTGCGCATAGTAATGCCTTCAGACGGGTCTCATATGAGTGTCTGCGTAGATCAGCCCTTTTTCTCTGATAATAATGAGCCCTCTGGGTGAGGATCAGGCTGGAGACACTCAGAGAAGACGGTCACAAAGTGCACCATTCAGCAACCTCAAAGAATCATTTTCGCTTAGGCTGGTCCACCAACCGTCTTCTTCTCATTTTCTACCTCCATTTCCTTATCACAAATTAACAGCAGTGGACTCCAAACTGCCACAACAATTAAACAGCCTGCATAACAAACTAAACAATCCATCCAATCAGCTGTCAGTTCCCCTTACCTCCTTTCAGTCTCATACAATCGTCATGATACCCTATTTTTTGTTTGTCATTTTAATTTGAGTGTTTGTGCCCTTTGTGGATTTACTTCCCCTGTTGTTATTTTCAATGATCTTTTGGGAAAAATAAAACCCACCTGTTCAAGACTGCCTACTCCTTGTGATTCACCGTTAAGTTTGATGTTTCTTGCTGTTGTTATTTATTTTCTAAAGTGACCTTGAGAGTTATGAAGGATGCTTCAAAATAAAATAAATTATTATTATTATTATTATTATTATTATTATTATTATTATTATTATTATTATTATTATTGTCGCCACCTTGCACTGTGGCTTTTATAAGCCATTGCCCATTATAGTATGCAGAGTTGAAAAAGTATTTTGTCCATTGTTGTGGAGTTTTAACAACGATATTGCGTCTTAAAGTAAAAGCTGAAGGCAGAGGTTGGATTTGCTTTTCCTTGCAGGACAAATTGGATGTCCAACAGAAACCACAGTAAAAAAGGTAAAATAATGCTGCACTACGACTGTTTTCCTTCTGTCATATAACATTTAGAATATTATTATGGTTCTTATAATAGGAAGAGTTGCACAGAAGGGCATGTAGAAAGAGAAAAGATCATGTTTACGCTGCACCTAAACTCTGCAGTTTTGGCCTCAGGGGAATAAGTTCTTAAAAAAGCAGCTTTTGTCCTATAGGACAGGGATCCTCACATCATTTTCTCAAGCAGAGGTCCAGACTATATGAAACTGAAATCAGACATTTACGTAATTACACAAAAAGATTCATTACCATTATTTCTCACTGCCAGACACTAAATCAGAGTGAGCCTTTTCCCTTTTAGGTAAGTTAAGATTTCCAAAGTCATTTGTGTTAACAAGGCTGCTCTGTAGTTGGTTGAGCTGCTGCCTTGTAACAGGACGGTCCTGGGTTTGACTCTTTGCCTGTGGTGTTTCTGCATTGAGTCTGCATCTTCTCCCTGCACAGGCATAGCTTCTCTCTTGGTACTCCGGCCAAAGTCCAAAAACACTTTGGACCATGGAAACATTCGTCTGCAAACATGAAAATGCTTGCTGACGATTTATTGTACAAAAAAAAAAAATAATAAATTATTGCGCTTTTTTGAAATTCAAAGAGATATTATTATCACATGAAACTATTATTTGGTAGACCATTCAGTAAATACATGTGAAAACTCAAACTTGCCCTGCAGAAATAAAAATGGCACATTTGGGTAAAAGCAGTCCCTGATGATGCACAGGACTCCCCCTGCATTTATGCAAGGTGTGCGGTTGTATGTGCATGTCGTGTATGTAGGCTAATTCAGTGCCTTGCATGTTTCTACTCCTGCACAATGAAGCTTGAAGGAGGGCATCAATCTTTTACGTTATCCCTGGGAAAGTGATTTCCCCCCCTCATCATTTGGCAGCACAGGGCTTTACTCCCCCTAGTGGTGGTTTACGGCACAGGATAGAAATCTCTTTCCTTTCAAGAACTACACTTTGTGCTCATCTATCATCATGACTTTTTATGCACCATCAACACGGTGTAGATAAGGAATCGTCCATTAATGACTACACAATTAGAGAGAAGGCTTTAAAGAGCGGTAGGTTTCAATTTAGGAACCATAAACCTAGTGAGTTGGGAACTAATTGTAACTGCCTCTTGAGAAATGGAGGCCCCTTTCAGATGAGGTCAGAGTGACTCAAAATCTGTTTCAAACAGCTTTTACAAGGCTGTTTCAGTCATCCACTTCTGACAGGCTTATGCATATTTTATTTGATTTACTCTCAGAGAAACTTTTCAAGTTTTAATTAGAAGACAGGCCTCTTTCCCGACATTTTGGAGTCCGCAACGCAGAAGGTGGAGACAGACCTGTCCCAGAGAGACTACACATCTTTGGACAAAACGACTCTCTCGCTCCATTTGTCGTCGTTTGTCTCCCTGTTTCTCGGGTTCTTTCTCCCCGTGTTCCAGCATTTGAATACCTTTGGGGCAGAGGTGGAAAGTGAGGAGATGAAGACGTTCCCATCCCGCTGCTCTCTGGGGAGCTTGAGTTGGTTTGTGATCTTTTATCTCACATGATAGACACATCTAATCCTGTTAGGATTTAATATCTTCCTGTGGTAAAGAGGAGGCAACAGGAAGGGTGGAGGGGGTGGGGATGAAAGCCGCAATGTTTGAGGAGGGAGCGGGATGTTTTTCTTTATTTGCTGGCCCACATATTTCTTTTGGTTTGGAGTGTACATATGCACATGTTTGTGTTCCTTTGCCTGCGTACCCTCGTGGGATCGTCCCGGCTGCTGCCTGCATGTCTGACAGCCTCCTCTCAAGGTGTTTTCCTCTCGCTGTCTTTCTGTATCTGCTCCATCTTTGCTCCCTCAGTGAGAAAGTTTCCCCTCAAGGCCCCATCTGAGCTCCAGGCCCCCCAAGACCTCCGCATTCCCAAAGCCCCCTACACACAGGAGCCCCTCAGGCTCCACGCTGGACCACAGGGAATACCCCCCGAAGAACCCCAAGGCCTCTCAGACGGAAAAGCAGCAGCTCTGCACAAGAGCGCTACAGCCCGAGGGGAGGGTAAAAGCTGTCTGGGAATACAACTAAGAACATGCTTCACTTAGCAGTCAAACAGCCGCTGACAGCGCCTCCTGGTGGTGTAGCTTTGTTTCCGCACACAGGCCTCCTTGTAACTCAGTGAAGTTTTGTCCCTTAGGCCTTGACCTTGTTAACAGTCCCCTTGGGGTCAGAGAGGGCAGTGTGAGCTACATGTGCACTGACCTTTCCTGCTCCCAGAGGTTGGAGAACAGCTTTTTAACCCAGAGAATCTCAACAGGAGACAGATGCTGATGCAGGAAATACATGGGTTTAACTAAACCCAGATATAAAAACGCAATTCCCTTTGATTTGCAGCACTGCAAAGAAAATAAAGGCTTAAACTTGTCGAATAAGCTTAGTCAGTTCTCCTGGTGATTTGTGTAGGACGTAAAACAATGTGCTTGCCGTGAAAAGGAAAAGCTTCAAGATGCTTTGGTTGCGGAGTTTGTGAACCTAGCAGGCCTGCTGTCCTGCAGATGTCTTGGATGGTGCATTACCAGGTGTACGTCACCTGAGATTACCCACGCCGACACCCCTCAAAGGCAAACAGCCAGCAGTACAGCTGAGGGGGCATCTGGTGGCGTGTGCACATGTAAGTTCGAGTGTGTTCATGCATTCACATCGGAGCTAACGTTTCACAGGAGGGGATAGAATCGTGGCGCACATTTTCTGTGTTGGTGGAGAGTAGAAATCTACCACAGCGTTCGGTCAGAAACCTTCTCATTCATGAGGAATGCAGTGAATCAGGTAGATCAGCGCAAAGGGTCGAGGTCAGCGTCTCTCCAAAAGCATGTGATAATGATGGCAGTAATGACCGAGGAGGTTTAAAGCATTTGGCTCTCGTCTGCAGTCTCTGTTAAGAGGCAACTGGAGTGAGTAAAATGTTCAGCTCGGCAATTCCTGTGATCTCCCTCATGATTCACAACGCCCCTGCCGAGCCAGAACAAAGAGCAGCCCTTCCTAATCAAAGTGCATTGGATTAAGAAACAGGAAAGAAAAACGAACATCACAGAGATAGTGCCTCACAGCCATTACGCGGATTGGAAAACAACCTGAAGGACGGCTAAAATGAACCGAGTCTGACCTTGAAGCAGGAGGAAAGTATTTTAATCTTTGTTAGCTCTGCAACTGTAAGGTTCTACAATGTAAGCATTGTAGTAAAAATGTACTTTTGTTCACTCTTCAATGGCTAAAGTTGGTGATTGAGAGTCTGACACTGCTGCAGGAAAGTAGAGTGAAAGAGAAACGAGTAAAACAAATTATATATCTAGATAATTGCGTCACTAGACGTGCTGGAGAAGAGAAATTACCTGCGTGTACATAATCCAAACTTTCTGAAATACACAATTCTGCAGATGAATTCATAATTCAGGACAAGCCACCCTGATCCGGAAGCAGCAAGATAGTTTGTTACATTTCAAAAGTCTGACAAATGAAAGAAGAAGCAGGTGAAAAAAATGCTTGAAGTTGTTTTGAATTCTTTGGTTCTTGACAGCAAGTGCAGATAGTGACAGTGGTTTGAATGTCCTCTGTTTGCAGGTCTATTTCTAGCTTGTGTTTGTATGATTTAAAGGATCAAATATGTTAACCCACTTCAATATATAGCCATCCTGCTTATGCGTGTTTACATTGTTTTCCTGGTTATATGACAACATTTTCCCTGATAGCTGGGCAGCAGCTCTTTCTGCCCACATTCAGTCATGTTTTATTAACATACCTGCAGTGGCTGAATCATCTCATCTCTTGCACAGAAGCTGACACACATCTCCATCCACAACATTTATATTTAATGATGCCTTGTTTCTCCCTTTCACTGACATCACCAAAAGTGTTGTGGATTTTCAGTACCAAGAAGGCCGAGAGCAGAGCAGACATGTACAGTCTGACGTCTGAGGGGGAGAAAAGTAAATCCCATTTGGACTGAACATGCTGACACTGCCACCATGTGGCTCAAATGTGGTAGAAATTAAACCGTGGACATATCAGCTTGAAGGACAAGCTTATTTGTCCTTCATAATGTTAGCAAAGCGAGCTGTCCACAGACACATATGTTGCATCTGCGATGTGCTGAATTGTTATGCAGAGGTATTTACTGACAGGTCGCATCTCTTGCTGTGACCAAAAGGCTGCAATACATTTTCTTGAACGATCCGACTTTTCTGAACAGCATTTTACTAAGATGGATAGGACTGAAGCATCACTGAGACCTTCTTCATTCTTCTAATGCTCTATGTACATTGCAGTAGTTATTATTATTTTAGTATTGTTATATAATGTTATTATTATGTGGCATTGCAGGAAGGCAATTGTTTTGAGTTTAGAAAAGGTTTAGCACAAGGAACATGTCTATTGTCCTTACGTGTCCTTACGTCAAACTGCTGTCCACGCCTTCTGAATTTCCACTCAATTTAATGTTGCTGTTTTCTAGCGCACTTTTTCCTTCCACTTAACTTTCCATTGATATACTTGGATAATAAATAGTCTCAGCAGCTACCTTCTATAGCAACAATCTTTTGTTCTATTTTATGTATGTGTTTTATTTGATTTCATGCAATACTGAAATTTTGCTATAACAAAGAAATTTTAGCGGGAAGCCAAAATCTTAACAATGGAAGAAATAGGCACCTGACATAATTATGTGTGTAATCGATAAATATGAGTTTCTGTTTTTGAATTGAATTCCTGAAACAAATTGACTGTCCAATGATAGAATTTATTGAGACGGACTTGTCCTGATTATGATGTTTGTCTTGTGTAGATGGGGGGAGTAGCTTAAGTGTCGTAGACCTGAACCATACCTCCATGTTCTCTAATGAGATTTAATGGGCCACAGATGTTACTGGTTAGGAAGATGTGTGTCAGAGATTTAAGAGGGTCAGACCTGCATCTTGTCAGAGTCACAGAGGGGCACCATTTTACTGTCTTTCACCACCAAGGCACACCAACACTGCTCATAGGTGGCCTCTCTTATTTCGACAACGCTCAGTACTCTGTGTCTTTCACACACAGTCTTTCACACAGAACACTGTTGTCAAATCAGTTTTATGAAACAGCACAGATAATGCCTAAGAAATGTCTGGAGTGTTACACAAAAAGGCACCACATACAATATATACAAAGCACTTTGGTGAGTAATAACCTACTTTAAGACATATAAAAATGTAGACAAAAAAAGTGGGAATAAAAGTCTGTTTTTGTGATCTTAATGCAAAATCCATAACATTTTCAAAGTCAGACAAAAATTAAACAAAATAAAACAGTGCAAGTACATGACAACAGAATGTATTACAATAGAGTGTATTAAAGTTTTCCTCATCGCCCATAAACAGCAAAAAATATTCTTGGCTCAGAATTTGTGTGGCACTCTATCCTCTCAAGGTCTGAGATTTAATGTGATATAACCTTTACGAGCAGCGGTTGAGGAGTATCCTGATGATTTTAGTCAGTCTGTTCTTCTGGCATCAGATGTCTGACTGGTGCCACCGTCAGCTGCGCTCACCGCTTCACCAAGTCTGGCAGGCCACCCTAAACTGCTGACCAGGCTCCAGGCGTGTTTCTCTGTGAGCTGGCACAACATATTGTCACCTTCTTCTTCATGTTACTCCCCAGCCTCTCGCTGCTCAGATGGCAGGCTGCAGCTTGGTCAGGTTCCTCTGGTGCATGCTGTTGTGGCGCACCAGCTCGTCAGAGCGGGCAAACTTCTTCTGACAGTTGGGCCAGCGGCAAGTAAAGGGCTTCTCACCTGACAAAAAGTGGACAAACGAAGAAAAAAAAACCCACAACCGAAGAAGATAGTGCTTTAGAATAACAGGCAATAAAGTGCGTGAGTTGAATTTGTTGACGAATTGAATTGAGAACGATTGAGAGGAAGAAAATAAAAGGTATACGCACTTGTTTTACCTGTATGAGTCCGAGTGTGTGTCTTAAGGTGATCTGACCGTGAGAACTTTCTCTGACAGGTCTCACACTCAAAGGGCTTCACTCCTGCAGACGTGACGGTCACAGTCACAGTGGAAAAATGTCAAGAGGAAGGGTGGGGAGTCAGAGTATGAATGTACAATTAGATGGAGCAATCACTGTCAAACACTGAAAGTGCTGCAAATAGCAAGCATTAGAGAGGTTACGATTTCAAAACAATGTCCTTGTACTATATGACTTGAAGGGATTTCTGATTATATACATATATAAATGTCAGAAAAGAAACAAAACGAAAATATATTCACATTTGTTTATTGTGTATTATTCATATTTAATGATTGCAATACATTGCTATCATAGCAGTAATTCATGATGGAAATTTCACAGTAATTAGCAACAACAGGGTTTCATTCATCACAAAGTGGAGACACCTTATTATTAAGTATGTATGCAGAAACTTCTTATCTTAACAGGTTTCTGCCTCCAATTAGGCAATATGAAAAACAGGTTAAGTGAATCTACCTGTGTGTCTGCGTTGGTGTCTCTTTAACTGATCTGAGCGAGAGAATCTGCGGCCACAATCCGTGAAATCACACCGGTAAGGCCTTTCTCCTGCAAAATAACCCCCAACGCCACTGACATTAGCATTTCTTTATCCCTTTTGGGACCCCAAATGTGCAAGAAACAACTTAAATATTGATGTAGCTTTTACCTGAATGTTTTCGGCCATGCATCTGCAGATGCGACTGCTTGAAGTATCTCTTGTTGCAGCCGGGATGAGTGCACACAAAAGGGCGCTTCTCGCTGGCCTCTGCAGATTTTGCCGCTGGAGGAGCCAAGCCAGGCACCCGTCTGACATCCTTGGCAACATTACATTAGGTAAATTATTGTTAAATAATTTACCTAATTTGTACAAGTGTATATGTATGCATTTCAGTTATCTGTCTGACCTGGAGTCCTTTGAAAACACCATGTGTGTGAATGTGGTACTGGGCGCTGACGAGCATGGGCGGGGCTGGAGCTGGAGGGTCACTGTCATAACTGATCGCATGACTGCCGGCAAAAGCAGATAAATAAAATGCAAGTAAGTGAGCTGGATGTGAGGTTTGAGAACAAACTAAAACAAAGCAAAAAAAACAACAAAAAAGCCTCTTAACTGTAACATGAACTGCAACAAACTTACCTCGCAGCTTTTAAATAGATTTCTGTTACATGAAACATGTCATGTCATGTGAGCAACACTTGACTAAACCACATCTGAGTCAGAAATGATTGTGTTTGATCATCATATAATCATTTATCATAAAGATACATTTGACCAAAAAGACAAATCTATCCTTTGGTCAAAATAATACCTGAAACATTCAAAGGTAAAACTCATCAAAATATAAAATATACAGATAAAAACACTAAGTATATAATTAAACGTTCCTTTGTGCCCTGTTTTTATTTATTGGCAATAGCTATGCAGCTAAAACCCTCTTCCTCATCCAAGAGCTCCACAAAAAACTTGTTCTAAAGTTTAATGAAAATGACATTTTAAAAATATACAGTTAAAACACAAAAAGCGATCTCACCTCTTCATTGTTGATGTCAGTGTGTTCATTTGGTTCCATGTGACGCATTCCAGCTGAGATGCCATTTGGTACAGGTTATCACTGACATTAAAAGAAAATAGTATCATGAAACGATATGAAGGTGATTAGATGAAGATCTCGTGTTGAAAGGAACTGCTGATAGTTCGCTAATTAATTCTTTCCATCCACCAAACTATAGCGCTCTCATTATAAAACACATTGAGTCTGTTTTTACCTTGGCAGAACCCACTGCCAACACACGCACCCCTCCCCCCCCACACACACACGCGCACCCAGGCATGCACACTTTTAAAGATGCGATTGCACTCTCTGTGGGAGTGAACGCCTCCGTGCCTAGTACACCCTGGACCAGAGCATGACATCACTCTGTCCTCAGCATCATTAGTGGCGGGAAACAGTTTCGGGGGAATTCTGGACGGCATTCCTTGAGAAGTCCTTGAGGGAAGGATCGCGATGGCTCGCTAATCAGCCCTGAGCTATGGTAAACTATGGAAAGACTCATTGATATCTGACATGTACTTGCCGTGTGTGTGAGTTTGTGCACGCATATGCATGCCTGCGTGCTCGCTTGAGGGTTTCCAGTTCCTGCCATGAGCTCTAACAGCAGCACACTCTTCCTCCCGCTTATCTGCTGCTGTCCCAATATTTGGGTTGCACATGTTCCTTTTCTCCAACAACATCTCCAGTCGGCATCTGAAGAATGTCCTCCTAATTTACTGCTTGAGATGCTTTACATCAAAACGAACACAAGCTGAAGACACATTTAGTGTCTGAAACAGGCAGATTTCCCTTTACCCCCACCAACCAAGTCTCACACTTTCACTGAACTTGTCTGTTCTACTTTCTTCCTATTTTTTTTTTTTTTTTTTCCGCAGTGAGGACTCGGACACATCAGCAGTAGGTCACACTGTGTTTTTTTTGGCCTGCTGAGCACCAGTGGGCAGCACTTAGCCTCAGAACAAATGAGGATTCATGATACAGGCAACGCAGAAGCCAATGCAGAGCTCTGCGTGGGATCAGAGACAGTTCACACTTCTAAAAATTACCAAGAAAAGTGGAAAATAACTGACGTTGACAGATGAGTGAGGAGTCTAACAACGTTGGTGTAAGAGGGAAAATTTTGTTCAAGGGTGACTGAAGGCAGACAGAGTGAAAAAGTAGGAGCAATAAATGCGTGAAGAGGGGATAATTGTACCTGTTGTAGTTTCTCAGCAACAGAGCTTGATTGCTTGGGCAGGATTCTGGAGGACTGTGGCAGCCAAACATGGGATTTGGTGTGGAATACTGCTGGTCAACTGAAAAAATGAGACGTAAAAAGCTCATTTAAAATAGGCCAGCATTGCATGACCTTTAAAAAAGACAGGCTGAAATCCCTGTTCGCTTTTCTCACTCCTTAAGTATTTTTTTTTCTTATTTTATTGTGCAGAAATAGAATAAGGAAGAGGACTTTCTAGCCCTTAAAAATATATATTTTTGGGAATCACTTGCAATCAGTAGTTTACATGCTTCCAGATACACTCAAAAATATAAAGCTGCTGTCAGACTGTTAAATATTTCCCCATGTGTGCTGCAAATCCTTCCATGTCCTTGAAGTGTGTCTCTCACTTTTGATGCACCTCCTGGTTTGAATAGTGCATATGTACTGAAAGCAAGTAATAAAAAAATACAAGTTATATGATTTATTTACTATTCATGTGAGATAGGTAGTAGAAACATGATGCTGAGACCAAACAGTTACCCACCTGCACCCAAACTAACTACTAATAGTGTGACCCAAGTTCATATGTCAGTTCTCAGTTGAATTTTTATAATAGATTACAAGTTTAGTTGTAATGTTTAAATATTGTCCAGGACAAAAAGCAAACAAACAAACAAACAAACAAAAAAACAATTACAATCATTACAACGTGTTTTGGTGTTATTTTACTTTTCAGGTCTACTAAAAAAAAAGAAAAAAAAACAAACAGCAAATCCTGAAAATCAGTTTGCTTTTTTTTTTTTTTTTTTTTTTTTTACAAAAAACCAAAAACAAAACAAAGTAAGGTTGCAACAATGTACTTTTCGTTAGTATTTTGGCAATACAGTAATAAAAACCTAAATACAGTCTGAATACATTAAAGTAAATTCATGCTTTGCTGATTTCTGGATAATATTACTTTTTTGTTACTTATAATCAATTTCTGCATAAAAATAAAACAATGGCATATGCGCACATGTTACTTCACATGTTTATGCGCAAGAAGCAGTTGATAACTTATAATGTATCCACTTCTCAGTTGAGTATCCCATTTCTCCGATGTAAGCCCTACCAGAATGAAGAGGGAACTTTCAATTTCACAGGAACAACCCTGTGAAATGGGATTTAGACTTAGTTTATAGTTAGGAGTTTCTAAAGATCAGAACAAATGGACAACAAAGAAAAAACTGACTTTTGTGCTACAAACATTAGTTTTGTAGCACAAAACTAACCTTTGCTTTGTTGCTTTTGTAGCACAGAAAACTAACTTTTGTGCCACACAAGTTAGTTTATTGGAGTATTTAGAAAAGGTTGAAGTTAAAGCTCGAGTATTAAGAACGTGCGCTGTATAATTTGCGTGTTATAAAACACTGTAGGATCCAATAAAAACCAGATGAACATCATTCATCCTTGGAGAGCCCAGAAATATTATTGTACCTGCATGCACTTTCATAATATATTTGTAAAACAAATAATAGTTAATTTAAATGGCTTGCACGTCTCCTCTTTTCAAGACGTTTGACGAGAAACTGTGGTAGTTTTCAGGTTCATATAGTATACTGCTCCCCAGACAGTTTCTGACATTCCAACAGAGTCTCAGAAAAGTTATTCCCTTTAAGTTATGATTTCCAAAGTCATTAAGGGAAACTGTGTTGACCTGTGCCAGAAATGGAGGCACTTGAATGAAAGTGGATATTAGCGATGCTGTTTGTGATCTGAGAAATGATGGGTTACTTTATATAACCTTGATGACGAGACACGACAGTTTTCCAGTCTGGTGAAGACAAGTCACGGCGCAGACATTTACCTATGCTGCTCGGCGGTGACAGCGTGTCCTCGTGCTTGAAGGACAGGCTGGAGAGCTGGGGATTGTGGTGGGAGGGTGTGTGACCGTAACTGGGGTTGCTGTCTAAACCAACTGCTCCATAACCTGAGAGGAAAAACAAATGAAGATGGAGATGGAAATAGAAATAGAAAAAAAAAAGAAAAAGATGTTTTTTTTTTCTGCTCGAGCCATTAAAGGTTACAATCTGACAAACGACTTGTGATGTCTTAAAGGTTGTGAAGTTGTTAGGTCAGTTATCTGTACTCTGCTGCTCTTAGTCCCTGGCAGGGTTACCGCGGAGAGACATTCATCACACAACTAAATCCTCTTTCCTCAGAAACATATTCGTTTTCCCCTCATCTATCTCTGGCCTTGTGGTTGCAAAATTTATGGCAGGTGGAAAAAGAAATCTGGCAAAAACACAAGAGACAGTCTGAGAATGAGCTACTGTTGGAGAAGCTTAGTAGAAGAAATGAACAATATCAATCCCAACAGTCTTAAACAACAGTAGTTTCACATTTAATGCTTTTAAAACATAATGTCAACTTTAAGTGGAGGCTTAATATTGTTGTATAAATTCTTAAAATGTTTATTTGACACACACACACACACACACCAATGAGGGACATCCTGAGTCAGGCTTGAGCTGAAAGTTAAATACTTTCTTATAAAAATGACTCATTAAGTCTTAAACCCCTTAAGCATCTTGAAAAAAGTTTTCTCTTTTACTGCTGCATCAGAAACTATTTTCCACTGTAAAATGTATCGGCAGAGTCAGCCTACCTTAATTTGAAAAATGTGAATTCTCATAGCACAGTCATAAAATTAAGTATGAGATTTTATAAGGTTTCCAAAACAAGCATATGAGTTGGAGTTTGTGAACTAGATATGTTTTTCCCCCCTCCAGATTTCATTTAATGATTTGTGAAGTCTAACTACAGTCTTGTTTTGACCATGCTTGTCAAAAGACGTGGTGGCATGTTTTTCCGTTTGACATTCAAATTTTTGATCGAAGAAGGTATCCTGTCGTGGAAATCAAGAGTTATTTTTTTCTCATACACAGTAAAATTTAACACCTAATTTAAAATGTTTCCATGCTGCTTAGGCGGTGTTTTTGTTTTTGCTTCAAAATAAAAAAAGATTAAAAAAAACAGAGTGAAATATGTGCTGTAAGGCTTTGTACAACTGAAGTTAAATTTAGAGTATTGTGAAACTTAAATTTGTTTGTGCGTTAGAATCCTGGACTTGGCAGAGATTGTCCTGTATTTTCAGCCATGCTTCCAACTGGTTACTTTTGGGTAACTTCACAAAAACAACTCAGTCCTCAGCTGATACTTGAGTCATAATATCCTGTTTAAGACATTTTTCCCGCAAGTGTTGACTGAGTCCAGAACTGAGAAATGTGCTACAGATCCTGTCACAGCTGTTATGGTTCATAATGATCCTGTTGAGACTCTGCTCTAAAACATTTAAACACGAAGGTGAATAAAAATCTCTATGCTGCTTTAGTCAGTAATAAAAAATTTGATGTTTGTCTTTAACTGATTCTGTTAAAGACAGATTTGTGACGGGTTCCTTACCCTGATTCCTGGTCGGAGGTGGGCTGTCCACACAGCCGGGCAGGTAGGCCCCAGTGGGAAACATCCTTTGATTCACGGGTGTCTCCCCAAAGGTGCCGACCCGACAAGGGCCTGAGCCGGTGAACTGCCCGGAGAAGTGAACGGTAAAGGCCCCGTGTCCACAGTGCGGGTCCTCGTTTAGGTCAGCGGCCCCCCAGTTGGGCTCCTGCTTTATCAGGGAATGGTGGGAGTTCAGGGTGCCGTAGGGAGAGCCAGGGTGAAGGTCAAGCAGCTGGGTCCATTGGCCGCCACCAACAGGTATCCCTCCAGCTCCTGGTAGGGATGGCACAGGAGGTGCTGGTGGTAAGAGGGTCAGATCGCAGACATCTGACCCCACAGACATACCTCCGAAGTTCAGTTCAGTCAGCATCGCTGAATGCAGTTTAAAGCAGTCCAAACAAAAATGGATGATACTCCAGGAAAAAGGAATCAATAAATAAAAAGACTCAGGTTATCCTAACAGGTTATCAGTAAGAGTACGTGAAAGAACAAAACCTTTGGAGCCAAAACGTATTCAGAAACAAACATAAGTTCTCGCAGTGCGCTTCCAAAGTCATTTTTTTCCCAACCTGTTATGATGGAGGAAAACATAAAACTTAATCGAAAATTAAAAAAACTGGATGACAAACTTGAAATCCTGCAGAAGAAGTGAGATTAAGAATTAAGACTGCTGAGTTAAAGGTGTCTGGATGCTGTGTCTCTACATTGTCTGGCTTTCCTTATTCTCCTGAAGCCTGAAATACTGCATAACTCTGAACAGGGGGAGGAGCCAGATGACTCCACTGCTTTGGCCCACAAACTACAGGCTGCATCTATGTGAGTAGATTCTGACAAATGTCACCCTTGCTTTAGAGGGTGTTGCTCTCCACTCTTTGTCCAAGCTGAAGTGTTGAGGACTTGAGTTAGTTAATTAGATGTTCAGAATTTCTATTGTGATCGCATGCAATCGATTGTCTTTAGCTGTAAAACTTTCAAAATGAAACAAAAATGTTTGAATTGAAATATATTTAAAATTGTCTCCCCCCAAAAACTTATGAGTTCTCTGGAAGTTTTTGAATAAATGGCCCTTTTTGTCAAGCGAGCGTCATCGGACATCATGTTCAAGTTCATGTCTTTTTTTAAAAAAAATATTCTATTTTCAATACTTATGTGCAATAATTAAGTAGAACAAAAATATGATAAAGACACAGAAAAGATCAGTTTTGTTGAGATGAGCATTCGCTTGCTGATGCAACAATGGGCATCAGCAAGCCACGTGTTTATTGTACCATCTAAAAGTGTAACGTAAACTCTAAAAGTCAAAGTGTTTTTGTGTGAATTTTCCCCTTTTGGACTCCTTGGCTAAAAGCATTTCACATAAAGTGCACGGCCTTGGAGCAAAGCCACATCACACAAAAGGATAATTATTTATTAGTAGAGGAGAGAGGGAGTTCAGTGTGGGTGTGTGTCAGACACAGAGGTTCCAGCTTCGACTCTAACTTTACTCAAAGTGGAGCTATACGCAGGAATGCAGGAGCTTCAATAGGCCTGCAAAAAGTAGCCAGCTGCTGTGGATCTTTTAACATTGTGATATTTTTCAAATCAACACACGGGTTCCTCCTTTCCCTCAAAGCCGAGAACAATCAAAAAGCGTTACAAATCAAAGTTTTTTGCTGTTTATTTATTTAATTAAAAGCAAGAAAGCTTGCTACATTAATTGTAACAGACTGGTTACCTTTTTGTATATTCCCACAATAACAACACTTAAAATTATTTTGCAGGCACATTGAAACATGATTCAACGATTGCTTTTTTTAGTGCTGTTTAGAAACTTACTGGAAAAGGATTTTGTACATCTATCCATTGCAAAGTTAGCAAAATGTTTTTAAAAATATCATATAGCGACATGTCCTGTGACTTAATGAAACAAAGAATATCAGTTCTGTCTGGGACAACATTCAGCGACCTTTTTTCCCAGGTCTTATGGATGTTGTTTCTAAATGATTATGCTTATCTGAATTTGATGTAAGAACATCACCAAAATTCTGGTATTTCTAAAACAGAAACCTATCCATTGTCTAAAGAGTCACAGTGGGTCTGGTGCCAATCTCCAGAGGTCACTGGGCGAGAGGTCAGATACGTCCTGGACAAGTCGCTGGTCCATCACAGGGCAAGGATAAATGGGAATATGAGACATTTCTTTTGTAATCACTGCTTTTCAATCATTACAGAACTTCAATCAATTGTTTAAACTGACACACACACAAAAAAAACATTGTTTTATACATTTTATCTGTGTTTTAATGCATCAGAACTGAGTTTGTGTCTTCTCAGAGTCCTCTTTCCTGTTTTGGGTAACATTAGAAAATGTCAATTCCCTCAGGAATAGCTGGCAAATGCAATAGCTGCACACACCCTAAGGTAAACAGTTATTCCCACAGAGCCTTAATTCCAATTTATTAATTTCCATTGTTTGTTTCTCAGCAGGGAAACCGTTTTGTAACCTTTCTGCAAATAAGTCGTCACGTTTTTGCTGTTTTTATGTGGTTGCTTATAAATGCAAGATTAAGTTTGGTTCTAATCTCCTCTTTAGCATGTTATAAACTAACATACTACATTTATTCTGAGTCAAATAATTTGTTGCTGAATGTGTTCTATTTGTAAAAGTAGTTAAAGCAATGAACTAAGTATCACATTGTTGCATTAGTGGCCCTTTTCCCTCAATGTTGAAGGTTGGACAAAACTAGGACTATCCAGTGTGATCATTGTAATCTATGTTATATTGTGAAGTTATGGAAGTTTCATGGGAAACTGCGGATATTAAGTGTTCAAAAGCTGAACAGACAAACCTCTACATGAAATTGTAGTGTTTCATAAAACCTCTGCGGTTTAATTCAAAATGACCTTTTCAAAGACACTTAGAAAAGTTTTTAATATCTTAGTTCAAAACAGTATTAATAAGACTTTTTGAGCCTTATTATTAGAATAGTTGCTGAAAAATAGGAATGTACTGATCCACTTTTTCACTTCCAGTATTGATACACATACTGTATCTGACGTTTAATACCGAGCCGATACAGAAAATCAGAAAAAAAAACGTTAATTAGTAGCATTGAATGGAGTAAGGGGAAAAAATTCGAAAAGAAAAAAAAAAGAAAGTGGAGTTTTTCGGACATGCAATGATTTTTTTTCTTTTTAAGTGGCAATGATAAGACTATTCAGGTGTTTCACGTAATGTTCGCTCTGTCACGATTGTTCTTCATCACAATTTAAGGTATTTGGAGAAGCACTTATAAATTAATCCAAGATATTCTGAGCCTAAATATCTTGGATTATTAAGATCCAATAGATTTAGTCTTAGACATTTGCTAGAACATGACATTTGTTCTAGCATTAGAAACGCAACTGCATCCCATTTTAACACATCATTCAATCTCAAATATTCACTCACAGTTGAAAAGTGTTGAGATGCTGAACTTCATAATAATGACTCATTTCCAAACTTCAGTGTTCAAGCAATATTTCCCCAAATCACACAAGATTTAGTTTAAACCTGATTAAAAAGGGCATTTCATTAATTTCATGCTTGACTGACTTCAAACTATTAAAATGCCCTTCAGATTTGATACAGGAGACTAGAGTTTGGTGTTGAAGAGGTGAACAGTATTAACCAGTGTCTGTCGTCACCATCTGGAGCATGGCTCAGGGTTCCAGTGAACATTGCTGACCCCAGTATCAACTTAAAAACAACTGCTGTGTGAGGGAAGAGGGGGAAACATAGTGACTGGGAAGAGAAGTCACTTTTAAAGTGATGAAATCAGCAGACAATCTGCTGAGCTCGCTTCACATAGACAATTTTTTGTCACGATTGCAAAATTTTAAGCACGTCACCTTCAATGTCTTTGCATAGCCAATGCCAAATTTGCCATAGTTGTAAATTTATTAAACAGTTTTCGTTTCAGTATTTTAATGTTTTAGTATTTAAAATTTTTGTAAACTTGTAGGAATTGTCTTAGTGTAGCATTAGCTTAAAAATTCAGTCCAATAGATATAACTTAACAAACTGAGTGGGAATCTTTCCAGCAATTATTCTGTGTGGTTTTGTGACCAAATGGAAAAGTAAGTGATCCCTGACTTTTTTTTTTTTTTTTTTCCAGAAATAAACAAGTGCAAAATGCAAAACTGTCATCCCCAAGGAGAACGTTTTCACATAGCGGATTTGAAAATAGTTACAAAGAAAATTAATTTCTCCCAGAACAATTATTAAAAGCCCTCTGTGGGCCACTCATCACAAACAAACACAAAATAAAGTAATGTTCTGTGGTACAGTTCAAAGTGTGTTGCCAAAAATCGGAGGGAGAGATAAAAATGCGAGAGGCCTCTCAGCCAACGCAAACGCTGCCTTAAGCAGAGGAGTCTTTAGCGAGGATTCATCAAAGGTGACAGGGTTGGGGGAGAAAACGACCCTTTCAGGCCATATGACGAATGGCAGTCCCCAAATACAACCATTCTTCAGATCAATCTCTGGTTAACTCAGGGTTTAAAACAACATCTCAGTGGAGGAAAAAGGGAAACGGTCAACACCGCCTCCAACCCTTAACAAGAAATAGACAGGCCTTTCAGCACAATGAGTAAGAGGAAATTTGAGAAGGTTATTGCTCAGCCAAGAAGAAGCATAATAAACTACACGAAATTGGGATCGGGCAGAGGCAAAAGAGGGGAATTACTTTTTCCATTTCAATAAACATCTGTATTCATGCTACTGCATTTGAAGATAGGTAGTTTACTGCTTTTTATATTGTTTACTGAATCCAAAAAAAGAAGCAGGATTAAACAACAATTAAAAAAAAAACATAATACAACTGACAACTTGTAGTGCAGGACAGTGCTACAATAGAGCAACAGGTGGTATTTGGATGTGCTGAGAGTAGCATAAATAAAAGCTCAGACCTTCCCTTCTCTTTGTGGGCATGGAAACAAGTTGATAACAAACCCAAAAACATGGTGTTGAAATGTTTCATCATTTCCTTCTATCTTCCTTAATCTCTGGGAAATGGATAAGACTGAACAGACACGTTAAGAAGAGCATTTCCATTTACTGACAAAATACTATCCACACAATGTTGTGGATAGTATTCTCATCATAATAACTGGCCTCCCTTTAAGATTTTTAAGATTAAGATTGTTGTTGATAGAGAGCAGAATTTGTGGTCCAATCAGTCCTGACCTATGGATGGCATATTTATTCATTCCCTTTCTTAACACTGGATCATGAACACAAACTTTAACAGAGATCATTAAGGTCTGCCATGCTTGAGATGTTGTTCTGGGTTCTTTTGTCAGTTCACTCTTGAAATAATTATGAGTGGTTGGGAAAAATTCACCACTCTTCCTTGTTTTCTCCTTTTGTTTACATTTGCTGGCGTTGCAGCTGCAGTCCCAAAGTCAAGCAGGGATTAAGGTGTTGCTTTTTGAGCTCTTTCAGTCTACTTCCTGTTGTCAGATATGCGCTATTTAAATAATCAATTTGTTTCACTCGTAAAAGTAACTGGGCCATGGTTGTGGAAGTGTACAAAAAAAAAGAATTGCTAGTCACACATTTTTCATCATTTATCAATGGTAGGATTTTTCTCATTGAGCCAGGCTGACTTTGTAGTTTGTATGGTGATTTTTGGTTAACTGAAAACATTTAAGAGTGAGGGTAAAATTAAAAAAAAAAATCTCAGGTGTTTGGGATTTTGGTTTCATTTTGTGTTGTAGTTCCACTCCATATGTGCTACTTAGTCTCCTTCCCTGTTTGTTGTTTGCCTCAGCTGTTCCACATTTCCCTGAGTAGCTCACCTGAATCCAGCATCAATCTTCAATCTTGTCTGATTTTACTAGCTCAGTGATTTCCATAATTCTCTGTTGGTTTATTATTATTTTTGTTCATAATAAACAATTTCTTCAGTAATAAGTAGAGCAATTTCTTCAGTAGGTTTCTTTATTGTTAAAAAACATATTTTTACCATAGTCAATTTTTGTACTAGTGTCCTTATTTTAGACATGACAGTAAATTTTCTTTACGGCTCTCACTGAATACACATCATCAGGACCTTTTGTCTAAACACTAACAGGAGCACTTGGAGTTCCTATAATTTAAATGAATAATTAATCTTTCTCAAAATCCCTTTTGACAAGCACTTTGCTATGGAAAAGTGCTTGTCATTCACAACACAGCAGCGCAGTTGTTCACATCTTGTGTGTCCTTATGAAGCTTTGAACCATCAGTGGAGAAAGGTACGATCGTAAAACTACATATCAAAGGTTTCGTCTTTGTTCTGTCTTAGTCATGCCATTCTGAGCATCCCTCAATGTGTGGCACACTTAAAAAGTATTGAAAATCACAATTTGTGAGAGAGCAAAACACTGAGAACTGTGTTATTGATGAGTCATCCTCACTGATTTATTTCAAGTGAAATCTTAAAGGGGAAATAAACGGTGACTGAAACTTCAATCACAAAATCTGATAAAAACATGAAAACAATTATTAACGTGTCAAACTTTTTAACTCCTGCTTAAAGCAAAAATCCAAGTTTTAACCGTCAATTTGTGAACCTCTTCACTTTAGTTGTCATCAATAAACTTTTTTTTTCTGCCAAACAGTGCTACTGATTCGGACTAGAGTCTCAAAGGTGACGCATAAGTTCCTCTTTTTTAAATATTTTCTCGTAGTTTTATTGCTTCATGTTACAGCTCTTCTCATTTGGAGTGAATTTAAACGGAACATTTTCCAAAGAGCTGAATAAGTAGCTAAAATGGAAACTTATTATCATCAGACTTCTTCAAATTAAGCATAAGTTGTGAATTAGCTCATAGCTTCTTACATCAGGAATAAATAATAACAAGTAACTAAGATGACATGTGTAATAACTTACTGTAACAGTGACGGCTCATTTCAACACCTCTTGTAGCTAATCCTAACTGGAACTGTCACAAACAGGATGTCTTTGACCTTTCAACCAAAGGTTCACTGATCACCAAGTGTTTTGGACATTTAAAGACTAAATTTACTCTGACCGCCATGTGATAAAGGACAGAAAGTTATTTGGACAAAAATCTTTGGACAACATTTATGACAATGAATCCATGTGTTTCATTTAAACATGGAAGACAGGTTCTTGGAAAACTCCATTAATTGGATATATAAATTGATTCATAAACAAGATGACCAGTTATTTGCTGATTACTTCGCTAAATAGACTGAAATGTCTCTCTGCATTAATCCTGAGGATGAGGTGGAGGAAGAATTAATTCATGTATATTTTAAACAGACCTAGAATGTGTGATTTTACGCATATGTCCTCTTCTCCTCTAGTGCCTCTAGTGGATGTCCAAATTCAAATGCTGTGACTCATAGCAATATTATTTCTGAGCAGTGATTACTAGATTGGAATGCTTACACAAAACCTTGTTTTCATTATTATCGGAGGTGTATGACACACTGTCATCATCAAACTTGCGTTGACCAAATGTGTTGGCCACAAAAACTGCATTTTTGGGAGTGGTTTGTTTACTATGTGTCACGTAACATATTTGATTGTTGCTGAATACTCTTTTTCTCATCCCAGCAGGTGGCTTTATGTCAGGATCAAGGCCGGCCCTTATCAGGTCTTTACAGTAAACCACAGCCTCTTCCTCACCGTCACACCCTGACAGCTGTGGCTGGGGCGTAAACAGTCATCAGAAAACATTTCAGATAACTCTAGTGGTTAATATCTGTTGTCATACCCTTGAGCCTCATTTTGAGGCTCGGTGAGCAAAAGTTACCGGTATGTCTCTGAGGTACATGCACAGTGTTGGGAAAATATGAAAATCACCACAATCAGCACAGAATGTAACCATAACATCTGGCGCTACATTTAAGGGAAAGTGTTGCTTTACCAACCCTCATCCTCAGGATTAATGCAGCGAGACATTTCAGTCTTAAGAAAATTGTAAACGCAGATTTTCTGGATGGCAAAACAGTTTTATGCAACAAACCTGGTCTTATTGTTAAATACTCATTATAGATCATTATGGGGTTGTTTTCATGAAATGAAGTTGTTTTAAAAATTTAAAAGTTTAACATTCAAAACTTTTACATTGTCAAATACAGGTTGGGCTGTTTAGCTAACAGCTCTTACTATCATATTTACTATTATATTATTATTTACAAAAAAATCTGTTTTCAGACCATTGAATGTTTCAATCTGAATTTAACCGGCATATATATTAGATTCTTTACTGTCACTGCAATCTAAGCTGTCCTAAACTTAGAGAAGACACTGAGCAAGCTCTTTTTTGAGAGTCTTTTCTAATACAAAGAAGGTTTCAGAAATCTAAAGCAGCATTTCAACAAATCTCCGCACAGTTTTAGATATTAAACTATATATTGTTTAATGTCCCGGTTTGATGCTACTCTGAGCAGTGATCTACATCTTCTGGATTAATTTCTGCCTCAGAGATGGTGGCTTGTTCAAAACACTCAAAGCAAACTTGTTCTAATTTGGTGACAACAGGATAAAACTAATTTTATCTTGTTGTCAAAATTCTTACTTTAGAATTTTGATAATTGATTGAGATGTGTTGATAACAAGCATCTAATCATTTAATCATTTAATAACTTCTCCAAGTCAGATATCTGACTTGAACTGCGCCATATTATTGATCACTTGGTGTAGAATGTCATCACAGGAACCAAAGAGTTTTTAGAATAGTCCATATGCTCAGTGGTACACACAAAGTGCTACCCCATTGGATAGGAAATTTCAACTGATATTTTCTGGAATGAGTTTTTGAACTATTAAAATTGTATGAACAAATATCTTGCCAGTAGGTGGCGGAAAAACAGTGCTTACTAACAATAAATGATTTATACACCTATAAATTATCACAAATCATCACAAGTTCCAAAGCCTAGATTGAGGCAGGCAAACTTGGAGAAAATATCTTTAGACGACTTGATTTTTCACTTCAATAACAATCATTTTCCGATTGCTAAAAAAAGTACTAAATTAATTTGTTTCTTTGTAGATGTTGACCGTGATAGTCCATTAGAAGTGTCCCCACGGGATGTGGACACATCTTTGTAGGATTTATTTGTTTATTTGTTAATTAGAGTACATCTTGGGGGCGGGGGCGAGGAAGGGAGCGTAAAGGGGTTAACTTATAAGTAATTAACAAGTAATTTGCTGCACCTAGAGAAATGGGGAAGTTACTCATGCATTGCACCCTGACAAGGTCACCGACTGATAGATGAGCTAGAGCGAGGGGATTTTTCAGAGATTGTGAAAGCAGCCAGAACTGTGGGAACCAGACAATTAGTCGGAGGAAGGGTAGGCAGCCGCGCTGGATGACGACCATGAGACTAGTTTACATGAGTACTCACCACTTGGCTGACTGGCAGGGAGAGAGCCCAACACCTGGGTTCAAGCAGCTCCTAACACACTGTCATTTATCTTTGAGGAGGCTGATCGGGCTGTTTGCCAGCATTTGAGGAAGAGCATGTGTTCATTCCCATCAAGCAGAGATGAGTCAATGAAGCCAAACTGACCAAAACATTGATATCTGGAATGTTCACACCAGAAAATATATAAGGGAACGATAGCTATTGGTTAATATATAAACAATAAATGCGTAAATATATATCCTGATATGTTATACTAGAGCTGTATATTTTCTCCTCTCTTGAGGAGAAAATATACTAACAATACTGTATATTTTCTCCTCAAGAGAGGAGAAAATATACAGTATTCTGGTTATCAGAATGCTGAATCCTAGAGAAAGAAGAGGCAAAGAAAAAAGGGCCGGATCATAAATTAGAAACATGAAATTCTTCTGCTTAGATGACATGAGTTATAGCTAGAAAGAGCTGTCAATATTTTGTTGTCATAATGAAACCGGAGCAGTGGTGTGCCAAGATTTAATATTTAAAAAAAAAAAAAAAACTTCACTAATTGATACATTTTCTATTTACCAACATGTTATCTTTTTTAATGGTGCTACAACTGGAGATGGGCATTTTCTTTTTCTTTTTTTTCCCCTCAGAAAAAAAGCAAAGCAGTTTTAGTACAGATTAATTTCTGCCTCAGAGATGGTGGCTTGTTCAAAACATAAACATGTTTAGTACATGTTTATGTACTAAACATTTATGTACATGTTTAGTACATAAACTAAAACTAAAACATAGACATGCAGTGCTATGAGAAAAAGTTTTGCCCACATTTTAATTTCTTTGTTTTTGTGATTTTTTTTTTTTTTTTTTTACAGTTACATATGCCAGATCACCAAAGGATAAGCAGCAGATAAACTGAGTATATGTGAAATGTTGCTTTCAAATCATAATGCGGTTACTAAGTGAAAAATAGCAGTCAGAGGTGGATTTGCTGGCCTTTTTTAGATTGCTGTCTTACTACATAATCCAAGAGCTTTTTTGTTCTTTAAGGATTTCTGGTAGCGAACAAAATTCATGATTCCATTAATAACAACATGGTGTTCAAATATGGTTGCTGCTAACCAGCCACAGATGATCATACCACCGTCATGTATGAAGTTATTTTTCTGAAATGGGGATGGAACAGAATGCTCATCATTGAAAAACAGTTCCACTCGATTTCATCAGTCTGCAGTACATTTTTCTAAGAGTTGTTGAGATCATCAAGACATTCTTTTGGAAAGTACAAATTGTTCTTTCTATTTTCATCTTTTTAATGAATGTAAGCAAGATTTGAAAAATGCATTTTCTCAGGCTCTATTTGTCTGATGTTAAATTTGTTTTAATGATCTAATAATTTAAGTGTGATGCTTACTAAAAATTGAGGGAAATCTGAGGGAACGCATGGGTTTTGCCATCACTGAATTACTGCTATCTTTAACAGTAATTTTAAGGTTTAAAACCTGAAAAAGTTGGGGTTGATAATATTTTCAAATTCTAAATTAAGTAAAACATAAGAATCTATCAGCACACTCTGGGTCACTGTCATTTTGCATCAGTTTCTCCTGCGGAATCCTCAAAATATTTTCCAGAGCAGCTAACTGTTGACTTATAGATATTAGCTTTTTTTCTTTTTTTAAATGAACTACCTTTCTATTATTCTGCGTGTAAAAAACTCATGAAGGATTCACCAGAATGAAAAAAACAAACAAAAAAGGATGGAATAAAGAAAGAATGTCCAGGTTCCTCTCCGGAGGATGGTTCAGGGTCTCCAGAGATTCAGTGAGCCAACAACGCTTTATTTAACCCTGTAAACAGTTTTCAGCAATCTCAGTATTTCTTGCACAGCGGTTTGAAAATCTTGAACCTAAATAAAAAGGAAAATTCAAAAAGATATAACATGCCTAATGAAACAGAATAAAAACATTCTCATCCAACCCTATCATAAGCTTTTATCTGTTAACTGCATTTCTATTTTTTAAGCTTTGGTGCTCAACATAAAAAGGTCAGTGTACCACAATGCTACGTGAGTTTTTGAACACTTATTTTAATAAACAACGAACAATGTCTCATCGGCACCTGGTGCTTCAAAGCCTGCAAAACTCTTATTCAGGACTTGAAATACACCAGACACTTGACAACAGCTGTTAATCAGATAATAGAAGCCTCAGATTTACACAAGCACTCTTGTGGAGAAACACCCATAAATTCTTTGACATGACAGTGTACAAGGGCGGGGAGAGAGTGAAGGTGGGATTTGGTACCAGGCGCCTTCCTTCCCAACACAATGACGCATCAAATGAGCTCTGTGGTGAAACACTCAATCAGCCATTTCCCCTCAGCACACTATTTTCAGACAGTGGATGATCTGATGAATGTAGCAGAGTTAAGTTCCCTTTCTGTAACTGCTAAAAGAAATATGTGACAAGAGGACTTTCAAGGAATTATGACATGGCATGAGGTGTCTCCATAGCCCATGAATCCCCAAAATATACATATTTTCCTGACAGATGAACCGTGAGCAGTGGGGCAGGGAAATGAAAAACACCCCACAGTATCCTTACCCTGGGATGAGCCTCCTCGCCACCCAAACATCAGTAACCCGACTCCATAGTTTTAAGATGACCTCTTGCTTCACTTGCCCTGCTCACCTTAATCACTGAGTGACCTGCCATTGCAACAATCACTGACCCTGCACCTTTGGTGCAGGGGCCCAACACATGTTCACATAGCGGTGTGTGGTGGGGGAGACGTGCCCTCTGACACTGACAGTATGTCCACCTTGGCCCTCTCTGGGTCACAGTTTCTGTGTTAGTCTGCAGAAAAGAGTTATAGTTTGATATGATAACCTTAACACAGAATCACTCTCTACTTGAATCCATAACATTTAATTTTGATCTTCCAAAGAGGAGACATTTGCTGAAATAGGAATAAAAACTGAAAAAAAAAGAATAAGAAAGTTCAGGTTCTTTTTTTTAAAGTGATAAATAGCAAAAGGGAATTTTCACACACATTTAGCCATTTTCTGAGTTAAAGGAGCCTAATTCTCACCTTTATAGTGGGCACTTAGTTTTTTAGTATTATAACTCAGAATATCTGGTATCGTGAAGCTATGACAAATTTTTCTGTTGAGCTCAATAAGAGCCAGGTGCTGTAAATAGTTACGAATTGTGCAAATCAGTTCTATTGTAAACTGTATGTGCTTATTTGCAATAAATACCTTTAGTTTAGTAAGTCACATAGTTGTAACATTTGCATCCATGAGCAGCAGGTGCTATGCTGTGCTTTTTTAGAATGGTGCCTTGACAAAAACTTAGAAGGATTCAAAAACCATTGAATCAAGGTTTTTAAGACTATGCACAAAATTAATATGTCTGACCGCAATAATAGTGGCTTCTTCCTCCTTTTACACATCAGTAATGAGTACAGCAACTCTCTTCACTGAGCTCCAATCGACCTCTGCTACTAACACACGCAATGCTTATTTCACAGAATAAATGCAATGCAATAAAATTTACAGGATAGGATCGTTGATTAGTGTTTCTGAGAGCAAGGGCCTTTTCATTGATTTATTTTTACTTTTCACTCAACACTTTTTCACATACACCTGTGTTATTTAATCAGGTTAAAGTTCGACTTATTTGTAGCATAATTAAAGTTGAAGTGTCGCTATTTCCTAGTCACATAAAACGGTGAATAAATGCAGACTCCTGAATGAGTTTAGGCGGCTGCTGGGACTTTAAGAAAATGACCCGGATGAGGATTAGTCGATGCTGGACTTTCTTTTCCGCTCTGATCTCGGAGTTGGTGAGAGCGTGGATTTCATCATCTAGGCTCACCGAATCACCAAAATGAGCGTCCCAGCGTTTATCGACATAACCGAAGAAGACCAGGTGCCACCTACGGTTTCTAAGAACATTAAATTGCGTTTTCTAGATTAACTGTAGAACTAAAGCGAAGCATTTAAATAAGTTAGCATGTGCTAGCTTCCTGCCATGCTAACTCCGTGCTTAGCAGTTGGGAGGCGATGGTAAAGATGTGTACGTTAGCAAAATCTGAAATAAGACTAATTATTTATATTTTCGATTAGGATTTCGTTGAGATATGTTGATCTAAGTTTATTCTAGATCAAAATATTTGCAGTCGGAAAAGTAACGCTTGGCTAGCAGATGCTAGCCACCTATATGCATGTCGACATAAACAAAGTTACAAAAAAGCAAATGAAATAAACAAAGCATTACAATTACTCATTCAATTTCCCTTTATCTTATGCCACTAAGTTCAAACTATAATTTTTGTGGTGGAGATTAAGCAGGTGTTTACATATTTCTTTAAACTAATGGATCTAAGCCCTGTAGTTTCAATGCTTTAGCAAGGCTTTTTCCAACACTGCGTGTTTTTACATGGTGTACAATGTATGTGATCCAACTTTCAAACAGGTTGGATATTGGCGTTTGACTTAGTTTTAAGTTATACGAATGACATAACACGTAAAGATGTCCAAAGTGCAGCACTCAGTTCTCAAGAATGACACAAATTAGGTTGATGCAGATGAAGACATTTTGTTTTTAATTGGGGCAAATTTATTACATACAATTTAAAATCTTATTACATCAGAAAATACTGGTAGCATAGCGTTTTGCTTTTAATAACCAGGCTTTATTTGCATTCGCTTTAATTTCCGAGTAAATGAGGAAATATCTGTCTGGTGACTTTTATTCAAAAGATTTTTGTTTTGTTTTGTCCAAGACTGCTTTTAATTAATCTATTAGACATGGCTAAATTCATTTAGCATTTCCAGACAGAAAGAATGACACCAAAACATAATCCTATTGTTGGTATTAGAGACATTTTTTGGCTTTATTTTTATTCATTTTTTAATCAAACCTAAAATAACAATTTGTACTTCTCTCTCCTTCTCCCCAGAAAAAAACTACATAATTAACATATTGCATGCTTAGTTTATTGTTGAGCAGATAAAAAAATTAAACTTATTTTTAATTGGGTTTTTTTTTTGTTTTTTTTGTTTGGACACTCCTGATCCAGACTAAGGAAGAAGGATCAGCACGTTCATATTTCAAAGCATAGCTAGACAAACAGGATGTTTATTGAATTCTTAACTAAAGTACAGCTTGCTCTTGTTGGATCAATAGTTCAGTATTCTGCAGAGGAAACATCCTTGACATTAACAATGTCATTGTCTTATTTCAGGCTTCAGAGCTGAGGTCCTACATCAAGGCCAAAGGAGCTGATATCTCAGAGGAGAATGCTGAAGGTGGACTTCATGTTGATTTGGCTCAGATCATTGAGGCCTGTGACGTCTGTCTGAAGGATGATGATAAAGGTGGGTGAGGAAGAACGCTTCTATGTCTCACACATTGACTCTTGTTACCTTTTAGCAAGAAAGTGAAATTGGTTTCATTTTAACAGGAGAAAAAGAACTTAAGTTCAGTTGTTTGAATCACCTGTTTGCTTTCTGTCTCTTTGTAGATGTCGAGAGCGTAATGAACAGCATCGTGTCTCTGCTGTTAATCCTGGAGCCAGAGAAGCAAGAGGCTCTGATTGAAAGTCTGTGTGAGAAGCTGGTAAAGTTCCGTGAAGGAGAGCGACCCTCCCTTCGCCTGCAGCTGTGAGTCCTGTAAAAAAAAAAAAAAAAAAAACGTGTTGATTTCTGATAATTAAAAGATAAAGGTCCGTCTCAACTTTTGAATTGCTTTTTCAGGCTGAGCAACTTGTTCCATGGCATGGACGAGAACACTCCGGTGAGGTACACAGTGTTCTGCAGCCTTGTCAAGGTGGCTGCAACCTGTAATGCCATTTCTTACATCCCCACTGACCTTGATCAGGTATTTCCATTCTCCATCTTAAAAGCGGAGTCGGTGTAAAGGTGCTTTTCTTTGGCTTGATTCGCGTTGGTGTCGCTGAATAGGTACGCAAGTGGATTGTTGACTGGAACCTAGACACAGAGAAGAAGCACACAATGCTGAGGCTGGTGTATGAAGCATTGGTGGACTGCAAAAAAAGGTAACTGTACACAGTAGTTGATGTTTATTGTGACTATTTCAAAATCAACAGATGCAGAAAGACAAATTGTCAAATGCATTCTACTTCATTGGAGCAATGCAGGGTATTACTGTGATATTCTTCTGGACATGACAACATTCATTTTGTCTAGCTCTGCTTAAAGTATAAGCAGCCAAAAAAGCTAGACAAAATGTGCCCAGTGGTGAAACCTGAATGCATTGAAGATTGATATAAAATCCTACCAAGTACTGCACCCAAGAAGATTTAGCTTTTCAAGTATTGCACACATTTATTTTGAGATGAGGATTGTAATTTGACACATTGTGCCACTCGGAAACATTGCAATGTAACAATGTTGCAGTGCAGTGTAACATTGTGTATGTGCTTTATTACTCAGTGGGTTGATGGTGTGTTTCAGCACATCTCTGGTCTGTGTTAATTATAACATATATGTCAAAAGGACTTGAACCTTTTTAATTTTCCACTTTGCAGTGAAGCTGCAGCAAAAGTGATGGTTGAGCTGCTGGGAAGTTACACAGAGGACAATGCTTCACAAGCGCGCGTTGATGCTCACAGGTGCGTTATTAAAACTGGCTTCACGCTTGTTGAAATTTGAAACGGTGTCCCTCTTTCCAGCCCTTTTCCATCGTTTTCAGATGTATTGTTCGTGCTCTGAAAGACCCCAACACCTTCCTCTTTGACCACTTGCTCACCCTGAAACCCGTTCGCTTTTTGGAAGGAGAACTCATCCATGATGTAAGTGCTTAAAGGTTCACTACATAACTCAAACCAGGCAGGAAATTTACCAGGATGTAGATCATTTTTAATAAGACAAATTCATCCAATATTGGTGGCATTTTTCATTTTAAATATTGGAGGGATTACATCTCTTCTTTCATTTTTAAATCTTATCGAAAAAATACTATGTCATGCTTTATCAGCAGGTGCTTAATTAGGCTTAAAATTGTTTGCTGAATTGTGCTTTTTGTGATTTCACAGTTTACAAGAGCTATGATAGCTTAAGTGCATAATATCAGTCCAGAAACTTAATGACCTTAGTTTGTATAAGTCCATCCGACTGATTATTTATTGCCGATTTTTCTTCCCATCTGTCTTCTCAGCTATTAACCATCTTTGTGAGTGCAAAACTAGCAGCATACGTCAAATTCTACCAGAGTAACAAAGACTTTATTGATTCTCTTGGTAAGTACTTATATCTTATAATGTGAATAAGAATATTATTTATTCCATTTCTTGTTTTCTATGTTTGTGGCAAGACAATGAACTTTGGAGGGGTATTTTATTCCCTAAGTGTCTGCTTGTGTTGATGCAGATCAAGAATGTTTGTCTCAGCAGAACTTTCGTTCTCCCCCCCCCCAACTGCATTATGAATGTAATTCAATTAAAACATGTGTAGGATGGGCTCTCAAAACAGCCAACACAGAGAGATGTTTTTGTTAATGAGTAGAATCCCTGACTGGTCCTAAACGTCCTGAGCTTTATTACAGGGAAACTCCCTGAGCGGAGAGTAATTGCCTGTGACTCTTTTGTGCTTAATGATCCCTGCGTTTTGGTCCTCAGGCCTCTCTCACGAGCAGAACATGGCCAAGATGCGCCTGCTGACGTTCATGGGCATGGCGGTGGAATTTAAAGAGATCTCCTTTGATACCATACAGCAGGAACTGCAGATCGGAGCTGACGACGTCGAGGCTTTTGTCATTGACGGTATAAACTTCAAATGAACCTTCTCCATCCATGTCCTTCAAACACTCAGTGCAGTTCAGAGAAACATATACTCAAGACTATTTAAATGTAGTTAGGGTGTCTTAGTTCCATGTCTCCAGTCTGTTTGCAATATGACCTCATTTTAAAATATTGTGTTTTCTGCTGTCTGACACCCAAATACATGGATGTTATTAAAGCTGCCCACAACCGCAGCCTGTTGGGTTGTGGGCCAACGTTTCCGCTTACTCTGTGCATCAGTCAAGTTTGACTGCACTAATGGGTGAGCTTCATCCAAACTGTACTTTAAAAACAATCATAGCGTCACTATCTGTGACGAATTATTCACTCAACCTTTAAAAGCCTTCTAAAGGGGAGCTAAAGTTTGGGGCTGCTTCAGGTTCGAAGGTGATGGATGGGGTTTAGACGCTCCGGAAGGTTTGTAGGTTTAACACAAAATCGCAGTGAGACGCATGAATGACTCTTAATCATTGACTGACAGAAAAAGACAAGACCGCTGGGATCTTTAATCTGCTAAATGCATGCTACGATGTTAAGACGCATCATCTTTCTGCTGCTTCTCAATGAATAATGCTTCAGGAAATTTTGAACAAGATTTTGTTGGATTGGATGTGCCCAAGATGACTAGCTGACAAAATGAAAAATAATATTTCCATCCTGATCAGTTAATCTACATGGACCTGATTATCCCTTTTGTGTCTTTTGAAGATCCTCTTGATTTTTGTTGAAGCTCTTGTTCTCTCCTCACCTTTCTTTTTGTCTTGCCATTTTTTTCTCCTAGCTGTTCGGACTAAAATGGTCTACTGCAAAATTGACCAGACGCAAAGGAAAGTTGTTGTGAGGTAAGTTCTTTCTGCTGTGCCATACATAGGTTAACATGAATATGAAGCTAATGAAAATAAAGATTTTACTTAAAAAGAAAACATGCTACAGTTTGCTTTGTGGAAAAGATGTTTGGTCTCAGATAACCAAGAGAGCAAGTAATATTCTTGGCACTCTGGAAAAGTATAGAATTTGAATTAGTTTTTTTTTTTTTTTTTTTCTGGTCTGGATCGGTGTATAGAAAAAAAAAGTTTTTATTTTCATCTAAATGAATGATGGATTCATCAATTCAGTGATTCTTGAGAAGAGGGACAAAACAGGTCCTCTAGATAAAGTACAAAATTTGAATAAATATACAAAAAATATAACTTTTTCAAATATCTGACATTGAGCACGACAATGTATGTTTCCTGGTGTTTGCTGAATGTTTTTTATTTTAAACTTTGTCGTAGGTGGATGGTGTCTGTAAAATCCTTTAGTGTAGGAGAACTCAATGCACTATAATAGTTTAAAACAAATAAAGAAATACTAAGATAATATATTATGACAATTAAGTATAAGTATTCAAATAAATAATTCTAACAGTATTAAAGTCTTTATTAAAGTTTTGTGTTTTACTTAGTGAAACTATCTTCAGTTATTAAAATAGAAACAACTTGACTGGTGTGTAATCTACTGCATTATGCACTTTCATAATCATACAACGTTGTTATCTTCACCTATTTTGCTGTGCTTGTGTATTCCCTTTTCTTCCCAGGGCTTTTTGGAAACCTGACTATCTTGTCACTGGTTTAAACTGGATATTAAAACGGAAGAGATGGTCCATTCTTTTGTGCAAAAAGTTTGCATGCAGGACCCCTTTGTAAACATTTTCTAAAAACGTTTCCTGAAGTATGGGGTTACTGTTCATGAATGTGTATAAATGGAATATTATAGATTGCAAGGATGAACTCTAGCAGTCCAGTACCTGCATCTGGAGAAGTATGGTGTAGTAAAAACATTAGATCAGATACAAATATATACAATGTTTTTTTTTTCTCTCTTTTTCCAAGTGATTCTATCCCTAAATGATCTCAGGTCTGTGTACAGAAATGGTCTTGCATGTTTTTCATAGCTGAACCTGCCTTTGCCATGAAGTGTGTGACCTTGGCCTTGCTTTCCTGTCTCCATTCTCTCAGCCACAGCACACACCGCACCTTTGGCAAGCAGCAGTGGCAGCAGCTGTACGACACCCTGAGCTCCTGGAAGGCTAACCTAGCAACCGTCAAGACCAGTCTGCAGACCTTGTCCCCCTCCGCATAACTCCAACATGGACCCGACTCTCAGATCTTCACTGCTTCACCGAATCTCTGTCCGAAAAGATCTGTTTTTATATTGCATCAAATAAAAACGTGAAGGTGACCAATGAGGGCTTTTGTGTTGATATTTACTTTATTTCTTAATTCAATGGATAATAATATAGTGTTCATCCTTTTAACAAAAACATTCAGGGTCCCCAATTGGAACTTCTCCGCTAGCAGCTCTTAACATCTGCTTCCAGTTACAAGACAGCTTACCAGTGTAGTAGATGAGCTGTGACTGGGGGTGAGAAATGACCTTCAGCATGAGGGTCAGTTAGTCAGCTGTACAGATATAACAATTTTTATGTGAACTTCGGATGACCCTCCATGTTACGGTCAAAGCTGCATTGTTCTGAAGGCTCCTTCCCTGCTGTTGCAACCTTGAAACGTTCAGCTGGGTTGATACAGTCTGCTCAGCTGTGGTCAGCATGATTCACTGTCTGCAATCCCCCTAAAACTGAAATGAACAACTTCACATGTTTTGGGATTTTTTTTTTTTTTTTTTTTTTTGAAGCAGAAAAGAAGGATTAAGTTACTAATGATTTGTGGCAAAAACACTAATTCTGCAAGAAACTTTAAAGTCTGGGACAGCATTTTAAAGACATGCCATGAGTTATATTCCTAAAATATAGATGGTTCAGTTGTCACTGTTGGGCTAAACCTTTTGTTTCCATTTTTTGGGGGTTTTATTTTGTTTTGAAAATCTTCTATTCATCACACTTCAACTGTCTGTGATCAATAGTTACTGATGAATTGACATTAAAAATAAAAGTATCAAAGTCACTGTGACTTTGACCAAACAGTATAAATTATTATCCAGGTGATACTTTTTAATGTCTATTAAAAAGTATATTTTTATTTCATGGAAAGTTCTGTTCTGGAAATACACAAGTTTTTGCCAGACAGCTGTGATATATTTATTTTTTTATTCAATTTCTAGAAACGATTGAATCATTGACATTGCTCATATACTTCAGCGCTTTATAGTTTCTGAGGAATATAGCAATACAGGTTTCAGACAAATAGATAATAAACTGCTGCTCTAATTCTAGAGGATTGGAAAAACGGCTCCATTCAAAATAAAAAAAAATGTACTTAAAAATACAGAGTGAAGTTTATACTTGAATCATGCGTTATCTTGAATATTGTTGTTGAAATCAAAACACAAAGATGTGTGTTTTGATTAGGACACTAATCTTCATTTCTCTACAAACTTGAAGCATTTTCTGTAAACCTGAAACATGCTTCCAGATTTAATCTTCCTGTGAGTCATTATATTATTAATACGTTTCTTTCTGACGAACAGCATCACATTTGCGTTTGTGTCGAGTCATCCAAGTTCTTTCCCCTGTGAACATGTATTCCTGCCCAGAACTATTGGAAAACATTGTATAATTCCTCTCCATTTATTAGTTTAGCCAGAAACCGTACTCTTGATGTCTTGATGTCACTAACGTTCTATTGGATTAAGGTCCGGAGGGGCTGGGCTGGGCTGATCCGCCATGTGAATCACAACCTTAGGAGACTTAATAAACACTCGAAGGTATTTCCTTCTCAGCGTAAGGCAACATGACCTCTTCAAATATTTCAAACTGATCCAGTATGAGAAACATCATGCCTGACTTGTCTTTAACAGTGTTGAATGAAATATATGGAAGTCATTTCACAAACTAAGAACTCGACTGTATAGTATAGAAAGTGTTTGCCTTCACCTCTAAATCGGGGTCACATGGTTTTAACAAAATGTCTGACCTCGCTGGTTTGACTACATACTGCTATCAGTTAATGATTCAATCACACAAAACCAGCAGCACGTTGGTTCTGTGTTTTCTGTCACTGTAGTAAACCTAATTTCTTTCTAACAGTGATCTGGTCAGAAAAGTTGGATTGGCTTTACTTCAACCTCAACCATAGACGTTGTTCTATGCAGCACTTTAATTCAGAAGTGAGCCACTTGACAAAAGCCGCAAAGAAATAATTTGCGGCACCACAGTGGAGCCGCAGGGTTGCACAGTGTGATCAGATCATCTCTCTGAGTATTTCTGGCTTTGGAAGGATGAAGGAACAATAGAGATCAGTTTGCTTCTTTGGGGAGGAAAGTGGTATCAGGAAAGATATTGCTACTTTTATTTTAAGCCGTTTCTTCATGTTGCTGCCAAGTTTGGCCCTGAGAGTTTCGGTTCTGTTGGAGATAAAATAAAAAACAGACTGGACTAGATACAATAAATGTTTTGTCAGTAAGAGGTAATTCAAGCAAATGTCTCTTCAATATGTTTAATGTCATTGAAATGGGAAAAATATACAGGAGCCGTTTCACATTTTTGTAAATTGAATACCAATTTCTTAAGAACTATAATCCATTTTCAGGTGGCCTCTAGCGTATTATGATGTTAATCTCATGATTTATGCCATAGAGATTAGGTGTAAAAGGGATTTGTTTCGGTTTTCTTCCTCCGGGTCAGTGATGAAATCAGCAGTGACCGACAGAGTGCGGATTATTGGGGTTGCACTCTGGCTTTCCTCAGCTCTCATCCGTCTTGCTCATTTCCTTGACAGTAATACTTTCCGTTTAATTGATGTACACCAATTTTGGACGTCTCAGATGCCACTGATTTGCAGTTTTTGTATTTTAGTCCAGACAACGAAGTATTTATTTTAGATTAATTAGACCATTGGCGTGCCAGTCACTACTATAATCTGTTAGTTCATTTTTCTGTCTTTTCAGAGGTCTGCTTAATCTCACTGCACACTTGTGTCCAGTTTCCCATAGCAGACCAGCATCTCTAGCCACTATCAGGGTGTAAATCACAAAACACATTCTCTGGAGCGCAATCTCATCACAGTCACCTGCGAGGAAGAGAGCAGGGCAGATGGAAACTACTTTGACTCAAGCTCAAGTTTAGATTTGGTTTCTGTTTCTATATGATTTTTTTTTTTTTCCAGCTTTGATTCAGATGACTTCTGCAGTTTTTCCTACTTGTGTTTTAGGTGTGTTTTGGTGGATGATCTGTTCTCTCACACTAAAACGTATAAAGACATTTCTGGTAAACCGACTCCTGTTTGCTCAAAGCTGCTGTCATTTACTGGTGTGGTCATAATCTAATAAATTCAAACTTGTACTCTTTAAGAATGAAACATTGGTAGATTTGATTTATTCCAGATGATTATAACACCAATAAGTACAGACATTTCTCTCCCATCTACTATTATTCACCATTATTTATAATGTATTAAGACAATATCATTCAAAACTTATTGCAGCTCATGTTACAGTAACATTATTTTTCAATACCACATAAATAAACAATATTTTGGGCAAATGTAGCATTCTTACAGTACTTAAGAGATGCAGACAACTACCGAAGTGGGACTCCAACTGAACTTCAATTAGCACCAGCCAGAAGACAGTTAGATAACATAAATATGTAAACATAAACCAGAAGCCCTGCAAACCCCAAATATCTCCAAAGTTACCAAACCAAATTTAAGCATTGAGAAACATAGAGACCATTACTCAAGATGTGCTTCTTTTAACATAGGGGAGGAATGTCCTTAAATAGATGTGTAAAATGTTAAAATATAACCAAGTATATAGGTTTGTGGAACTGAGACTTTTACTGGAACTGTATGCTTTGGTTGGATGAGAACAAGATTGTGCTTTTTCAACCGCATGTGGGACTAATTTGGAAAAAAATATATTAATATGTGGAAAAGCACACCATGCCCTCTGGTCAGCATGGTGGAGGATCTTAGGTCCACAGTTGTGGGTCTGTTTTTCTACTAATGGTGCTGTGAACCTTGTTAAATAGGTTTACACAAATAATTTGAAGATTCTAAAATGTTTGTTTGAACCTGCTAATATATATATATATATACATATGTGTATGTATATATATATATACATATGTGTATGTATATATATATATATGTGTGTATGTATATATATATATATGTGTATGTATATATATATGTGTATAGATATATATATATATATATATATATATATATATATATATATATATATATATATATATATATATATATATATATATATATATATATATACCGACCGCTCCCTCTGGTAACTTTCAAAAGTGCTACCAAACTACAGCAGTCCAAAACACCCGCAGGGTGCCCATGTTGGTGTCAGATTACAGTAAACACCAGGTTTCACCATGATTCACGCTGAATCATATGCTATTTGAATTCACACTTTTTTCTTGTTTTTTTTAGAAAACGCAGTGATCCTTCATGAGGCCACGGCGAACAGGTTTAACAGCTTTCTAATAACTTGAGTGAAAACTCAACCTTGAGGCGACTTTCTCAATGTAAGCTCATGGCAGAGTTTCTTACAAAGCACCTTTTAAATTTTAAAATTGAGAAACTGTATTATTTTATACACAATGTGTAAAAAAAGTAGGTTTTATTTTATTTCAAGAATAAGATGAAAGAACAAAACAAAACAACAGTTTATAGGATGCCAGAAATGTAATGGCTCGATTACATAAGATTACAACAGAAATGTGTGATTAAAGCCAAAAATATGATTTGCCCTTGGGTGGGGCGACAGCTTAAAGGCATCATAAGGTTCTTTGTCAGAGATCACATTTTAATCCCACGTATTTAACACAATACTTGCACGAGTAATCCCAGTTCGGTGTGTTTCTGCTGCCATCTAGCGTCCACCTTGGTGAAATGCAGTCAAGGTAAAGGTGATCGACTGATCAAGCCTTGCTCTACAGTTTCGGAGTAGGTGGAGAATCGCACCTGCCTGGAAGCAACACAGGTCGTTTCTTGTTAAGCCTCTGGAGCCGGTTTCATCTTTAACCTCAGTTTTGGCTACAGTTGAAGTTCGTCACAGGAAAGAGACACGGAATGGAGTTTCAATGAGTGAAATTTCCAATTTGGCCTTCATCAGCGTCACGAACCGACAGACAGCTCAGGACACCGACCGCTCCCTCCGGTAACTTTCATTTTGTCGCTGCTGAACTCTGGACATTAATTCGTGCTGCGTTTTCTTTCTTCTTCTTTTTTTTTTTTACTTTATAATGAAGGACTTTGATAATCGTGATTATTATTTTTCGCTGTAAGAGTTTTGGAGTAGTCCTTGTGGTTCGGAAGGACAGACAGTCTGTTCGTACGTGAACTCATCATGTTATTCGGTTTGTTCGTTCTGCTCCGGCTGCTGGCCGCTGGAAACGCGGCCTCTGCGAGGAACTTAATGTCTCTAAACGAAGTGCCAGAAGATAAAGGTGAGACATATTTTAGGCTACTAACACCTTTATTTGTGGCCTGGTTCCTGTTTTGAAATATTCCTAACTTGTTTGTGTCTGGTTGAAGTGTTTACAGGTGAGTCAGAAGCGAAGTTGTTCCTGGGGCGCCATCTGCTGGCCAATCGCTTTGACTTTGAAATGTTTGTTCCTGGCAACCTGGAGAGGGAGTGCATTGAAGAAATCTGCAATTATGAGGAAGCCAGGGAAGTCTTTGAAAACATACCACAAACAGTTAAGTGTTGATACTTGGGGCAGTTTATCAAAGTGTCTTTTTTAGTTAATATTTCTGATTGCTTGTGGGGTTTTTTTGTTTGTTTGTTTTAGGATGCCTTTTGGAAAGAATACACCAAAGGTAAGAAATAAATAATGTGAATGATATTTTGGATATTACGTTATTACTGTTTTGGCTTGAGTTAAGACTGCTCATTTGAATGTGGCACATACAGTAGATCTTAAATTAGGTATTGATTATGTGTATTAGTTAAATTACTATAGACCATATCAACCACTATATGTCAGCAAAATGTTTCCAGTATGATCCTTGGTATATGTAATACATGCTCCACCTTAGCTTGTGGTGGTTTGAGGCTAATTTGCAACGTCAGTCCAAAAGTGGGTGTCGCTCACTTAGGTCTTGCAATACAAATAAAGAGTTTTGATGTAATGCCGTGTAGTTATGATTAAAATTTCAGATCCCTTTATAGTTTTAGAATTTTTTTTATTATTTCCATTAAGACAGGAAGTTTGTGTTTAATAGGAAATTAGATAGGAATGTATTATATGATGTAAAATGGTGAATTTACATCATTACATCATGTCAATAATCATAATTACCAATGATGCCAATAAAAGATGAGCATTATCTTTCCTATAACCGATCAGCTTTTTATATGTTTACACTGGTGTTTTGATCATTTGTCTTTGTTGATGTGCTTTAACCTCTTAATGTCTGATGGGTATCCAGTTGTGCAAAAAAAAATATATATATATATATATATATATTACGTGTGTTTATGCTTTCAGACATATTGTATGAACTAGAGATTGTACATTTGAACATTGCATCTACCATTAGAGGATATTTTGAAGGGATCCCAGTAAGATCTACCAGACTTGACTTACAGCTCTCTTCCTGGGAACTATGTTTCCTGTTGTTCAGCGTAGTGTCACTTCGCTAATCTACCAGCGGCCTTTCAACCTGCAGAATGTTTTGCATATTTTGATGTGCATGGTATTTGTTTTGTCAATGCAGATCACAAGCTAATTTCACATGTTTTTCTCATGACTAATCAATTATCTCCGTTACTCAATCTGGGGGATAAAAGCTAATAACTGTCAGTTGCACATAAAGACAAGTTAGATGAGTTTTCCAAGCTAGAACAATGTCCAGTTCAGCTTTTGAGTTATACAGTTGTCACATATATATACATACGTCATTGTGCTGCATCTATTGTAGAAGATCATTTAATCTTACTTTCTGTGGTTTTGCCAATACACAGTGGAAAGTCCGTCACGGGTGGATGTAACTGGACTTCTTGTGGGACTCATCTGTGCTGGAGTGGTGGTTGTTATTCTTGGTGTCTTGATCTGGTATTTGTGTAGATCCACTTTTAAGAGTGGCTTCAGCCGTCGTTCAAGGTAAGTCAGCTTCATCCACACTTTGTAAGGTCAAGTAGTTAGAAATCTAACCGATCTTTAGATATTACATCTGTTTTATGCATCAGTAAAGCTGGCAATAAGACAGCTCCACAGCATAAAGCTACCACCACTACTATATTGGTATTTGGCTCAGTTTGGGGCCTTTTCTTTGTGTTTTTGTTTTGTTTTTTCAAAAAACATCCTGATCAATTTCTCTTGACATTTGACTCATATTTGGACATGATCCAGTGTTCCAAACACACATTAATCTCAAACACATCAAAACATATTTGAAATGGAAAAAACAGACTGATATTAAGATTCAAGGAAGATTTTCCCAAATACCAGAACCACAATGGATTTAATCTACGTTTAAGTGCTTGGATGTCGAGAGAAAAATTTAAGTGAAGAAGGCTTCTTCTATGCGACTGACAAGAAGAAACAGACTTTAGTCGTATTTAACACAATCTTCTAATATACACATACCTTCACATCTGTACTTTCTCTATGTGTCACGCAGAAAAACATCAAGCAGTCACGTTTTGCAAACATAAAATTATTGACTTTTGACTTGCAAAGAGAAAAGTTAGACTAGCACATAACTGGGAATTCTGTTTGTTTCAACTCTGCATCTACATGCCTCTTGTGAAATCTGCAGCCATAACTGCATATTCTGTTAAGTTTGACACTCAGTTTCTAATTTGTTCTCTTGATGCACTAAGTTTGCCCTAATATAAACATTTGCCTGTCCTCACAGTTCCACCCGAGGACGTCCTAGGAGGAGCAATGCCTCCCTAATAATGCGAAGGTTGGATGATGTCTCCAGAGAGCCTGCGCTCTCTCCAACATCCGGGCCAACTTTGGATGTAGAAGACCCTCCCGGCCTACCCTCATACGAGCAGGCCATCTCAGCAAGTGGACAGCACGATGCGCCACCTCCTCCATATCCTGGGTAATCCATGTGAACTTATACCTTTAATAATTTCCTGAACCTATTTCACAAAAACTATGTCATTGTAACCCTTCTTTTTTTTTTTTTTTTTTTTTGTTTGTTTTTTTTGGGGGGGGGGTTCCAGCTCAAGACCTGGGAGTGCTCGACAATAATCTTTAAAAAATTAAACAATGCAAGATAATGACTGTGAAATAAAAATTTAATTTATAAGTAGCATTTACATCACAATGCTGTATCTGTTTTTACATAATCTGATTTCTAATGGTTTGTACCTCTTGCACCATTATTAAGCTGTTTTTCCCCACATAGACAGAATGGAAGTTCAAAAGTGTGCAAAGCATAATTTAATTTTGGGTTTTCCTGTTATAAATAATGAAGAAGAAACTTTTTTTTTTCCATTTCCTGAAAAGTTAAATTTTTGAAGTTAATATAAATGTTTTCTGCAATTACCCTTTCTCTTTTTGAGGCTGGTTTGCTGAGCGTCATGTTCAGTGTCGTCCACAAATCTTCGGTGGGATTTAAAGCCTGACAGAGATGCGGCAAATGTGTTTTTAAACTTTTAAGACTTTGAAATAGTTCCCAAACTAGTGTACGGTTAGAAGAAAATTGGACACTTTTCCATTTAAAATTGCTGAAAATGAAAACATTGTTACTGTTTAACAGAAAGTTTGAAGAAAGAAAAAACTTCTGTTAAAACGTGTCAGTATGGACCAAACCGCATTTTTGGGACGGGGAGCGGTTTGTTTGTCTTTGGTAATCTATTAAAGTAAGTTTCACTCCAGCTGTAAAACCTTAGTTTTTGCTTCCCTTCTTGATGTGCATTTTTACCTCCCCCTCTAGTGTCGGTCTGGGCCTAGTGTTTGCCTTTGGAGAGAAGTACAGAGGTTATTTTGCTTCTGAGGGACACTGAAATGTGGATATATTTCACGACATAAACACAACTGTAGAGTCCAACTTGTTGGGATTTTTGAACCGTGGATGAGCTTTATTATGATGCAGTTGTTATGGTTTACTGCTTTTTATCTGAATGATGAGTGTTTGATTTAAGTTAATGAAAATCTAATTGTTCCTCGAAGGAGCAGAGACAGTATGCAGCAGTGTATGAAAGTGGAATTTCTATGGATGCCATGCCAAGGAAGAGATTAATATGCCGTTAATCTCTGATTGATGGAGCAAACATGACTCTGCTTGTATGAATTCCTCACAGTAAAAGTCGGACACTGCTTTAATTTCCTTGATAGTAAAAACTGCGGTCAAAGAAATTGTGCTAAGCATTTCTTATGGAGTACCAGCTTTGTACCTGGTGATTCACTGTCAATTAACTTTTTTATGTGTACTTTTTATAAACTGTGATTTTTTTTTATTACAATTTGAAGAATGTACACGGCTCCAATTGTATATTAATTTCCTATTTTTCTGTCATGGTCTATGCTGAGATTATCACATTTATGCCAAATTTATTTAATTACAATAAATTATGTACATGGGTGCATCGGGCACTTTGACTGATGCTCTTTCTTTTAAAATGATTGCAAATAATTTATTCAGTTGAAATGTACAACAAAACCAATAGTAGTGGATTGTTGAAAAAAAATGCAACAGTTTGCTTCATCAGAACCAAAAGTTGTAGTTTGAGAATCTAGTTGTTTTAAAAGTGCAGATGTAAATAAGTTATGTGCTTGTAAATACTTAGTGAACTCTTTATTTTCAAGACAGATTTATTTTTTCAAAATGTGAGAATTGCACTTCATTGAGCAACTGTGTTTTTCAAGATTGTATCGAGCACAGCTGTTTTTTGAATTAAAATCATTTCTGTATTTTTAAATAAAATTCTATTTTAATTATGTTTGCCTCATTGTATTGCGATGCCATATTTTAGGGCTTTCTCAGTCATGAAGAAATACACAATCATCCACTTTCCACTTGAAGTTTATCAAAAAATGCTTTCTTTGACACAATTTACACATAGCTTTTATTTCTTGAGACACATGTTGGTTTACCATAACCATCAATATTAGAAAATATAATTACTTTGTTTCATTAATAATTTTGAATACAATTAAATAAATTTACCTCAATTATATAAATGCACTACCTTTATGTATTTACTTGTTTATTGAAGGCTGCTCATGGTCATATTGTTTATTTTTTGGGACATCTGGAGTTGATTTTTCGGATTAAAATTTCCCTGCTGTGTGTGTGCGTGTGTGTGTTTCTGTCTCCAGTGTAACGCAATCCATCCTTAAAAGAAGTTTCATGTAGCCCGCTAGGTGCAGCCATGTGTCCCTGCCTCAAACACTGAAGACTTTCTTGCAACCACACAAACTTAACGTGACGGGAAATGAAGGAAAAATAAATCACGCAGAGAGCGGAGACACTTCATCTGGGACACAGGACAGCCTGGCGTCGGGTTTGTTTCCCTCTGCGGACCGTACGCCGCTTTCCCCGAGGGTCCGGCGGGCACGACCCGGGGCTGCTACGATGTGCTCCCGCTGCTTCACGAGGCTCCTGTGTGGAAGTGAACCTTTCACCGGATGATGGACAGGAACTACCCGAGCTCCAGCTTCGCGGACGCGCTGGCTGTGCCACCACAGACCGTAGCTTCATGGGCCTATGAGCGCGGCTCAGTGGCTATCAAGCCAAGGTAGGAGTTGAAGGAGAGGGCGGGTCACCTTCCGAAGGAAATATCGGTGATGGAGGGCCTAGTCTTTGCGTTTGGAGAGAAGTACAGAGGTTTCTGTGCTTCTGAGGGACGCTGAAATACGTGGATATATTCCGCGACATAAACACAGCTGTAGAATCCAACTTGTTGGGATTTTGAAGCCGTTTGTTGATACTCCCACCCCCCTCGCTAATTTACGTTAGCAAAACAGTCTCCTATCACGTCCGTGGATTGCAGCTAGTTAGAGAATAAAGTGTTATAGTGTCTGTATGATGAGCTGACCAGGTGTGCATATGACTTTAATTGTATTAAGGCATTTCCTCCACTCGTGGCTGATAGTTGGAACCAAAGTAAATTGGGCTGTTAGCAGCCAGAGCTAGTTACTGTCTGACAGTTCTGGAAAGTGTTTCGTGTCGCTCTGAGCAGATTCATACCATTGTTGTTTCTGCTTATTCATTGAGAACAAGTTAGTGAAACACTGAAGGGTCCTCTGACCAAACTTTGGCGATTAATGGCTCATCTGTTCATTTTGTAGCGCTTTTTTTTTATTTCTAAGCAACTTTGATTTTTTTTTTTTCAGAAATATATCAGGCTTGTAGCAAATGTTATTCACATTCAGTAGGAAAACATTCAGTAGTTCGTTGATTTCAATTTATCACTACGATTAATGTGGTAAACGTAATTATAATAAGAGTATAACACTCTTATTATAAGAGTGTATACCCCAGGAACAGTTTGAACACCCCAGGAAGCCAGGTATATCATTTAGTTTTCTACTATATAGAATGTAGCATTCTTTTAAGAACAAACAGCTGCAGGATTTCTGGCACTTTGTATTGAATTCAGCAAAAAGCCAGAATAACCTTAGTTTAGGATCTTTCCATTCACAGATGTTTACCTTCTGGCTGAAGGTCAGTACTTTAAATCTGGTTGACTGGCTGATTCAATTATATTGGAGAATAAAGGACTGTTTCTGTTGACTAACTGATGATGCAAATTTGTTTTAATCTTTTATTTGTGTAGCAGGTTTGTAGAGTCATTTTTGCAAAAGCAAAAAAGACAATCAAAGGTTGATAGTTTTAGAAATAAACTCAACATACAAGAACTCAGATCAGTCAGATTCTTTCTCTTGGCAAACTGATAAAAACTTTTTGAAATTAGTACTTTCCATTCTTTGGAAACCTGCTGCTAAACACACCAATAATGTCATATCTTGCAGCTATAGTTAAGCCTGTCACAATAACAAATTTTGCTGGACAATAAATTGTGCCAGACGTTTTTGCAATACTGATAATGTCTTTGACCATATTCAAGTAATATAATGATAGTGGCATAATAGCACAAGAACACATTCACAGAGATAAATGAACATTAAATTCTGATGAACATTTAAAACTGAAACAAGAAGACATTTAAAAACTCCAAAATAAATAAGCAAGACAACAGAAATATAATAAATTTTGAAGTCTCTGTAGACAAAATAAACTAGTTGAGAGAAACCAATAATGCACAAGATTTATTGCTTTGTGTTTACTATTGGCTTAGCTATAGTAAGGATATTCAGTAACTGGTTTCAATTATTTGTCAACAGAGACAAGTTGTAGATAAAATGTTTAACTCACTTTGAAGAAAGCAAAGACTTTTGCATGTTTTCCTAAAATCTCAGTATTTTTCCAATGGGGCTCATCTTTGTTCTGAAACTCATATTCTGAAACTTAAATATTTATTTGAGAGTAAATAGAGAAACAGTAATTTATCTGCTATAGGTTTAGATAGATATCTAAAGCCTTCAGTGGCTTGTGTCCTACAATAATTAGGTGATTCTAAACATACCTTAGTTAGAGAAATGTGTCATTTGCAGTCTACGGCAAAACATGACTTCAGTCTGAAGAGATAATTTGGTCTTTTGAAATATAAATAAAACTTCAGGACTAAATTAATCAAGCCTTTCACGCTCCTGACTTAAAACTTTCTTAAAAATTCATTGTTATAGTTTGGCCAGTGGAATTTTTGAATTCTCTGCCTGCTCAGCTTTCCCAGGGTGACTCGATGATGCTTCTGAAAAATAAAAGCAATTGGACAAATTAAATTTTTTTTTTGTTTTGTGCACACAGTCCCAATTATGTTGCACCAAACCTCGATGGGGAGCTTCTTCAACAGCAAAGCTACACTACAACGCAGCAGCTCCCCACTTACACTACAGCACACATCCCAGCAGCTGCACGTGAGTTTTAGACACTGCAAGTTTTGTTCAGTGGGACCAGTCAGCTAAATGCCTAACATTATTGAAGGCCTCAATCTTTGAAGATGATTTTAATTTAAATTGAATTTTTCTTCATTTTGACTGTTAGGCACACTTGAGTCAAGTGGGAATAATTCTGCAACCTCAATCATGAGCTTCCTGTCAGCCATGGAGTCAAGAAGTCTTCAAACTGGTCCTGTTAGTGCCTCTTTGCTTCCTCCTTTTAGACCACCATCTTGGACTACTGGTAAGAACAGAAAATGGAGTTTGTGTACAAACAGACCTAATCTGCTTGATGGTTTTTGAAGTCGTTCGTTTTTGTAAGCTCACAAATGATGCAAATGTGTCCCTTTTCTTTGTGCATGCTGGGCTTGTTACAAACTTTGATTTCTTCTTTGTAGGTGCCAACTCTTCCACCACAGAGCTGTATCTGACTGGTGCTCTGCCTTCCACAGCCAGTTTCCCCTCTCCTGCTCCTCTGTCCTCCTTTCAGCACACAGATGCCTACCCACCCAGGAGCTATGCTGCCAACACATCCCTTACGCTTCCAGATCCTGCCTTCAGCACTTCCACCAATGGGCTGTTTCCTCACCACGACCCCTTGCTTAACCTTAAAACCAGCCAAGCTGTGATTCCCACTGCCCTGACCTTCAATCACCTTTCTACACCCTCTCTGGGCTCAGCTCTGCCTGTGCAGTCCTCCACTTACCGCTCAGCCCAGGAGTCAGCCCCCCACCTATTACAGCCCCAGTTTGGTCTTCTTCCTTCTGCTCTGCCAACCACTCATGGTGCCTCACAGTCCTATGGGGCCACGATTTTCTCTGGCTCTATTGAAAGAGCTCTTCAGCGTGAATGTAGTGTAATAAAGCACCACCAGAGGCCTTCAAGTAGCCACATGCCCTCAGAGCACATGCACAATTCAGAGGACTCCCTGCAGGGGTATTTTGGCTCTAGCAGTGAAACGGATATGTCTTACCAGCAGGAACCGTCTCGTCACACACCAGTGTCCTGCAGTCCGTCTTCAAGAACAGACTCCACTCAAGGAGTCAATGGATCTCCTCAATCTAAAAGCGATTGTGGGACACAGCCGTACTCATCCACTTCTTTGCTGAAAAATAAAGACGCTTCTTCCCGACTGAATTCACATTCTGCTGGAGATGAAGAGAATCACACTCAGAACTTGAGAACAGGATCCCCGGAGCGTTATTCTTCTCCTACTGAGAAGCAGAACTCTGTCATTGCTAATCAACAAGTGGTCCAGCTGTCTGGCCTAATGTCAGATAGTTTGCCTCAAAGTTACATGAGTCCACAAACACAGTCACAGACCCCTCATTCCCCCTCAGAGAAACTGTCCTCACTTTACACTGCTTTGCCATCACACTCGAGTCACTGTGACAACGTGGCTCCCGTTAGCCAAGCTCTTATTTATACAACCACTCCTGGGCTGAACCAAGAGCAGATCCAGTACGGAGCCCAGGTTCAGAGATTCTGTCAAGAAAATTTCTCCGACAGCTTCTCCAGTGCCCACTCTCAGGGGCCCCCAAATCTGACGTTTACCTCTCAGCCGCAGAAGCAAGCTTCAGCAACACATTCTCAAAGTTACAACACGGGACAATCCCTCGATACCGTGTTCCAATCCACATGTGTGCAAAGTCTTCCTACGTCTAATTCTTTGGTGGATTATGGCCACATACAAGACTCAGTGGCAGGTAAAGCGCATACCAGTGTGTCCCACCAACAGACACAGCCTCACAGTGTTTTATCCGTACCTTTGCCTACATACTCTTCACCTGCTCAACCCATACAGAATGACATAAGAACCTCCATACAAGAAACAGATCCAACATACGCCAAACAAAAGCTTGAAGAACTTCCATCCCAGGACATCGAGGCTCTACAACAGGTGTCCATGGTCTCTGTTGCTGATAATAGTATGGCTTCTCACAACAATGTCATCTACGTGGTTTCAAAAATGGATGATCACAAACCACAGAGTGTTATACGAAGCAATTCTCGCTCTGACGAACAATTCCTGGGACTTGGCCATGCAAATTCAGCACAGGCAAAGGATGAACATGTAGGTTGCATGACCCAGCAGCAGGTTTGTTTAGGCAGTGCTGATGGTCATGAAGTTGCTAACTCAGAGTGTTCAAATACCTCTGTTTCATCACATGGACCTCTCAGTTCAGAGCATCTTAACCAACAACTCAGATCTCCTGAGCCACACCACCAAAATCAGCAAACTCACTCTCAGTCCCAGGGTCAAATTTCAGCTACCCGCTCTCAGTTTATGTCAGTCCCCAGCTCTCAGGTCCTTCTTGAGCCCAACCAGATGATTCTGGTCCAGCAACCTCTTGTGCACCAAAGTCAGAACTCTTCAAAGCTAGCATCAATGCAGTGTGTCCAACCAGCCCAGTGTTTGGGTCCAGTTCACGTACAGTACCTTCAGATGGATCGAGGCCTGCTTTGCACAAATGTCACTAATGAAAACCAGAGTCAGCAGTCTGTGGTCATGTCTGAACCAAGCTCAGAATGCTCTTCCTCTAAAAACCATTACAGCCAGACAGCAAGTCAGCAGCCAAATGATGGCAAGAACCAGTTTGCTCTTAACTCTATTTGCTTTCCAGACTCTATGCTCCTGGCAGATGACAGAAATATTTTGTCAAATGTTGATGACATCTTGGCTGCCACTGTGGCCGCTTGTGGTGTCACACCTCAAGATTTTGTCAAAGCTGCATCATCCGCTGAGGCTGAAATGACTGCAAGGGCAAGTCCCGTTGATTCCAAAGGTCAGCTCCTGACTGTGGATATTAGCCAGATGTCGCCCAGTTTTTCCTCATCACAACATCCTGCCATCACCAACACTCACTGCCAAACTATCAGCATGACACTAAATGGTGCTCAGATGGCTACAAACAGCCAAGATCAGGCTGCTCGCCACAACAGTAACATTAATCTTGTCATGAACGGAGATGGAATGACCTCTGAGACTGGCTACCACTCAGCCAGACAGGTGTTTAACTCTCCAGGTGTCCACAATGGAGTTCAAGAGACTACAAAATGTGCAGAAACACAAGAATGTTCAGGTAGTGATGACTCACCAAAAAAGAAAGCACGCTCTAAGTCCTTAACCAAACCGGGGAGTTCTGAGGACAGTGAGGGACTGACTAGACCAGCTAAGCGCAGTGGACAAACTAAGCGTCAAAACACACGGGGCAGTGATGCCACTCCTCCGTCTGCCTCAAGTAGCACACAGGACAGTTGTCCTCAGCATGAAAGAATTAGGCAGAAGATCCGTGAAGTGGAAGAAAAACAGCCAGAGGTCAAAACTGGCTTCCTTGGCTCCTTCCTAGACTTTATCAAATCTGGTCCCAAACAGCAGTACTCCCCAAGCTCTACGAGAAGTAACAGTCGTCCAAGAAAACCATCCTCCTCCTCCAAACCGTGCACTTTGCCTCCTTTGCCACCCAAAGTGCCCACTCTTCCTGGACCGTTGCTTCCCCAGAAGAATCCAGGTTTGAGCTCCCAGCAGAAACGTCTGGAAGAGGATTTACACAAGAACCTGGAGACGTTGCCATCATTCAGCTCAGACGAAGAGGAGAGTACCGGGAAGAATCAAGCTCTGAGGAACAGCATCAGCTCAGCTCTCTCAGCTCTGGATGAGACTTCAGATCGGAAAACCACTATGGGTAATAGCATCCTACCTAAACTCGACTATTCAGCTTATATTGACATTTTTTATGCTGTTTTTATCTGTAATGGAAAATGGCTTTATTTCACAGGCAGGAAAACCTTTGCACAAATTTGCTAAAACTCTTGATTGACTCATTAATAAAAAAATATAATAATTACTATTATTATGCCTTTTTACTCCCTCTTCAGATAACCAAATTCAAGTTACAGTGATGAAGCCTGTCCAGCTTCCCACCATCCCTCTCACCATCACCCAGATTTACCTGCCACCGGTATCCGCCCCTGCTGTGGTGACCCCTGCGCCAACCATAGTCTCAGGAGTGAAGGAGTTTATGACCAAAGAGAAATTAAAAGAGACGCCGTCAGGCGAGTTAGCGGTGCAGCTTCTGAGCGTGGCCTTGGAGGGGCTGACTGACGATGAGCCGTCTGACAGCGGGGGAGAAGGGATGTATCGGGAGAGAGACGAGTTTGTCATCAGGAACGAGGACATTGAAACCTTCAAGGTATGTGAAGTTTAACAGTGAGAATCAGAGTTGTGCTTCTGCTCCTTTAGTATTACAAACTATGCATGTGACTCGTGCCTGCCGCTCTGTTTAATAACTCTCATCAGAGGTCTGGCGTCCAAAAGACAGGTCTCCAAAAACTAAAGCGGCATCCACACATCATGCTGGTCCTTTGACCAATCCGGTACTGACTGAACACCAGCTACGTCTGGTGGAATTTATAGAATCATAAACATAGAATATTTAAGAAAATTTATTACATTTACCTTCTCCCACTTAATGCATGAACTGCAAATATTTGCTATGTTGTTGTATGTCAGATCACAGCATTAACACACTCCTGTTAGCACAGAGTGGTTTAGATCATGTGGGAAAAAAATGAGGTCATATGATTTCAAAACTTTTCCCAGTCTTTTTGTGACAAATATCCAGCATAATTCAATAGAAAACCTAACAAATCTGCTGTGGAGAAAAAAATAAAAAATGAAAAGAGTGTTTAAGCTTCATCTTTTATTGATGTTTGGAGCGAGTCTATCAGCCATCCACGTTTTGTCTAGTCTACCTTGATAAAGTTCTTTTGGTCGTCATGGCTTCAGCTAAGTGTTCGTGCACCAAAAGCTCAACCTTGTCTAAGATTAATGAGATTCAATTAATTACTTGTCTTTTTTTGTTTCGTAATTTAATTTGCTGTGAAGTCTTGAAGTCCCCCTTCTGTTACATCTTTACTTCAGGTCACAATGAGGGCCGGAGTGGAGCCTCCAGCTATCTGGAAGGTCCAGAAAGCACTGCTGCAGAAATTTGTGCCCGAGCTGAAAGACGGGAAGAGAGTGTTTTCTGCCACGAACAGTGTGAGTTAAATCTCTCTCTGGATGCACAAGGATTCAAATACTCTTGTCTCCTCTCAACATGTGACCCTTTTTCCTTGGCACTGCAGTACCTTGGATACTTTGGCGATGCAAAGACGATGTATAAGAGAGTGTATGTGAAATTTCTGGAAACGGTTAACAAAAGGGAGTACGTGAGAGTTTGTAGTCGGAAACCACGCAGCAAGCCTATGACTTCACTAAAGTAAGTTGATGAATCTAATTTCATACATTTGTTGGAGAGTGACTTTTCAGTTGTGTAACTTCTCTCTTTCTCTCTGTCTGTCTGCCTCACAGGGCTATTCAGATGAAAGCGTTGCTGGGCCTGACAGATCCACCTTCATCAGCTCCCCAGAACCATAAGCCCCGCCCCAAACAAGTGAAGCCACGGGCAGAACCGCCGCCCAAGAAGAGGAAGAAATGGAAGGAGGAGTTTTCACCCACCCCCTCAGGATCATCTGCAGAAGAAGGTACTGAGGAGGATTTGAGAACATACTTTTTGTTTTACAGAAATATTTTAATTTCTCATTTAACTTTAACTTGAATCTGTATTCGTTTAATTCTCTTTGCTGTTTCCTAAGTTTTCCTATGTCTCTGTTACACTTCAGAGTTAAACCCCCCCTTTGCTTCAAGGCTCCTCAACACACGTACTACAAAAGAGACTTTCAAAAGCTTTGTGGAGATTCTTATTAGTGTTGCTTTGGATGAAGACGTGATGGCAGCACTAGAGAGGGCAAATGGTTTGTGATCTACATTTCCAATGTCACCGGACTACGTACTCTTAGTAGAGGTTTAGAGCGTTGTTCTTGTGTTTTATAACAGATGAGTTGCTGCTGCCTCATATGAAGAAAGTAGATGGGATAATCACTGACATCAGGAAACGCTTGCTTAACAAACTGCACATAGGGCAGGTCTTAAAGGTGAGTTTTTCTATTAAGCTTACCCATCTGCCTTAGTGAATAAAGCTAAAAGGCACATATGCAAACTGTTACTTTTGTTTAACTTCGCTGAGTTTTTTTATTTTTTTTTATTGTTGTTTTCCAGACAGCTCTAGACAGCTTCCCAGAGATCTCAGTGGTGACTGAGCTGAAGAAGGATGGGGAAACCCCAGCCTTTAAGGTACGTCTCAGTGGGAGGGCTTACAACAAGAAGACGATGAAGTCCTACAAGTTGCCAAACAAAGTGCCTCAGGTCAGACATGTTCCTCCTTTAGCAGAATGTTTCATTACGTGATTTGTCCAGGAGAGGGCGCAGCACCACTAGTTGTCCATTTCCTGCGTTCCTGTCCTCCAACCCCTATCATCCCCAGGCTCCCTATTTCAGAGGCTTTCTTCCCTATCGCCCTATTAAAGGGGATTTATATCTCAGCAGTTCGTTATGAAGGTGTGACCAGGCTTGTCAATGGCCAGCCAATTTCAAACAAGTATACTGAAGTAAGAAAACATCTAAAATTTGCAATAGAAAAAAAAAAAGCCCCAAGGATTAGGCTTGGATGCTGTTGTCCTATTTCTCTGAAAGGAATTTCAAGAAGTAGTATCCATAACATCTGGTTTGCTAGTTACAAGTTTTTAACTTATTCTTTGATGTCAGATTCAAGGGCCAATTAGAATATCCCTTTTAGAATTTTGTTGTTTTTTTTCTTAGTTAAACTCTTATGATACAGATGCATTATCACAAGATAATGCATCGTATGATACACCACTCTTACTCTGTGTTTTGCTGTCAGGAGCAAGCACACCTTTTTGTATATATGTATTTTGTTCTTCCACTCAATTTTCCATTAATATTCTCATAAATAACATAAATATGCTCCGTTTTGTTTTTGCCGTCAACGTTTTGATTTATAGTTGTTGTGGAAGATGTTAACAACTCTTTCCTTGAATGCCCTGAAGATGGAGCAGGCTGAATAGTAACATCTGTGTATTAAGAACCCTTTTGCTGTAGTTGGTTTATGATATTCTACTACAGTATTTTAGACATTAAGAATATAATAAATTTTTCATTATCTGCAAGCCAAAGTTAGCAAAATTTAAGGAAATTATTGAAACATGACACTCTAAATATAATGAACCTCAATGAGTTTCAGTTTTAAACTGATTTATTTAAATATTTATGTATTTAATAACTGCTTGGAATAACATTGTAATCTTCTAGGAGGTTCTAATTTTGGACTTGTGAATTTGTTGCTGTTCTAGATTATTTAATACAGAAGCCAATATTTTCCTATTTTTGCTCTGTATTGTTCTTCTTACGTCACCTTTTCCCCCTCTAGGAGTATACAGTGGAGCAGCAGAAAACTCAGTGGTTCTCTCTGTACCACTCTTTGCAGCATTACAAATACCACACATACCTCATGTGTAAGGACGAGGTGAGGAATCGCTTACAGTTTCTGCCGGTTGCTAAATTTGTTTATTATTATGCGATTTTGATCTAACCGACACAAATTTGATCTGGAAACGTTTCCTGCATGCTGCTCCTCAGAGTCTGTTTGTGTCTGTCGTCTAGATTGCGTCGCTGCGGGTACGGGCCGGCAACCTGGGGCAGGAGGAGACCGTCCAAAAGTGCCTGGAGAACGGAGCCTGGGTGGACGGGCTCTTTGATCGCTTTGGAGAGCTAATCAGTCAAGTGCAGCAGGTCTGCAGATGATTTAGCCTCGGCAGACTTGACTTACGAAGAAATACAAGGGGAAGCCAATGCAAAGTTCACCGCTTAAGCTCAAATGGATGCCTTGAAGTCACAGCGGCAGCAGAGACTGAGTGTGGAGTGGATTCCCCTCCATCCACAGAGATGTCAGGAGCAAAACACGAAGCTGTAACTTGATCAACAAAAGACTTTGTTTCGGGAGGCACTTCGGAACAATTCCACATAGTGCGACTCCTTTTCTTTGTACGTTTTTATAGTTTTAAAAGCCATCTTTTTATGAGCCTTTTTTTATAGGTTTCTATTGGCTTTTCTACGCTCCTTTATAAATGCCATATGATAACCCTTAATTGTGTTCTAGATAGAAAACAATTGATAGAGGAAGTAGAGTGGGACAAATAAAAGGCAGAAATCTGATTAAGTACCATTTTAACAAGCCTTCATCAATCATTTAAGTAGGCTTTCATACAGAGTTGATATATTGTACAAAATTGAGTATATATAAAGTATTACTGTAGTTCATACTGTTAGATGAACATCCATTGTTTAATGGAGTGCCAACTTCTCCATGACTAATTTACATTTTGCGGGAAGAAAAGCGAGAGGCGAGACCTGCAGCCGCTTTTCTTGCGGAGCTGAGCGACTGCAAACGATGTGCGTCCAACTTTAATGCATCAGTTACTGGTTTTCTCCAACAGTTGCATCCTCTCTCTCCCATCTGTATCATCAATACCCAGAGTTTTGGTGGAATTCAAGGTAATTCATTTTACCTTGAATTATTCCAAGGTAAAATGAAATAACTGGTAGTTGTCTTTATATTGTTTTATAAACAAAGCCCACATTTTATGACAAATATATATTTTTCACAGAAGCAATTGTTATTCTTAGGAGACAGATTTTTTTTTTTTCATTGTCGTTTTTACATTTCTCCTCACAAAAGGCCGTAAGCCAGAAACGTCGATGTCACTAATTCTCATTGCTTGCAGATGCAGTTTGTAAATAAAGTGGCACATATGCTAAATGTGTACTGGTGTGTTTCGCACTGTGCAAGCAAGGCTTACGTCAAAAAGTCTGGGGAAAATGTTATATTTGTTACCAGATTATATAACCGAGTACAGCGTCTTTCATACAAGGTCGAGATGTGTTAGAATATTGAGGCTAATCTCTCACTACAGTAGCATATTTCCATGTTGAAATGTCTAGAAAAAAACCTGCGTTAGATTTTTTTGATTTTTTTTTTTGATTGTCCTTCCGAAATATTTATGCAAAATCTTTGTCATTCATTACGAATCCTGTACAATAAATGGAACCTAATCATTTTGTAATCTATACTACACTCTTTCTGTCAACAAGAGTGTCTAATAACTTCAATCCTTGACATTTTGTTTTTCTGGACTCTAAATGTTTGTCTCAGTCCCTCTGTACGATAGAAAGCCATTTAAGTAAGGCAGAGGTCTGTTTTGTTTGTTTTTTTCCGGGTTTTTTTATTTATTTTTTTTTTATTTTGCACCGGTTGCCACTCATATGCCAGCAGTTGTGACGCATCCCTGAAGACGATTTAGAGTAAACAGTTAATCGAATGTGGATGGTTTTGGATTGAGAGAGGAGGAATCACTCATACAGCTTCTCATTGTTGTCGTTGCGCCATGATCAGGTCAGAGGAAAATAATGAAAACAAATCAATGGATCTCAATTTTAGGAAACTGCAGTAAAACGTGAGGTCTTGGTGTCGCAAAGTCTTCGCAACAGCTGCTTGTTCGGATGATGCCAGTAAAACTTTCTTTTCTTTTCTGTAGTCTTTAGATGCTTTTAGAGTGGCTCACTTCAACTCCGAGACACCAGGAAATAAGAAAATGGGTTCTCATCGTGTTTTTCACATGGTGGTGATGATTCAAATTATGGCTAAATCCATATAGAAATGTGAAAACAGACACATCTTTCTCCTGATTCTTTGCAGTACAAAGCTGGGGAAAAAATGCTCTAAGCTAAAGAGAACGATGCATTGGACCGGGGCGTGGACTCCGGACAATCTAGCAGCATTGTGCGAAGAGGAATGCTCAAAATAATAAAGAGCATTTTAACAAAAGAGCATCTCAAAAGTTGTTGCAGGTGATTTGTAAAAGAAAATAAATCATTTTTATAATCTTAGGTTTTTCTCCACAGGAAATAAAGGGTGTCAGTAAATATGTTGTGTTTTATATGAATATATGAATTTATCAGATGATTTAAGGTAGTCAATTGTTAAGATTAGACTACCTTAACTGAACAGCAATGAAGTGGTTTTAATTCACATGCAGTAATAAAACTCATTCCTCTGTGTCGGCAGGAATATACTAGAAAATTTAAACACTGATTCTCTTTTGGGAGTGAGAACTCTTGGAAATGGAGATTCCAAGAGTCGGCTGTGGCGTATACAATTTCATTAGAACTGTTTTACCCAGAAAATTGTAGTCAATTGTACTTTTTTTTTTTTTTGCAAACATTTTGGCACTTGGTCTAAAAAACTGTCAGCAATACATTACTCTTGTTTTGCCTTTGTAGCTCAGTCCACAGGGGTCAGTTAAAGTTAAACTTTACCAAACTGTTGAGCGTTTTCATGCTGATGTTGGCTTGCATTCTTCAATGGGGCACAGCAAGGAGAGAAATCGACAGCGACGCTCGCCCACCAAACTCATAACCCAACAGCGACCGGCTGGCTGACCTAAAGGGTCTCGGGGCTGTTGAATAAAATGTGACAGAGAAGCAACAATGCAGGGGGGAAAAAAATTACTGGCAATCCACAAAACACAAAAGTGCTTCTGTGGTGCAGTTACAGCACTGTCCTCTGTCCTTTAGAGACAGACGGTGGAATGGGGGTGGAGGATAGTCCAGTTCGGCATGCACTTTGGATTCCAGCCGGGGCACAACTGGAAGGGACGGACTCTAAGAGTCTGCTCTCCAGATGGAAATCATATGAATTGCTAATGCCCTGTGTCATTCCATATGTGGGAGTCAGACTGAGGGGACCTTCAGGCTGTGTGACGACGTGATGAGGGCACAGAAACACGATTGCTCTCTGTTGCATTGGACTGAAAAACATTCTTGGCTTTTGAAAATTTCTCTTCATGAGACATTATCTGCTGAGTGATGATGTAGTTTTATGTCTCATCATGTGTGGAAACGCACTGAAAGTTTTGCTTTTTCGTAAAACATTCTTTGCTATGCAAATGTGATTACATTGTTATTACATGCCTTTAAACGTCAGATTGGTCTCTACAAATCAGATTCTGCTGATAGGTTCAACATAATATTGGCTTAAGCAACATAGGGTATGTATATATATATATATATATATATATATATATATATATATATATATATATATATATATATATATATATATATATATATATATATATATATATATATATATATATATATATATATATATATATATATATATATATATATGTACCCAATGTATACCTGTACATAGGGTACATATATACAAAGGATATGTATATATACATAGGATACATATATACCCTATATAAGGTGGTATATATGCAAGGTGTAATACTTTGCACCTTGCAAAGTATTGCCACTTTGCAAGGTGTAATACCTTGTAAAGTTCATTTCACTTCAAAAATATTCTTTTGATCCCGAAGAAATTAAATGTTAAAAATGATTTGATCAAAAAAGTTATTGTAGATGGTGATGTCCTTGGGCAGGAAGGGTCTCCTGTAGCTGTCTGTACTGCAACAAATTTGAAGAAGCCTCTGACTGAAGACACCCCTTCAACTTTTCCACATTTTAACATCTTGCAAGCACAACATGGCTGAGCTTTTTCCACAATGAAACATGGTCTTGAGCCTTGACAGTGTCATGATGTCGGGATCTTGTTCTTCGGGAACAGGGAATCTCATTGGAGTTTCTGGGAATATGGGCGGATCTTCCCTCATTAGCGGTTCACCTTCCAACAGGTCAAAGATTTGTTGACTTACAGGGAGCGCTACAATAAAATGGCTCAGGTGAAAGCATTTTTATGTGTGAGGAAGGTCCATTCAAAGTCTAGATATAAGTACATTCTAAAAGTTGTGACAAGAGTTAAAGACTTGTCACGACAAATGCTTTTCATTCATTCCAAATTAGTTAGATGAACCGTCCTGCGGTTTGGCAAAACGAAAATGACAGTCTGAACGTGTGTGAATACTTTTTTTAAGGCCTTGTACTTTGCATTTGAATGCCACCTTCTGAGAACATTACTCAGGATATTTGTCATCCTTTTAATTTCATGCGGCACTTCATGAGTAATAGGTAGGAGAAACAAAAGGAAGTATGCAAAGCCTTCAACGCATCGAACGCAGCAGGTGGAGACTCTTTGTGTCAAGTTTACAAAACACCAGCGCATCACGCAGCAGCGCATTCAGATGAGGAGCCGGCGAACCAGTTCAACCCTCTGCTTGCGATTCCTGGCACTGACTGGGTTACGTTTCCTCCAGTATGTGTAAACAATAAAAATATGCAGCAAGAGAAAAGGCTGAGGCATCCTATTGGCTCTGTCGAGCAACACAGCATAGACAAGTTTTATAGGACTTTACTCTTTAAACATCAAGTTTGATGTTTACAACTAACCTTTAGCAGTTTTTAGTGTTTGTATTTCCTCTACTGGGTTTGACAACGTCTCTGACGTATTCTGTGGTTCCCTTTGTTTCCATGAGAAAATATAAGACCCAGTAGAAACATTATTACTATGAAATAATGTTTCTGTTTACCTGTTTGATCTGCTAATCACAGCAACACATTAATTGCAAAAATTCTTCATTTATAACACATTTGAAATGCATTTTGTGTGATTATACGCCAGCAGTTTGCCCCTCTTCAAAGAGGTAAAAGATTACAAAAATGGTACAATTGTATAATTAAATCATACTTTAATTGGGTATAGCACCTTAATATGTTGTGGGTATCACTGTAAGGGTTAAAAACAGTACCTTCCTCCTTATCTAGGAGAAACAAAGACATGTTACCGAGGTCAACATGCGCCACAGTGTCAGCTATGACAAAAAAAATAAAATAAAATCCGCACATCTGTTGAGGAGAAAACATCGCCGTCGCTAACATGTTTTCAAAAAAACAGTGATGAAGACAAAACATACGGACACAAAATACAATAAGACTTTTCGTAAAACTAATAAAATAATTAGTGGAATATGAAAAATGATAAATAATCCAACAACTAAATAAAAGTAAGTTTTATTTATGACAGTGAAAATATTTAAAAACCTTATACCAGAATCCTGCTTAATGTTTTTACAGCAGAGATTTGAAGCAGTTTCAATTGTGATTTTTAAATTATTATTATTATTTTTAACTAGAGAAGAGAGCATCACAACAATCCAGAACAACTACATTGTTGGTATTAGCTTAGAAAAACCATGTCTGGTATTGTGTAAATATTTTTCAGATTAATAAATCCAGTTTTTTATTTAAAGTGTCTCTTAACCCTGAAGCTGGACCTCAAGGTGACTCCTGTTCATTTCCCAGAGCTTCAGGCTTTACTTTTTCTCTCTGAGTTTCAGAATCCGTCATTGGATTGGAATTATAATCCAGCTTGTGTTTTCAGGACAGGCAGCAATGTGAAGCTGTTAGTCATTGGAATGAACTAAAAAAAGCCTAATTAATAAATTGATATTTCATTGACGAGGCACGAAGGCAGGCGTGTTAGAAATATCATTACTTTCGTCTACAGGTTTTCAAAACACCACATTAATCCAAATGGCTTAAGAAAGTTTTATCTCTAAAAATGACGGCTTAACGCTATAAAGAGACCAAAATGAAGAACCCTTTCTTTAGAGCTCTTAGAGCATGGAACCAGTTTTTTCTAAGGTTTGCCAAGATTTTAAGCTCATTTCCCTAAGGATCATTCTAAGTGTTTTTAACGTCTAAATAAAAACCTAACATCTTCAACATGTTCACCGGTCACTGAATGAAAGACGGCTCAATGTTTATTCTTCCGTGAAAACACCTAAAGGATTGTGACCTAACCAGTTTGTCGCAGTTGCATGCCTCACCCTTTAAAGCTCATTCCCTCCTGATAAGAGCTTCAGTCTCCTTGAGGAACACCGTCCTCACAACTTCATCTTACTCTATCTTACTGCATCTTACTGTGTCTAAAGGTTTTGAAATAAATCCAGATCTTGAGTTTTCTCTGAAACATGGAGGGCATCAACACATAGCATTGTCACCTGAGGCCTCTTCAGTCACATGCTGTGACGCACACAGTTGCCTTGGCTGAAGGAGAAAAGAAAGAAAAAGTTTCAACATGTCTTGTGTCCATTTTGTGTTTTACAGTTTGAATCTGAAGCTGCCTGACCATTGGTCAGGACCTCCTTATTTAAAGGTGTGACCTAGTCGAATGTGTTCCCATAATTGGAAATGTGACTTTGTGAAAAGCTATGAAAAATCTGATTGCATTTTTATTTATTTATTTTTGTATTCCCTCATTAGTGGTATTCTATTAGCTCAATAAAGCCTATTGGAGGAAATTAGAAGACAGACAGGGGACGTGATTGTAACTCATCTGTAACAAATAAATACAATTCTTCACCTGTGCCAAAGCTCTGACAGAAGTCCCCATGAAACAATCGCAGTAATGCTCCTTTTGTAAGGCAGTCAGTGGGACGGCTGGTTGTGGGCTCGGGGAGTGAGGGCGACATAAATAATTCATGATGGAGTTGGTGGAGGGAGGAGCTGCAGTTTCGGCTCTGTCTGCCGTCGGCTCCGTGCGTCACGGTTTGATTCGGACAGCGCAGGGACATGGTGCGGATGGATGGCTGTCCACACGGCCACAAGAGGACCAGGTAGTCGCCGTATATTGATTTTGATTATGAAACATTATTGTTTATTTTTAATCATTAGTCTATTTTTTAAAACGGAACACATTGACTGGTTGTTTCACAAACTGCTGCTGCGTAAAAACCGGAGGTTTTCTGGAATCATTTTTACGCGCAGCAACAATCTCGGTCGCTCACGACTTCTTCTCATAATGTCACTGTGTTTGGGATGAACTAGAACAAATTACCGGGGATTGAGCAGAATAAGCGGATTTATCATAGGAGCATTTTTTTTTCTTTTCAGTTTTCAAAATTTATAGTATTTTAATAAGGCTTTACATTGAATGGAAATATTTATAGGACTATATACTTTTACGTGCATATAATGATCAAAACGCCTCCCATGAGTACTCTGCTTTTAGAAGTGGTCCGTTCGACATTTGCTCTGTGCAGACTCAGCAGGTTTGTGTCACAACATGACTACAAACAGATGATTAAGCATAACACTCCACAGAGGATATGAGGGTTTCAGCTCATGCGCGCCAGTAAACCCACCGAGGTTCAAGCTGCGCCCCGAAGCCGGATCGGTTCATCTGACCGGTCTCAACGTGCAGAAGGAATGGAGATATTATCCTCCAGCGGCTGTGATTTGACTGTGCCACGCTGCGTTCTTATTCTCCGCTTCGTGTTTAAAAGTCGCAACGCATAGAGGTAAAGCAACAGCGGAGAAAAAAAAAAAGGTTACCCATGTGGGAACTACGCCGCTCCCTGTGCGGTTATTTACCTCCGCATGATGTGTGCAAACACATGGCGCGCTGTTGTGCGTCGGATGAAAGGTTGGGCCATTTTCCCGTCCCAGAGGAGCCCGCTCGGATTTTTCCTGTTTCTTTTTGAGCAAAGAAGTCGCAACAGTGAAGAGAAACTGGCTTCGACTGTGCAAACTGAGCTTAGGCTCAAATTGGCGCAAAAAAAAAAAAAATGTTTGCGCCGGTTTGAGACTGAGCATAGTTCCCAGGATTGTTTTGAGCAACTTGTTATGAAAAAGTTTTGCCCTTTCACATCTTTATGTCTTGTTTATGTAGCTATTGGTTTTTTTGTCACACTTAAAAGTTGCAGATAATGAAGTTAATTTTAATATAAATAACCTTGAATGAGTAAAAAAAAGAACACTTTAAACGATTATATTGATTGCATATAAAGAAATTTAAACAAAAAAAATGCATTTCCTCTTTATCTTTAATTACTGATTGGCATGTAGAAAATTGACTTAAAACACTATAAGAGGGCATCAATAACTGATCCAACAGGCCACAAAAAATAAACCCTTTCACCACTGTAATGTTTTGTTTTTTGCAATTTTGGTTTTGATCATTTTGAATAGCTGTTTTGTTTTCTTCTTTTAAACACTAAACGCTCACTTGTAATTTATGGGGTCATTTTTGATGTTCAATCATCTGAAACATCGACGTATGAATGCTTTTTGCTGCAACCGGACGATTTTTATTCCACAGCACTGTTTTCTAACTAGCCTCACCAGGAATTAATGACAGCCAGATTTATAACCATGTACTGTAATCTTCAGACCCCCAGATGGTCTTCCCTTAGAGTCTTTTCTGATTTTCTCCACCATAATCTAGAGAGTTCAGTTTGAGTTTCTCTCATTGTAACGCCGTTCTGTTGCGTTCACGTTTAGTTTTCTCATTCGAACTGTTGCAAAGTGTCCTCCTTTGAGCAGCTGCCGCAGGCCAAAATGTTCTTCCCTAATATGCAAATCCTCAGTCCAGGACCGTTTCTCCTCCCCAGAGGGAGACACAGTTTGACGTAGATTTATCTCATTAATCAGCAGATCACCCACAATCCCCATCCTCTGCACCTTTGATTCGGGAACATCTGCTTTTCCTGCTGCACTGTTCCAGGGCTCTTTCTTCTGTCTTCAAGTTTCACAGATGGGTCTGTAATTGCATTTGTCAGGTTGTGTTATCAAAACACACAGTCTGTCAGAGCCTGATTTATGTCCTCGCCGAGTCCCTCACATCCCTCCTTAACAGTTGCTCAGCAGGCTTAAATGCTTCCTGTTGTGAGAAGCTAAGATCTCACCAACTCCTCCCCTGCTGTCTTTTTACAGATCTGAGTCCCGAGGGATGACACAAGTCGCTTTTCCATCACAAATGACATAACACTGAACATGTCTGCATCTGAATCATATACAGATTGGGGTTCTGGAGGTAGCAGCGGCGCATCAACAGGGACACACTCTGCTATTTGTTTTTTAAGGTTTTTACCGCGAGGCAAGCGCTAAATCTTGGATGGAACGATGATTTCAAGCTCACGTTGACCCAAAAATAAAAAATAAATAAAAGCCTATCACACATTAGTGATACAGACTCTGTTACTTAACTTTCATCCTGATTCTGCACACCCACATGCAGGAACTCAGGGGACAGGGAGTGTGTAGGGGAAAGGCAGAGGAAAGCACAGTTCCCGGGCTTTCTAAGAATTTGCCTCAAACAGAGAATAACAAACTAACTGAGGGATGAAGAAATAGGTCACAAAACAGACTTGACCTCTGGAACGCCGAAGAGAAACTAGGTCAGACATTCGTTCAGTTTTTTTCTATTGTTCAAAGATTCTGCGCTGAAGTAACTTTATGCTATTTCATCCTCCCTCCAAGAGTCAGAATGTTATGTAATATCTTGAAAAGATCTTAATCGTTAGAGTTCTCTCTTTGTTATTTGGCTGATTTCTTCTGTCATTTTCCATCCAGATATTTTACTTGAGAGGGCCGTCGTGTTGTGCAACGTGTCCTTTTTAACATCGTCTGACAAATAAAAATCTGAACAGGTGATTATTTTTAGCCTGCCTGCCTGTGAAACAGCTTCAGATGTTTCTTAGACATCTAAGATGTGAGTCGTTTAATCTCAGTGTAAGAGAAACTATTCTCTGAAGGCTTCAGACGTTTGAGGACATCAGAAAACAAAAAGCATCAAGAAGATCAGGGACCATGGATGTTTATGGATAAATTTGTAGAGATGTTTAAATTAGGGTTAGGTTCTTTTTTTAAAAAAATAAATAAAAAGAAGCTTTGAACATTTCACAGAGCTCTGTTCAACCCATCATTTCAAAATTAACAAGCACGGCACAACCGCAAATCTGCCAACGCTTTACACTGACTGACTGGAATAAGAGCTTTATTCGGGCGCAGTGCAGATAATTCTGACTTTGGAGGAGCTGCATAGAAACACACATTGAGTGTAAAAAATCACTTATGTTAACATTTTACCAGAAGTTTAGAATAAATCCACAATTGATTCAAATGGGTGTCTTGTTTTTGAATTCGGTGAAACCTTTTTTGTACAAAGACGCAGCGTAAGCCTCTGATAGCTACTTCATCTCATGTCAATGCGACAGCTGTGATTATGCAACATGGTACGTTTTCTGTTATTTTCCGCCATTTTTGTCCAACATAAAAGTTTTGCTTGCCTCAACTTGCTAGAAATTCAAGAGACTGAAGAAGTTTTGTGGTTGCGTGTTTTTTGTTTCATTTCATGCACACGATAAGCTGTAAAACTTACAGCACAGAAGAATTTTCCAGACTTCCTTTCATCTTTCTGCTTTTCACGGCAGCTTTCGCAGCTTATCTCCTTTACATCTCTGGCAGTCCCTTATGTTTTCCATCTCCTTTTGATTTCCCCATCAGAACAAAGCATGGCTGGGAAGCCTTTCCGGGCCACCTACATCTGGAACAGCATCATTTCCAATCTCCAAAGTCAAGTCGAGGTGAAGCACAGGCGCCACAACCTGAAGTCGTACCACGACTGCTTCCTGGGCTCAGAAGCCGTGGACGTGGTTCTGTCGCACATCACCCTCAGCCGTTTCTTTGGCGATGAGGCGGTGCCTCGACACAAGGCCGTCCGGCTCTGTCAGGTCCTCATGGACTCTAAGGTGTTTGAGCCAGTCGGGGTTAAAGTGTTTGGAAAGGAGAAGAAAAGAGACAAGTTCGAGGACAGCAGCGTCAGTTTGTACAGGTTCCTGGGTCCAGTAACCACCTCCTCCTTATCTCTGACCAATACCAACTCCCAGTCCACCGGTGCCATCAAGAGTGGCTATGGCTCGCCGAACATGAACCAGAGCAGCTGCTCGCTGACAAGCGAAAGGTATAGAATCATGTTGTAACATCTTAAATGTACAAAAAAGAAAGAAACAAAAAGAAAGCTCAAAGTTTATTTGCAATATACAAAATACCAGCAAGGACAAAACACTGCTCAAATGTGGTACAAAAGAAATATAAATTACAAAAATTTAAAAACACAAAGAAATTAGATCAATAACACTTTTATGAAACGTCAAAACTCAGAAGCAAAAAAGCTGTAAAAAACAAAACAAAGTCTGTGGTTGTGAGTAATGAGACATTAGGAAACATTTTATCTGTTGGCAGGAAATCCAGAAAGTAGAATAAACAATGATGGGTGATTTAAACTTACAAAAATATACTTTAAACTATCATCCTGCCTAACGAGTAGTGTGAGACATTCTGCAATCTCTGCCTCTGGAATGAATGGGCGACAAAACAAACACACAGTATTCATGGAAAAAAATCAAGTTTATTATCCTTTTTGTACAAGCAATAGATACTTCATTTATAGAAAAAAAAAATCCTGTAAGCCACCATGTGAATGAAAGACAGGTATAAGGAAGCTTTTTGTTTTGTTTTGTTTTTTGCTGCATTAATTGTGTCTGTTCCTGTAACGAGTCTCTGAATCACTTCCATTGATTGCTCTCTTTATGTAACCTACCAGCCAAGGGGTCCCAAGCTACACCACCCACTCCCCGGTAAAGAGAGAGAAGCTGCTGGAGGAGGTGCTGGGGAACCTGAACCTCAGCACCACCACCACCCCCCAGATGAGCCACCTCGGCCTCACGCAGGAGTGTAAGCTTCTGCCCTGACCGACCAGACGCCCGAGCGTGTCGTAAAACAAACCAGTCGAAATGTTTTCATCTGTAAACACTGTGAAACTGCTGATTGCTGACGCTTGTAAAACTGCTGTTTGGCTTTGGCAGGTTTGTATGAAGTGTGGCACCAGCAGGCGGTGTCCAGGCTGCTGCAGCTCATAGAGCTCCCCCTGCTGGAGAGCTTGTTAGAAGGCGAGGTCGCTTCACGATCCTCTCTGCATGGCATGGCCAGCGACCCAGACCTGCTGTGTACAACCAGCTACCTGGACAGAGAAGTTCTGAAAGCCTTCAGTGAAGCACAGTAAGTCCGAACTGTGACTTGTGGAAAAGTCTCCTTTTTATTGTGATTTTCTCGACTTACTGTCATAATCTATGAGCTTCTAAAACTACTTCCCACATCGGAAGCCTGAAATCATTGAATTCATGAGAAATTATGAGAAATCGTGTCAAAATCAGATGAAATGTATTTTTCCTTATTTTTGTCATGAGTCACAACTGCTAAAAATATAACTGGCCAAGAATTTGCACTTTTGGTGTCTTGAAATCCTTCACATCTAAGGCTGTGATTACAGTACAATTACACACAGTGGGATAAGCAGATTAGGGGCCATATACAAAAACTGCAGTGTCCACAGTTAAACTCTAAGCCATCTGGACAAGTCGCATCGACTGTCTTTATAGTTTGTTTCTTTGTCTGGTACTTAAATAATATGAAACAAAAGGGCACTAAAATACAAAAAATAAAATTCCATGTATAAAACTAGTTCCTCCCCTTCCCTCTGCCTCAGGGCTGATGAGTGGATGTCAGTGGCGGTGGACTGTCTGGAGTTTCTGCCTGATGAGCTGGTGGTGGAAGTCAGTCGAGGTTTGGCTGCTTGTGCGGATGACCTTGTTCAGTGCAAGAGGTTGCTTTACCAGGTCCTGGTCAGGCATTACGCACAGACGCAGCGGCCGCCTCTGCTTAACAACTATATCTTTGATATCCACTCTGGGATCTCAGAACTACTTGGTAAGCAGTAATTATTATTTTTTTCAGTCCTTACCTTTCAAAATAACTTTAAATTGTTGTGTCAGAGAAAGTGCCTGATTGGTCAATTGGCTAACAGAAGACTTTTTATACTACTTACTTCTTTTACAAGAAAAGCATAACCCATAATAAAAGCAGCTCAATTCAACAGCAGCAGGAATTGTTCCCTGTCTGTTTTTGGATCATGCAACCAGCTCCTAGTGTTGAAGCGATAACTATTTTCACTCAGTTTAAAGTTTACAACTGTTACTGTTGCATTGTCAGTGAACGGGAAGCTGGAGCCGGCTCTGGAGGCGCTGCAGCTGAGCCTGAGGCTGCAGGACTCCCACAGCCGGGAGGAACTCCGGAGGCTCCTGAGATTCATGGCCACTGCGGCCAAACCGCAGGAGGTGAAGCTGCACAAAGAGGTCAGTGCTCCTGTTCATCCTGTTCACCCTGGGTGCCGCTATGTGTTCGTTTTTGCTCCTCATCGACTCTAAATGCTCTTCCCAGATTGAGAACAGGATGGCGGTAAAGAGGGCTTTCTCCAGCTCCATCGTGTACAGCGGAAGGCTCTCGAAGGGCAAGGTGGACTTGATGGTTCTGTTCATGATGGATCACCACTGTGATATGTTCAAAGTAAGTGCTGACGGTTTGTTTCTTAGAAACTAATGTAATATTTTTAGTGTTCAGATAACAAATTGGAGTTGATATAAAGAAGTTTGATTGAACTGAATTGAGTTGGATTTTTCTACTAGATTCCCGTCTCCTTGCACAAGATGGTGAGTGAAAGATTGAGGAATATCGTGCTGGGGAAGGATCCGGATGTGATAACAGGTTTGCATCGGCTGTTGTAGATTAAAAGGAACGACTTGCTCTGCAGCGAATTCATTTTATTTCTCTGCTCCTCCACTGCAGGCACAACATACTGCTCCAGGGTCAGTGCCAAGGAATATTCTGAAAGTGGACAGAAAGCCACAAAGGAGGAGATCCTTTCTCTACTGAGGACAGTTTATGAGAACCCCAAATTCTCCCGGAAGGAGAAGAGGCGACTGCTGGGACAGTTTTATAAAGCTCACCCTGAGACTTTTGTTCAGTACTTTGGAACGAAATTGTCTAGTATCAACATGTTGTTGCAGTGATATTTATACAAGTTATATGCACATAGTAACAGATGACTGAGCAAAAGTGTAAGCTATAATATTTAATGATCTATTTAACTATTTTATGTGGTGCGGGTCACTGAGGCAAAATGCTCATTTTGATGTGAAAAAACCACTGATGCATTTTCTGAAATAGAAAAAAGTTATTTTTACTTTTTAAGCTCAAACAGACATTATAGGTCTGATTCAGTCAGAAGCAAACCTGCAGGTTGGCTGTGGCTGTTATTCTTGTGCAATAGCATCAGATAAAAATGTGAAAATTTGACATTGGAAACCTTAGAAGTTCCTTATTCTGCTTTAGTGACAGTGGGGACGTGCTCCTGACTCTGCCTCATTTTGTTTTCTGAAAAATCAAAACAGATGTTGGAGAGGATTATTTTCTTTTATGACAATCTCAGCCACGTTTTAGTGGTTTTTGTTTAAGTCAGGTACAAATAACCCTTCTAATTGGCTTACAGGAAATGACTGGAGTGTTTCCTGTTGGTTTGAAACATCTTGTTTGTATTTTAGGTCGTCTGAGGTAAAATTGCGATGTAGAACAGAAGCGTTCATGCATCTTTTGCATCAGTTCTAAGGAGACAATGACATCTGGTATGCTAGCTATAAACTGATTCAGAGTGGATAATTGTGAAAGACAAAGCAATTATCTGCATTTAAATTTAAGAACAATAAACTTGTGAATTTGTTTCTGTGAAATCAGATATGTGAGTCCCCCCCCCCCCTTTTTCTAATAGTTCATGATCCTGTTTGTGACAGAAATCCTTTTGTTCCGAGAAGTCAAAACCACAGAATCCTTCATATGCTTCCACTGCGCTCCAGCTGTTACCCGTTACTTCAAACTACCACCGAGACACAGAGAAACATTTCCAGGACACAAACACACTTACGGCAAGACACGACGGTGCCGTTGGCTTAACTGGTTTAAATATCAGGATGTAAACACTAAAAGGAAGCATGTAAACCTTTTCAATCTCCCATTAGAAACACTAGTAAACAGAGAGCAAATTCTGTTCTCAAATGGGTCTGCACTGAAGCGTCAGCAATATTTCATGCTCAAATAAAAACACAAGCAGCTGAAATTATTTTACAATTTTATTGAAAGGAACAGTGTTTCCTCGGATATCTAAAAAAAAAAAAGGAAAAAAAAAAGCTTCCACTTTGCTATCCTTGGAACAACTGAAACATAAGATCAGAACAGAAATGTATCCCAAAGTCCAAGTAGAATTAAAAACTTTGTACAGTATAATTATCAGTCTTTCGAAATAAAAAAAGAAAAATTCATGACGGAACAGAAAAAAAAACAAACACTAAAACGCTTTTGTGTGCTAAAGTATCTGTGTGAGCGTGTGTATGGTTTATTTGTACAGATGTAAAACCCAGTCCTGTGGACGTGTGTTTTTATTCTCTTTGACAGTCTGTTAAGATTACATTCTTCCAGCGGTTTCGCTTTATCGAATCCTCTTCTGCTGGCGCGCGCGGTAGATGTCGTGAATGGGTGGCGCTATGGCTCCCTTGTCGTCCTCCTCGTCGGAGTCGGCGTTTGGCCTCTTGAGGGACTTGGCGGTAGCGTGGTTCTCCATGGGGCCGTTGCCCTCCCCTGCCGCCTCAGGCTGTCTGCCGGTGATGAGCTCCACAGCAGCATCAACACCTGAACACAATCAGTCGTATGACAGCACAATGAAAAACTGAGAGAATATTTTAATGGGATGATACAATTCAATGTCTTTTGTTTGGATTTCATGTGAATAAAGCAACAGAGACGAGCTTGGGAAGAAAGAGGCAGTATTTCCAGAAGAATTTAAAATTCTTAACCAGAAAAGTGTGGCTTGCAGGTGAATGCGGCCCCTTTTATTCTGATGCCCCTAAATAAAATCAACTGCAACCAGTTGGCTTTCAGAAATCACTAGATTAGTAAATAGAGTCTATTTGTGTGTAATTGAATCCAAGTTTAAATCATGAACAAACACCATGATGAAGACCAAGGAACGATGTAAAATATTATGCCACGTGTTCAATTTTTCACGGAGGAGTGGTATGAAGAAAATAATTGTTAAAATAAAAATAAAAACTGTAATAAGCACTGTAAAGACAGTCGAAGTTCATGTTGGGGGGACAGAGAAAACATAGAAGGTCTCCTGGTCAGATGAGGCAAAAACTGAACTTTTGTCTCATCTGCCTCATTGACTTCCACCTCACTATTATATACTTCGTTCTGTTTGTAACATAACACACTGTAAACAAAAACGTAAAATTCAGGAGGCATGAATATTTTTGTGAGGTGCTGAAAGTCTTTTCCTTTAGACTGAAAATATTATTGAACAACAACATTATTTCTGTTGCTTCTCGAACAGAGACAACAAACAAACTTACTCTCAGGAAGAGTACATCTCCTAAAAGTTTCCATGAGCTCATCCACTTGAACAAAGGGACCCTATGGACAGAAACAATTGAAAACTGAACACTGCTGCTGCTGCTGACAACTCATTAAAGAGGAGCCTGGTCGCTCTAACTGGCCGTAACTTACAGTGAAGCACGTAGGCGGAGGGAGCAGCTTCATTAGGACAACAGCAGCTGGAGGGACTGGGAAAACTCCACCAGGGACCGGGTGTAGACCTGGAGCTGTGGGGAGGAACAGAGGTAAGATCAAACATGAATCCATTTACACATCAGGTCTATTTAGAGGGGAAACAGTGGAAAGGCAGCATCAGGCCACTGAAAACAGAACTCAACACACAAAAAATGAACCCTGCATGAAATATTCGGGATTACGTACGAGCGAGGTGACGTGGCTGATACGGGATCATCTGATTGGTGTCTGGTTTGGGATACTCTGGTTTACGATCAGGATCGTCCTTTAGTGTAGGCACAGAGGGAGCCACCACAGCTTCAGGGAGCAGTGCTGCCAGTTTGGCACGAGACACATCCTACAAACAAGCAGGAAGACGTGTCAAACATCAGCACACCTGATCACAAAGTCTTTCTTGGCTCAACTACACTGGCGATCATGATTCAAACTCATGTAACAGGAAGAAAAACACACCTTGTAACCAAGGGCTTTGAGTTCACTGGTAGAGCAGGGATAAAGGTCCATGAACTTGTATCTATCTACAAGCAAAGCCGTTTCCTTCCCCTCATACTCGTCTTTGAAGGCTGTGAAACGTCGGCGCTCTACTTTAAGAATACTGGCCAGGTCTCCGATGTTGCTCTCGAACGCCAAGAACCGAGCCCAGATCTCACTGAGGAGACGATGCATGTCACAGTTCACTGGTTTGGACCGATATCTTCAACTCAGACATGCACACATAACACAGCCAAATGCTTGACATTACCCTGATTTCTCTGGGGACAGGCTTCCAGAGGTGAGGACCCGTTCGAACAAAACCCTAGTGTTGTTATCCTCTGAGAAAAGAATCAGACACATAAAACAACGTCTGTGAAAGAAAGCAGTAAAGCTACAGGAAGGTGAACAATTTAGAGGATGTTACAAACCATTAAGGTGGGAGAGGTAATCAATGTAGGCAAGTATGTACTCTGGAATGTCTCCATACTTTTTCAAACCCAGCTCAAAAATCTTAAAGGCCACTGATTTATCCTGTTGAGAAAAACACAAGCAAGATTTTGAAGCATCTGTGTGTCCAGCCGCTCCTCAAACCACGCACCGAACTTCTGCTTCGTCTTACTTTGCTGCAGTAGTATTCCATCAGAGCTGCAGACACGTAGACGTGGTGACGCGTGCGTAGGTCCTCTCGAGCCTTTTTGAAGATGGCGCGACCTGATTTGATGCCCTCCGCCCTCCTGGCGAACTTCATGTACTGGATGTAGACCAGCGTGGGGTCGATGTCCTCGATCGCGAGCAGTTTGTTGTAGATGCTGTGCACCTTCTCGTACTTCATGCGACTCTGAGAGAGACGCACAAAAATATTGTTGTTGGAGAGGTATATGATGAATTGGTTAGTTTGTTCTGAACTGTCCACTCACTTCTTCGTAATCAGCAAACGCAAAGTAGAGGAGCATGTTCTTTTTGAGGAGAGTCCCAATGGCACGTTCATAGATGTTAGCTGCCTCATCGCTGAACAGCTTTGAATTATTCATGTCCTGAAAGAAAAAGAACAGAAAAAAATAGGAATTAAGACATCAAATGTATCTGATATTTAATATGTGAAAATTATTCAGGCTCAGTTTTGAAAGTGCAGGTGTGTCTTACTCCTTTCTCTGCCAGCAGCTTGCTGGACTGCTCCAGGTACTGAGCGGCCTCATACCAAATGTCGGGATGGTGGCCCAGAACCAGCAGGCACTGCTCATAGGCAAACATCACTGCATCCAATCAAATTAAAAAGCAATGAATTAAAAATGGTCCTGCAGTGCAACAGTAAAATAAAGGGATTTGTGTCAGAAAAGAGTAAAACTCTGCCCTCTAGTGTCGGATCTGCAGGTAAGACGATCTCTATGTTAATAGAGCTCGACATTCAGACATTAACTGAAATAAATGTAAGAAACTATATATGACAACCAAAAAAATGTTTTGAGACAAAACCACCAACATTTAACATTGCACTTAGTGTCACCTCTCTTTGTGATGAGGGTCTGGTCTTCTGTACGGAGTGGGTTGCTTTTTTCCCACTGAATGTACTTTTTCCACATTTCCACTTGCTGGGCCTCCTGAGGGGAGTTCTGTGGTGGGACTGAAGGTGCGTTTCTGTCAAGCCCTTTCATTACTGTCTCATACTCCTGCATTACAAACCACCCAACAGCCTGTGTCAGTTACCTTAAACCGTATTTGGTGCATTATTCAGCGGGAACCTGATTTCTCACCTTTGCCACTCTCCTTGCGTTCATGTAATCCCTGCTGCGATCTTCAATCATCTTTTTAGCCAAATGCACATTGATACCCTGTAAATAAAATTCATAGATTATTCCTGCTTTTGTTGCTTTTGAATATCTAAATCTATATGTATATTTATGCTTGATAGCTTTTGGCATCCATTGTGAGTTTCTGTGTAATGTCTACACATAAAAACTTGCTCAACTTTGTTCAAGATTACAGAAATCCTACATCGCTAACGGGACCAAACACTGTAACTCAAGTCAGTCTTTTTAAATTTCCAGTAACTTTCATGCGCCCTGCTTGCATGAATGTCTCCAGAACTATTTCCATTCTGGAATCGTAATTTGTTTTCCAAAATTAAACACCTAATCTCCTTCAATATTAATGACAGAGCTTTTGATTTTACGTTTCTAGATCAAGTACTTTAAATTAAAGCCACTCTGGAGAGCATTGGGTAATTTTTCTGACTGATCTAATTTCTGCTGATATTTAAGTAAATGCAGTGTTTAGAATTAATTTATATAAATGTGTAATTTTTGCTTTTTGATTATCTTTGCCTTCAACGGAAAGCCAACACAGATGAGAAACCAAAATACTACCACCATCATGTTTCATTAGGTCTTCTTTGGGCGTGTCTGGCCAGTGAATATGTATATGTCATCTAAAAGAGGCAACCATGTGATTTTTCACACCCCTATTACCAGGCAGCAGCATTCGCTTTGGATGGCAGAATGGCAAATATGTAAGCTAATAACGTAAAATGCATTAGGTGCCCAAACAGAATGAAGATGTTTGATTGGTTTATGCTATTATAAAAATAGGGAACCCAAAAATACTGAAGATTGATTGGCTCACTTGCCTCTTCATATTTGCTATAATCTCTCCAGAGCTGTTCAATGTTTATCATTGGGTTCACGCAACCTCTTTGGTAGACTCTCCGAACTGCAGTGATTCTCTGATTTTCTGCGTATGAGCCCACTGCCTCACTAATAGAAGACACAAAACAAACAAGATTTTAGTTTTTGATGCAGGTTACGATACAATTAAGGTCAACGAATTGAAAAAACAAACAAAAAAAATAAACACAAACACTTACACTCCTTTCAGGAAATTTATGTAGTCGACCCAAATCTGAGAGAAAGAAATAACATCGAGTCAAATAAAAGCGGTGAACAGAAACTAAAACAAGTTAATAAAAGTTCATATTTGCAGACCTGGTAGGACATAATTTCCATTCCAATTTTATCAAGGGCGAAATCATACGCCTGGGCCATCTTCTCTCTGAGAATAAAGGAATGAAATTATGTACATTCTCTTCACATGTTGGATGTCATAATTCAGAATGTCTTCTTACTTGTAGCTGGGAAGCTTCCCTTTGGTCTCTCGAACATATGCAAGGTAGCATTTCCACAGGTCAATGTGTAACACTTTCATTAGGCATCTCTGAAACAACTGCAAGAAGATGTGAGAACATGTTGAAAAAAAAAAACATTTTAAATTTACTCTGACACAGAAATCACATACAGTCTGATTTATGTAGCAACCAATGAGCTGGTCAAATGCCCCTTGGGGCAAAAGCTGTTTCCATCATTAATATATTCTTTGAATTTTTCATCTATGTGATCTTTAAGCTACAGTTCAATGCTTGCAGACCTTCTGAGATCATATGCTGAAATAAAATACTTAAAATCAGAAATGAGCAGGCACTTAAACATTTGAAGACTTTATTAAAGTGAAGCAACATAAAAGGTACACACAGCATCAAGCATATTACATATAGATAAAAATATGTGAAAAGAAAGAACTAGAAAGTATTTGGGGCAAGTATTCCTTGCAAGAACAATGAAGACGGACAGTTCAAACGTTATTGAAAAGGCACGACAGAAGATACTAGTTATTTTTTTCAAAAAAATCTAATTAGCAAAATTTCTGCATATTCAGATTACAATCAAACAGAGCTGCATTAAAAACGAGCTTTCAGTTTGGGCACTTACCTTCTCTACCTTGTCATAGTTTTTAGCCTTTATCTGCAAATAAAAGTGTAAAAACTTATAAATATAAAAGCTCAAAGTCAACATGCATTCATGCAGTTTTCATAACTCAAACACACACATTCACACAATGCTAAGGATCAACAGTGATATTCACACAAGAATGACAACTAACTTTTAGAAAGGGGTTTATTTTATTTTCTTTCCACTTGCACCACATAAGCCAAGAAAACGCGATAGAAAAACAAACAATTCATATTGTCAAAATTAATTTAACTGTAGTAAGCCCAGCTTTTAAAGGCAAAAGCACCTGAAATATTAAATAACCATTCAATAATAACTTTTAGGGGTGTATGGCTAATAAATTTGTTTACTGATGATAATCTTCTGACTGTAAAAAAAATTGTTTGGCTCTTTCCAGTAACAGCACTGATTGGAAAGTTTTGCTAATGAGTAAAAATAAACATTTTAATGCCACACATAATTTTGAGCAATTATTGTATCATAATAAACCCAAGTAAAAAATGTTGTACATTAGTATAACATCCCTGCCTCTTCTCATCCTACATGCCATCTCGTCTCACTTTAAATCCTTCCTGCTAAACATATAAACCCATTGGGATATTTTTGGACACAAATGTTTAAATTATGTGCGAGTTTAAGATCAAAGTCTTATCCTTGTGAAAAATGCAAATGGGCAGAGGTAAGCATATTTGTGAAATGGTTTTATCTTTTCAAGCACCCTACTCCTTAAAAAAATAAAAACTGAATACAAGGCTGAGAGGTGTGGGAGGCTATACAGACTGGAGGGATAGGAATAAGAAGATCCTGAACACATCCTGCAAATATTTTGTTCACTTTTCATTAAATGCAAAAAATACAGCATAGAACCTTTAAGTTTTTAATACAGAATGTCACAGTTTACATGGTGTTCTGAGGCATCCCACAAACGATGTGTTTTTGGTCAAACTAGACTTGAAATCTGCATCATAACTTACAAGTGACCTTATTTGGCATAAATGTGTCATAGGAGTCAGAACAACTTGAAATTCTGGCCCAACTGCACACAAACTAAAACAGTCTAGCCTGCTTAAATTTAGCATTTCAAATTCAGGTCAAGACGATTTCATCTTCGCACTAAAGAAAAGCACAGATTTAAACCTCCAAACATTTTTGCCAAAATACGTTCAAGAAGTTTTTATGTAAAAGTTGTTTCTCTTCACAAGTTTGTCATTGGTGAAAAGGACAAATTTAACTTCTTCAAACTAAAAACTGAGCTCCAGTTTCTCCGAGTCCACTTCTCAGCGATGGCTACATCTGGCTCCTAAGCCTTTGTGTGGTTTGCAGAGACGTGCAGTAAAGTGTGAGAAGGTGAAGGGCAAAAGCTCCAGTTCAGCTGCCAATGTCCAAACTCAAAAGCCTTTGACAGTCAAGAGTATAACCTTACACACATTACTGTAGGAAAAAAAAAATATTTACAGGCTATTTCCAGTCACCGTTCTCAAAGTTTACCTATCAAATGTATCAATAGCACAGGGAGTGTAAATCTTAAGAAGTATTCATTAAGTTTAGAGACATTTCATTGAATGAATATTAGTTGTTTACAGCACCATGAGTCAATATTAGTTTATCTACTAACTCCAGTCTTGGGCACCTAATAAATGAATCTTCATAGGACTTGTCTCGATCCATATTTTAGAATACAGAAGGGGAAACAACTCAAGTTAAGCTGGGTCTCTTGTACGTATAGATGGCCTAGCAGGCAAATCGAACATGACAGAGAAAATTTTTATTTTGTACATTTTGGGGAATTTCCAATGTGGTCCTCTGTTGTTTTGTTTAAATACAGAGAAATTAGCACATACATATACTTACCACAAGGGGGAGCAGCTATACTAAGAATGATTTGGTGCACCTCATTGATTGTAATCCTAGGACTCTTTAATTGGTTTGATAATTCTGAGTGTCATTTCAAAAATAAAATCTTTGTGATTGTTCCAATCTAACTAATACAGCTGATTTAAGGAAATTCAGGTATTTGGAGTTAAATGGAGGACAGAAAAAGTACCTGGCAAAAGTATTCACACCCATTGAGCTCATTTGCATTTTGTCACGTCACAACCAGACTTCACAACATGTTACTGGGGATTTATGTAATAAAGAAGCAGAAAGTCATGCATGATTTCACACTGAAGTGAGCAGTGCTTTATCAGAAAATGTCAAGGAAGACTTTATAGGGAAAAAGTGGGGCAGACAAAGCATCATGCTGTGGAGATACTTTTCTGAAGCAAGAGAAAGGTGATCGATCTGGTTAGACTTGAAAAGAAACTTGTTAAAACCTCAAGTACTAAAGACAGGGGAGGAGATTAACCTTAAAGCAGATGACAGAATATATAAATATCAGAATAGTGTAGATAAAAAACAAAGGAATAAAAGTTCTGCTTAGAAATTTTAGAGCATGCGAGGGACTGAACATAGACGCCAAATTTACAGGCCTTTATTTTCAACAAAAATTGAAAATCTTGCATTTTCCTTCCCCTTTATAATTACGTGCTGAAGGTGTAGGTCTTTCACATAAAATTCTTATAAAAATGTAAAAATTCACAGCTGTAACAAAAATGATGAAAGGTTTATGGAAATAAATACTTTTGCAAGGCACTGTAAAAAAAAAACAATGTTGATGCTGGATTTGTTTAACCTTTTCAATTGTAGTATAAGCTTTGTCAATTTTATTTTTCATATATCAAACATTGATTAACAATTTGAAGTGGCAATATGTACAAACCAACAGCTAAAAATATTTTCCCTTTTCTGAAAAATATTTCAATTCCATCTGGTTAAGAATCCCAAATCGTCTGTGTTTAATAATCCATAAGGGTCATAAATCACACTAAAGACACATTTCTTTGATACCGTCAACTCTATACTTATCTTTAAAATAAATAAACACCAATAATATCCTTTTGGTTTATGTCTTCTGTATTATGGTAAAACAAATGACTTAGATCACACTATATTATCTTTATGATTGCATTTTTCTGTTAACATTGTTACTGCTATAACAATAATGCAAATAAGAAACATATTTAAGAATTGAGGTCTATCATGAAAAAGAGAAAATTTGTTGTCCTAAATTTATAGCGTAAATTTAGCAGAAAGATAGTGTAAGGCAAAATATATGAGGAGGTTTTATTTGGAGGAGAATCTACAAACTAATTCACTGCTTAATTTTAGAAAATTAATAAATTTAGTGTAGAAAATGTGACTTTATGATAGAACTGATCATCGGGTGTAGGGGAAAATAAATCTTCTGGTCAAATTGTTGGTTGGATGAAAGAAAAACAGATTCTTGGCAAAAAAAAAAAAAAAAACAAGCAAAGGGTCAGTTTGTGTGTTCAGGAGAAGTGGGGCGAAAGGTCTCAAGAAAAGAATGGGCCACACAATAAAGATCGTCCTTTATGAAAATAACCCAAAAGAAATGACACAGGAGGCAATAAATTGACACGACAAGTGAATAAAAGGCTAATGCACTCCAATACCATTAAAATAGTTTTAATACTGTTGCAGACCAAACATGCAACAAATGCACTTTACCCCATATTTAATATGCCGCAGATGATATGTAATCTTTCGTTTAACCTGGAAACATGAGGAATTATCCTTAGTTATAGATAATAACCCCTTCTTGCTTAAAGGCACAATTCCTAATTAAGATTTGTTGAGCCCAACTGCAAAGTGTTTTGTGTCAATTTTTATAAATTAGGTTTTCATTAGGTTTTTCACTTTGTACACTTTGTTTTAGGAAATTGTAAGAACTCTAACTTTTGAAGAACATCTTTTGAGATTAGACAAAAAGGCTCAACACAAGAATTGTGACTTTAAACTCCATTGAAGTCAGATACATTTGGATTGTGTGAAAATCACATAGTTGATTATGTTAGAATAAGTCTCAGCCATGCACACAAGGGAAAAGAATAAAAAAAAGTATTAACCTCAGCTTCAATGAACAGTTTCCAGAATCTGCCAGAACTCGGGAACTGTGAGACAAGTCGCTCATGGGTCTTCCTTGCTTTATCTATGGGTTGATTCTACAGGAGGAGATTGCATTTACATTCCACTCACTATTTAACATAACAATGGCAATCTTGCCAGTCATGAGGTGGAAGGCGAAATCAAAAGTTTCGTGTTGGACTAAATTCTAACCCCAAGCCCACCACCCTCATTCCCAGTATCCTTATCCCCAGTAATACAACTCGGTGTCACTAAACCTGTGCTTCTCGAATCAGAATGCTCCATGCGTCAAGGTCATATGGGTTTTCTTCCAACTTCTTCTCTGCTTTCTTCACCTTCTCAGGAATATACTCAGCTGCTGTCTGTAACACACACAAAAAAGCAACAAGCAATGTTGTTAGCAAACTCAAAATGCTTGTAGTGATGTGATGCGAGGGCCCACATGGCGCTACACTCACGCAGGAAGTATTTGTGTTAATTAACACCGGACCCTTAACGTCATAAAAACGAAAAGCAGCACAAAATCGACACAAATCGCCTGAAATACGTATTTTCCCAAGGTAGCTTTTTCTAGCTGGCGCCATTAAATGGAACCTTACAAAGCAATATCAAGAGTAAAAAATAATTCATTAACTATCAGAAATTGCAAAGTAACACGACTGTGAACTAATGTTAGCTCGTAGTGTTGGTATCGGCTAGCTTCACGTTGCGACAAAGCAGCTGAATCAATATGGCGCACGACCACGCCACAAAAAATACAAAAAACAAAGTACATGACTTCTTCGCGTTTGATTCTCCCGATAGAGCTGCACACTGTGAACACTCCGAACTGATTTTCGTGCCTAACAATGCTGTATGATAAAACATTAGCTGTGACACAGATATCCCGCTAGCTTGGCCATGAATAGAACTGCGTGTTGCTACCTGCTCGGCTGTTCCCTCCGTCGACATGGCTGAAGAGGATCTGCCCAAAAGTTATCAACCACTACAACTAACACCGAAATAATCAAGATGCAGAAATTTCCTTCAAAACTACTAGGTCATCGGCATAGTTTTAGGGTGATTTTTTTACGTTGCCTTCGAGCAGCTAACAGCTCAACGGCTGGATGGCCGATGACTAAAATGGCGAGAAGGCAGACAGTGATGTTCCGTTGCGCGTGCAGGAACAACAAAGTTACATCCGGCTGTCACAGTTTCTTCAAAATAAAAGCATAGGCTGCAGCATTAGGGATTTAAAAAAAGTCATTCATATTTTTAAAATCGGTTTGATATACTATGATTTACATTCACGTTTGGTTGAATTACACCAAGTTGAGAAATCGCTATGACGAAACCACACTTCCAGAATGAATTAAATCATAGTATGTCTCTAAGCAAATACCGTTTGACATATGTGAGATGTAATGCATGTGTTACAATTAAGGAAGACTGTTAAGCAGAAACAGGAACAAGTGATTTTCCACCAAATGACTCTGATCATTCTGCTGGACAACAGGGGGAAGCAAATCCCAGCCACAGAGAGCGCGCGCTTCAGCGAGTCTGTCTCGCCTGGCCAACAGACTAGAGTAATAGAGCGAGGCAGTTATCGTTCACATGTGAACATATTTAGTTTCTATTTTTCCGTTCTCAAACCGGTTTTTATCAGTATTACCCATTATATAATACCTGTAACTATGTACAGGTTTCCATATACATGATTCCTTCTATATGTTTAACCTAATCATAAGTGTGATTTTAGTCTTAGAAGCTACACACTGAGCAATTGTGTAAGCTTGGAAAACATGTTTATTTCTATTATTTTATTATAGTAGTGTGAGGTATTCATTATGTCTGAGGAAATAAGTCACGATGCCTTTGGGAACAATAAAATATGATACAATGCAATGTGTTTCAAAGCCTAAAGAGTTTTGTATTACTTTTGGTTTCCTTTTCACCAAGAGCTGTGATTGCTCATGGTAGTCAGTAAAAGGCATATTCACACGTCTTTTCTACTTTATGAAGTATGGCGCTTTGTTCTGAAGGATGAAAAAAAATGAAGATTCACATCTACATTTTTGTAGACGATAACAGTTGATCTACAAATCATAATTGATAGCTATACAGTTGAGTGCTCTGTGACTAATTTGTACCCTTTAACAAAGATATTTTCTGAAAGCAATTTGCCTGCTGACAGAGATGAAAGCGGTTCTATCTCTGTAGACTAATATCTGAAACATATCCCTAAAATTTGCACACATCAGAACACAATAAATAAACATAAAATGTTGATGTATGCCACAAAACTGGTCATACATGTAAATCCTGTATATTTTATTATATTTTTCCAACAACTAATATATTTATCCTTTAAGTAAGTATTCTGTGAATCCTTGAAAACCAATATCAAATTCTTTGTTTGTGCCCACACTCTTGTCCAATAAAGTTGATTCTGAATTTTTAATCAAACTTTCTCATAGTGACAAATTAAGGTGGTCTGACAGCTTTTGTTTTCCAAACCCTAGTTGGAAAACTAGTGAAATTCTTAAATTTGATTTATTTATTCACAGGGGTAACAACATTTTGGCTATCCAAGCTGATAAAAATCAAATTATATATATATATAGTTCTATTATACAGTATATAAGTCCAAATAAGTTCTATTTTTAAGGTAATCTGCAATGGATTACTTAGGTCTGACTGATGCCGTCAGTTCACAAACATTTGCTTCCAGTTGCTAGAGAGAGAGAAGGGACATGTTAGAGGCTGGCAGGGCCGCGGAGCTGCTCGTCTAGACAGGGGTTAACGGGCACCCTTTCAGAGATGGGCAACGGCGCCCAACGAGAAAGGACGCGGATCTGAGCTGAGTAGCGACAAGCCGGACTTGGTGTACTGCTCCCGGACGTCCATATGCAAGAGTTATTTCATGTTTGAAATGTGGGAGATGGTGGCGTTACCAAGAGAGAGCTCTCCCTTCCTGTCGTCTAGGACAAGATGGCAGCAATGCAGGCGAACTGTGCATGGGATGGATTTATAAGTCCATAACATGCTCAGAGAAGCCCTGGATTATACTTAAAGTGACTCTATGTGAAGGTAAGTGGCGCACTGAAAGCTGTCAGTTTCCAAGCTGAACATTTGAAACGTAGGTTTGGATGTGACGTTTTACTCTGTCACAACTTGGCTGTAAACTTAACCAATTTTGGATGTCTCTTCAACGTCAAACGTGAGTAACACAGGCTACACTTTAAGTCGTCGCTTGAATTGGTGGTGAATATTTTTGTTTCCCCTTTCGGGCCAAACGGTGATGACGATGTCGTCCAAGGTGATTTATTGTAACGCAACCGCCTTGAAAACACAAGTGTTGTCACGGCGACGAGTTAAGGTCGTTTTCGATAGTTTAGGTCGGATATTTGGTGATTGCACCCTTCAGAGCTATTTAATGGATTAATCCAGTTTAAAACTAACTTCACTGAACAGTATGGATGTAGTGAATTCACTGGTAAGTTCTGTTTTACTCTGTTTCAATTACCTCTTGACTCAGGCACAGAAAAGACTGCCTGTCAGAAGCGATGCTCATGTTGAAGTTTTTTATTTTTAAAGCATATTTAACTGCTATTACAGGCATTAACACAACATAGAATGACCTATTTATAAAGATTATTCAAATGTAATCCGAATAACTAACTTCTCATTTCAGTTTTACTTTCAATTGAAAAATGTATTTTATGTTTATATATATTCTACTAGGCGTGGTTAGTTAGACATATGCTTAGTTAGAAGGTATATCTGAGTTTACCTGTTAAACTCAGGTATAATAACCCTGTGTAAATGTAGCACAGTTTAATATGTAAAGCATAGATGCATTACATTCAATAATTACTTGTCTAAAATAGAAAAGCTACAATTATTCCCACTGTTGATAAAGTTATGTAGTTTAACATTTGTTTGTTATTTGAATATTGTAAGCATGTAAATAAAATATACATTTTATGGTAGTTTTTAATGGCTATCACAGTGAACATTAAACCTTTTTGATCCTATGATATTTATAAAGTGAAGCGTGTGTTGTACTGATACTAGCTGCCTAATTAGTTGGGCTGTCTGCTCAGGCAGACCCTACAGTCAGCTGCTTAGCTGCTTCATAGCTCACCATTTTTTGTTAACCTTGTAGGCGTGATTGGTTGGCCCTGCAGCGTTATACCATGACTCCCTTCCTTTTTACGAGTTTTGAAATGTTTAGAGACAATAAAATTGATCTATCTCAGTGAGGGACGCAGAGGTATTGCAGGTCTCTATTAGGCTGCAGGCAGTCGCTGCTGCATTATTTTATGCTTCATCCAACAAAGGATAAACTCACTACTCTAGCACTTTTTCTAGAATGCCATTGAAATGAATTTAAATCAAAGGGATATTGGTAAAGAGAGTTTGTGGAAGTTTTAAATGAAATGTATATAGCTTTGGCATACCTTGAACCACATAGGCCCAAAATTAAACCTTTCTTATAAGTGTGGAGCAGTGTTCTGCAGGTTTCCGTTGGCGTTTTGAAGATTCGTCTTTGCTAATGAGCTTCAGGTCTTTGAGACTGAAAGCCTTTCTTGCCATAACCATAATCTTTGGCTTCCTTCACGGATTCCCAACTTGATTCATGTTGTGTTCCTGGCTGGGCCTCTCAAAACACAAAACATTGCTATTACCTCCAGCCAGAAGAAACATGTGGGTAAAATTAAAGGATTACTTTAAACCTGCCAGGATTGTGAGAAATTGTGGGCTTAACTTGGCCATTTGAAATAATAACCTCAGCAAAGCCTCCTGTTTATTTTAATGCATTAGAGCCCAAGTTGGCAAACAACCAAAACAGCAGATATTGGTGCCACACAGTCTTTTACAGATCAGGGAATTATTACAGCATGTTTGACTCAGTTCACGCTGGTAAACATTCTGTTTCTAACTAAAATTCTGCTCAAAGTGTTTAATACAGTGATATGTTTAAAATAGACCTTACAGTAAAATAACATTAAAACCATATCTGAAATCCAGTGTGGAACTTGCAAGCCTCTTTCTATTAAAGAAAAAGATATGTTGACCTCATTTAAAATGCTGGTTAACATCATGGGGGATTTGAGTTTTAAATATAGTTGTGACAGTGGCTGTTATTCAGTACAGAGTTAAATTGCACTGCACAACAATGTTTCATAGAAATACAACGAAAAGCAATGTTTTTGTGTTTTTCTAATCTGTTTTTCTTTTAACCTACTGCCCTAGGAAACAAAAACAACTTAAGCCTAATGCTAAGGCAATCACACATGCTTAGCTTAAATGATATGTTTGGATTTTGCTGGAATTAATGTGGTTGAGGATTTAGTCATGAAGTCATTTTCAAACTCAAGCTTTAATTATAGGCTGATCATTTAAACGTGCAGCTGTTTTTCGCTCTCTCTTATGTCGAGAAAGTCACTCCCGCCGCTGTACTTTTCCAACTTGCATGTGTTTACTGGTGACAGTCATTTTATTGCCTGGAACTTCTGGTCATCAGTTGCTTTGAGGCAGGCGTAAATAGCTGTTATCCGAGTGATGTCATCTGGTCGTACGCCTACAGATGCCCGGCAGTAAACAAAACAGAGTGAGAGTTTATAGGGGGAGTACAGTGACAGGGCCGTGTTGTGTTCTAGCCAAGATCGCAAAAGCGATTTCAGTTTCTTTTATTTCCCGAGCCATGACTTTGGCTCATAGACCTTATTTTGCTGTAATTCAATAATTTGTTCATTTCTCACCCAAGATAATTTTGTTTAGAAACAAGTGTGGTAAAACAGCTGTCTCTCTTGTGTCATGCAGTTGTTTAATATCAGTTTATGTAGTGCTGTGATCAGTGCTTTGCAGATCGATCAAAATTCCTGTTTGTGGGTATAACATTTCACCGTGTCATTCAGTCAGTCGTTCATACGTTGCTGCAGGAAGTTGAAGACTAACAATAGCATAAGTGTTGCTTTTAAAAGATGGTCAGGGAGGAGTCTTGTTTCTCGATTGAGTGATAATTTGTAACAGATCTAGATATATCAGATTTGCTTTGGAAACATACGTGCATCTGAAAGGACTTCTGTTGGACTTGTATTGTTTTGGGTCTTTTTCCAGAAAGCATAAATGCTAATGAGAAGGCATGAAAGCTTCATGCCTTCTCATTGCTTTACAATTTTATTCCCATTTTCATTGCTTTGAGTTGAGGCTTTTATTAGAGACGGTCTTGTATTTTAGTAAAACATTTTTATTGTGTTCTGCATGTGATCACTTTATGAGATAACGACTTAACATTATTGGCGAGGTTTGCACCAGTCCTGCTGAGGCAGTCCTGAATGTGATTGTGTGTTATTGTAGAAATTAAGTTGTAGTCAAAGGACTCTTTCACTACATTTGATCATCAGCGTTGGACTTCTATGCTCGTAGACATTCTCAGTAAACGGTAGCTTATGACACTAAAAGAAAACTGCACACAAAATGTCAGACTTTCTCAGTCAAGATAGCACGAGATCACATGCTTGAGGAAATAAGGAGCCTTTTATCCGAAGAGTATGAAAAACCAAGTTCATGAGACTCAGGGAAAGAACCGAAGATAGGTTGTGGCCATGTGGTCTAAGAGAGTAACCTTTGTGTGGTATTGAAAGCATGGGAACAGCATCGAGGTGGATCAGGGCTTCCGTCATTAGGTCTGATCATTTAAGGTCAACAGGAGCCAGAGATGCCTTACTGCATTTTAGAGTGGATTTTGGTGTAGGAAGTAGTGCAGCCTAGCAGAATGCACTCTGGATGAACGTGTGACAACAAAGCATCACACAGACAGCTTTTCTGATCATCTGACAAAAGTGTGAAAGCCTTGTTGGCCCGTTGTAAAGTGTTGTAAGATGGCAGACATTTGTAGCTCAGATATGTGAATCCTAAGCTGGGTTATCATTGCAGCTCCGTTCTTCTTTGAGATATAAAGCAAAGCTATTTGACTAAATGGTTATTCATTTTAGTAAATGCAGACAGCCTTTGTAAATTGTCGTAAAAATAAAATGTCTTTGCAAAATAAATATAATTGCAGAATATGAATAATGTCATGTGGGAATTGTGTGTCGGGTTAGACTTTAACCTTGCTTTTTTAACCTTCATGCACACATTTCTAGTTTTTCTTCTTCCATTTCTTAACCATAAAGCATCTGTTTTTATTTGCGTCTAAGTATTATGATACACATTGAGAGACAAATAGATGCATCAATTCCTCAACTGCACAGATAATTAAAATGATTTCATAATGCTATTTCAACCCATTCCTATTCAGAACAGGTAACTTGCAAATGAATATGACCAATCAGGATCCCTGATGAAACCAAAATAAATTGAAGTGACATTCCGCTTATAGATATTATTTATAGGAGTCTTATGACCACATTTCCTTACAGTCGGCCTGGCATAAACTGGTATTAACCAGTTTAGGTATGCCAAGCTTAAAAGTTGAGTTTTTATAAGTATTTTTTGACAACCCATGTCTATGGTATAACCATGAAGGGTCAGCCAACTAGCCAACTTGTTTTAGATATAGAAAGTATGAATGAATGACCCTTAAAATGTGATAATATATTAGAATATTATAATAACATAACATGCTAAGCTAACTCGATTTACTGTAGATGATGTTTGCTTCTCTCTGTTTTGACAGAGAGCTAAACTTGTTATGTTTGGTGTCTGTTTCCTCTGTTTATTTTTCATCACTGTTCATGTAAACAGAAGCAGGTTGTGTAGCAGTAATAACCGTCCCGTGTGAAACACGTGACCATGTGGGGGACAAAAATAGTTGGTGGACAGCATGACATTCTGCACAATTAACAAAGAATTAGGGCAACAGATTTTGCTCTGGTTGTTTTTATAAAATCTTTCAAGTCATTTAAGAAATCATTGGAGTCCTATATAAAAGTGTGCATGTAAAAATTGATACAACTTATCAACTCTCATCATGTTTCTTTGGTGAGGAGCTCTCAGTGTTTTCTGTCCACAACGTTTCTTTATGTTTGGTAGTTCGTACATTATTAAAAATTGATCTACAATTATACTTATGGGACTAATCTTTGTACTGTATTACCTATTTAATTTATACAATGTAAATTATAAATTGATATTATATACATTTATAATTAAAAAATTGTAAAATTATAAATTTTTGCCTTCAATGATCAGAGATAGTTTTGGCTTGTGTATTTTGAAATGACACTACGATGGACACACACACACACACACACACACACACACACACACACACACACACACACACACACACACACACACACACACACACACACACACACACACACACACACACACACACACACACACACACACACACACACACATTCCTTGGGGCTGCAAAACAGAATTCCATTTAAAGTTTTTAAAAGCACCAGCATGTCTCAGGCGAAGGCTCAGTCACTGACATGATCAGGAAAGCTGTGATCAAAAGAATGGCTGTAGATCCACTTAACTTTTCAGTTGGTAGCTTGCAGCCGACTGTCTGTCCCACTGTGAAGGGAGAACGAAGGAGCTTTAGCGGGTCACCTTTGTCATAGTTGTAATGAAATGTCAGTGTGAGTCAAAAGCACAAGAAATTTATGTGAGACAGTTTTCGTGCCAATTATACTTTTATTTGAGGTTTCTTCATATGAAAATGTCATAGTTTTTCAATGTGATTAGTTGAAATTTATTTGCAATGCACTCTTTCTTCACGCAGTTATCTGCCAAATGTTTTCTTAGTTTTGGAAGTTCCTAGTTGTTTACAGTGATTGTTTAGCATATTTTTGTATAAATGCTCAGCTCTGCTGATGCACATTCATGTTATTCCAAAACATGTGTTTTGTTTTGGGAATATCTGGAACAATTTGTTGTGTTGGCTTTAATTAACATTATTCCAATAATTTTGAATCTTTATTTGTATGGCAGCTGGTAACCCATTCTTCTTTTCTTATTTGTATCATTTATTAAGCTTTGGGTTTGTGATAATAGAGGCTGTCACCTTTTTTTTGGCTTGTTCTAAATTTCAGTCAACCACAGCTGTAAATTTGTAATACTTTGTGGTATTATCACAAATATTTTGTATTTGTGGCAATACAAATACACAGGTAATAAGGCAATTTGTTTGGCTTATTACCTCAGCTTTATTAATGGTATTACTTGTACATTTTTTAATATGCATGGGGGGAAGGAAGGAGTTGTGATGTTTGAGTCTGACCATATTCTTTGTTATGTTCTCATGTGGTTTCCTAACCAGCCTATCAAGTAGAGGTGGTTTATTTTGAATGTGGTGGTTCGGATGTGCTGATTTCTTAGAAATGTTTTCAAATTTGGCTGAAACAGAACAATAGAACCCAGAGAACCCAGATCCAACACCAGTATTTTGGAGAGGGTAAGCGTTACAAATGTGTAAAACCAATGCTAACCAGGTAAAATTTTATACACCTTTCGTCGCATCAGAAAAACAAAAATGTTTGTGATGCTGATAGGCTTTCTGTGTCAGATTCTGCAATCAGGATAGCCAGTCATCTTATTATGTGAATCTTCAGATTGCTTTTCTGAGCTGTGCTTGCAATAATTTGAATTATTCTTACATGTCTCTGTGCAAAGAGTTGTTGAGACACGATCTTACAAGCTCCTTTTAGCAGAGTGGAAGGGAAAGTTGATGGTGCACTGTAATAACCCAAGTGGGCTTGCCATCAATAATTTATTTTAGGATACTCTTCAGAAAGAATACCAAAAAGTAAAAATAGATTTGTAAATATAGTATTGATTAAAGTTTGGAAGCTTCTGAAGCCATGCAGCTTGTATATAATTGAATGCCTCCCCCCTAGATGGAAGTAGGTCATAAGTTCTAGTGCTGCGCAGCACATAGAAGATGCTTATTAAAGTAATGCTCCTTCTTTTGAAGATGGTTTTTTAACAAGACCATTATTATGAAGCTTCCTTACTTATTTCCCTACTTTTCTTCGCTTCTTATAATGAAATCTGTGGCATGGCCAGAACACTCTTAGCCGTTGCTTGATTACCTTTATGGGGAAAATCAGCCTGAAAGATATAAACTTATCTACGCTATTAGACCCAGTCACTGCTCAAAGCTACTCTGGGGAGCTGAGCTCACAAAGAAGGGTGATGACCTTTTTCCTTTGTGCAACAAAGACCAAAAAAGGAGTTGTGCTGTTAAACAAGTCTACTTCTGCTTACTTATTTCTAATAAAATGTAAGCAGACTTGGCACATGTCATCACAATGGAGCATTCTATTTAAAACTGGTCATCAACATCTGCTTATTTTTACCTATCAGTCCCTCTAACACACATTTGTTTTCTGAAAAATTACAGAGAAGCCCCAATTGTATAAACAAGTCTGCGTTTTTTTTGAGTGAAATAATTTTTGTGCCTTAAAATCAGACTAAATTCAGTTCATGACCAGTTGACAAACCTTGTTTCACATTATGGTTGTTTTATTATTGATGAAATTATTTGCATAAGACATACATATTGTAGTTATTCTAAGTAACATTGTGTTCACCAAACCATTGGCCAGAGATTGGAATGGGCCAATAGTGTCTCGATCGGTTCTGACAGTGAGCGGTTGGATTTTCCCTTCTTCTTTAAATATATCAAATCTAAGAGTTCACAACATTTTCTGACTTTAAACAGATCATGTTAATAAGCTCGCTACATTTAATACATTATAGAAAATGCCAGGGCATGGAGAAAATCTTGTAATTTTCTTTTTGTTTTCTGATGTACTCAGAAAATGGGTGCATTCTCTACTTTCTATATGTTATAGTCCTTTGAAAATTTGAATAAGTCAGAATTAGAACCAGGAGATCAGATAAAAAAAAAAAAAAGATGGAAATCAATATCAGCCAGAAAAAGTCTCATTGGTTCATCTTCAAATATAATTTATAACGAGCCAAACTATAAACCTTCTGCAGGATTGATGAGAGTGTGAAATACAGTTTTGTAAAAGTAAAGTTAGAAATACATTAGGAAGGCGTTTGTGTTTAATATACGAGTACATTGAGAGTCATGTCAGTTTTACTGTGTTGACTGACGTCCGAAGTATCTGAATAATACATGAGCACTTGCCACCACAGACACAATGTTTGTATGGCCTTTTAGAAAAAAACAAAAAACAGCAGAATGTGTCCATGCATGTCCACAAGCCCAAAATTAGCTCTTATATCATTTGAGTGTGATCTTTTTCTCAATCAAACATACTCCGATTAAAAGGGGGAGCATAAGAATAAAGCATGCCACATGTAATTAGACACATGGGGCTGATGATGATTTTTAACTTTGTTCTACTCTCTTTATCTCCCTCTTATCCTCTCAGAATTGGTTGCCTAGAAACCTGCTGTAGGATGCATGAAAATGGCAGGATTAGGTCAGACAAACCTTTGTGAAGTTAGTCATCTGCTGTGTGGAGGTGTTGCTGGGAATGCAGTTGGTATGGCATAATGCTGAAGGTGTCATGTTCTTCTCTACATGCACTCCTTCTATGAAATAAGTATGAAATATTTAAAGTACTACCTCCACCTCCATGAGGAAATTAATAAATAAAGCTATTAGTATTTATGTCTTTGTCCTCAGACAACAATCCAGTGTTATCTGTAATCATGAGTAGAAATCTCAAGGAAATAGAAAGTGTTTCGATGGAACACTTCACATAGAATGGCATACTGGTTACTAATATTTTAATTTAACTAATAATAACTTGTAAATACTACATCTTGTTTACAATTGAGCCATTTGATCACAAAGTCAATACAATTAAGAAGGGATGAAGAAGATAAATTGATAATGACTATGTCTCAGCTGCTGATAAGGTGCTGAAACTGTAAATTGTCTGGACTTCCTTAGCGCTTTATCAGATCCAGAGGACCCTCAACACACTTCACACTACAATAAGCCTGATTCACACACACATTCACACGCTAATGGTGGCAAGTTAGGATTGAAACATGGAGGGCCATTACCTCCATGTTTTTGTGTTTTTGTGTCAGCTGCCCTGATGCAGTCTGACCGAGGCGAGACTGTGACCCTGTGACTGCCACTAGCAGGCAAGGTGGGTGAAGTGTTTGAACTGGAAACCCTCCGGATACTGGACAAACTCTTACTTCCTGAGCCACTGTCGACTTCCTTTATTATGTTGATTTGTGTATGCCCAGAAGAATAAACCACTTCAGTGTTGCAATCTTTCACTCATCTTTGTTAAAGATTGTTTGACCAAATGAGCACAGAAAATAAAATTAAGAGAGCTTTATATCCTGAAAACAGCAACTTAATTTGAACATTACATTTTACTTTGTTTATGCCATTGACAACTCTTTCTCTCGCTTGCTTGTTTTTGATTGTGTATTAATGACATCCTGGATACTAGTAACATGTTGCTCTGTTCTCTTTTTGCAGGTATGGCCTCACAAGTCTTGGTCTACCCACCACACATTTATCAAACCCAGACAAGTGCCTTTAGCAGTGTGAAGAAACTCAAAGTTGAGCCCAGCAGCTGTGTGTACCATGAGAGGGCACATCCGCGGACCTTTCTGAACAGCAGAACCGTTGGCATTGCACACGCGACCAAACAAGCCCATTCGTTTGTGAACCGAGACTTAGCAGTGGGCCTGAGAGTACGTGGAGGACAGCAGTACCCAGTGCAGACAGTTGTGGTTCGTGGCGTACAAAGACAGCAGCCTGGTAAAAGAAGAGGGGGACCAGGCCCACTTGCGGCCCAGCAGCAACAGGAAGCGAGGGTCATCAACTCACTGGGCAAGGAGCAGCAGCATCAGGCGGTTGAAGAAAGTGGGAGCAGCGGTGGAGCAACAGGAGCAGGAGGAGGGGGAAGGGGAGAGGGCTGCAGTGGGGGAGTTGAGGAAGGAGGAGTGGGGGAGGAGGGTGACAGAGAGGAGAACTGTGAACGTTTGAACTCAGCTGACAGCTCTCAACGATGTGGGCTGAAACGTAAAAGTGAGGACCTGGATAATCGAGGGAGCACCATGCAGATTGTGGAGGAACTGTCTATGTTGCCTGCCATGTTGCAAACGACAAATGTGGGAAATGCAGCCGTTACTGCACCGACAGCTGTTGGGGCAGGGGGAGGCCCCTCCAAACAGGGTGTAGGGCATGGGGGTGTATGTGCAACTGGAGGAACAGGAGGAGGTGATGGGGACTATCAGGTAGTACAGCATGAAGTCCTGTGTTCCATGAAGAATACTTACGAAGTGCTAGATTTTCTGGGTCGAGGCACATTCGGCCAGGTAGTGAAGTGCTGGAAGAGGGGAACTGGGGAGGTTGTGGCTGTGAAGATCCTGAAGAACCACCCTTCATACGCAAGGCAGGGTCAGATTGAAGTTGGGATTCTTGCTCGCCTGAGTGGGGAGAACGCTGATGAGCACAACCTGGTGCGGGCCTTTGAATGCTTCCAGCACCGCAGCCACACTTGCCTCGTATTTGAGATGCTTGAGCAAAATTTGTATGATTTCCTGAAACAGAATAAGTTCAGCCCGCTGCCATTGAAGGTGATAAGACCGGTGCTACAGCAGGTAGCTACAGCTCTGAAAAAATTGAAGAGCATGGGTCTGATTCATGCAGACCTAAAGCCAGAGAACATAATGCTGGTGGACCCAGTGAGGCAGCCCTACAGGGTGAAGGTCATAGACTTCGGCTCAGCCAGTCACGTGTCCAAAGCAGTGTGTTCGACGTACCTTCAGTCTCGGTACTATAGGTGAGTACAAAGATAAAGGTTTCTTGCTCAGTGAATAGTAAAAACATTTAATTTGGAGATTTCAATTGCTCTCTTTTAATTAAAAAGAGAACAATTGGAACAATATACAACAACCTGCATATTGAAAAGATGCCTTCTTTGGGTTTAACATGTGACCTTACAGCTGACTGATTTCTGATAACTTTGATTCTTGTAATCAAGAATCATACTTGACAGATTTTGTGAACATTTTATGCAGTCTGCGTTGCTGATTAGATTTATAAAAGTTATATTGTAATTCTCCAGCAAAAAACAACAACTTGAGCAAAACAACTTGATATTTGTAGTTACTAAGTTCATATGTCAGATACAAACCAGTTGTAAATGTGTTTTATAATAGCACTTAGCCTGGTTAGCATTGGTAAAGCACAAGCCCGCATGAATATTTTTCAGAGTATATATAATATTTACCTTGCCTCACCTATAAAACTTCCCAACATTTCTGAATGTTGCATGTTCCATGTGAAACAGAGGCTGAAATCACAAAAGGAAAAGTATATAATTTTGAGTTTCTAACTATTCAGTCTGGCAACCAGCCAATTCCTCTGTGCTTCTCTAATTGGTTGATTTTCATTTTTTGCACCTGTTAGAAGTGTTATTCTGCTTCAGGCTCATTGCTCTCTTCATGGAAAGACCTAAAGTCCTTTGTCAGGAGCCTGACAGTGGCGCAGGACATTCATCTATTGTAACAAAAATGCTATTATGTCAAAAGAAGAGTGAAAAATACTTGGTGGATTGAACATTTATTTAGTTACCAGAGTGGTGACCAAGTTTATCCAAGGACTACAGTTAACCCAAGGTTTTTTTTTTCTTCTAGTTTGTCCAGTAGATCACTACTCTCTTAAAAGCTTTTTAGAATTTTACCAGTAAAAATTGACAATAAGTCAACAGTTGACTTATTATTGTGAATTGCATGAAATATACACTTAAACAACTTTACATAGCTTTAAATCCAAAATGATATTTTTACAAGCTTAGCTTTAGCTCTTTTTTCTTAAAATAATAAACATCATTCTCTGTTTAAAATATTAGGTAAATTACATTTTATGCTCAATAGCAAATTGGACAGATTCTGTCATATGGTATCTTAATGGCCAGGTAGTCACTGGAATTATTGATTTTACAGTGTGGAAAACACCTTAATAGATGGTTAGCATGCAGTAGGATATTTTATGGTGACTAGAGATTTAAACTAAGTGAGGTATTATCAGACCTGCCTTCGTTCTTATGTGTGGTTGGCAGTTTAAATTTGGGTTCTCAGTCTGGGTAGAAGACAGTGGCATAAAGTGCTAGCTGTCATTGTGAGCATCATTTACATAATATTTGAATAATTTTCATTGCCTCCACACTAAGAAAATGAATCAGCATGCTTTGCTGGGAATTCAGATTATCGGTGAAAATTGATGCAAAAGGGAGTTGATAACTGTCTGCATTTGCATTTCCAGTTGATTTTCTCATTGTTCAAAGTGAGCAGAGAATACTTTCATTGAGCTACAGTTGCACGTGAGCAGTGGAAAAAAAAATTTTCCGGGTACATTTTCATTAATCCTTTCTCAATCAATGAGCTGTTTCTGTAGAAGCTATTAGCGTTGTTGTGAACGCTCTTTATTTCAGGAAGTCGCTCAAAATAGAGCTGTCATAGTTTTCTGTGCTTTTGTGGTTAGAGGAAGTGAACACCACAGCTGCTGGAGTTTGTCAGCGCTGTCAGCCTCAAGCTTTGGTGAACAGCCGTTTCTCGCACGTCATGCGTGGTGCTGTATTTTGATACAACATACATCAATACCTCTGCTGACTTGGTAATAATGTAAGTCAGGGCTCTGTCTGGCTTCACTGAAGTTGAACAATGTGCTGCGGAAACAGGCTCATAAAGAAATGATTGAGCTGCTCTTGGAATGTTGAACTGTAGCGTTTACCCACTAAGCATGGTCTCACAGGGATGTCTGCTTAAATTTAGTTTGACATAAAATACAGAGTGCTTCATTGGGGGAAGTGGTTGTTTACAACATGGCAACTAGAGTTACAATGTGCAGAAGTAATCGGAGGATAAAGTTTTCCAGGGGGTTAGATGCTCGACAGTTCATAGGGCACCCTTTGAGGTCAGCGACTGTTCTGACTGATTATGATGGCAGGGTTACCCTCAGAAAATCTGATAAGCTCATTGTAAGGCCATTACCTCCGTGTTTTTAGTCAGCTATAAATCTAGTTTTCTCAGTCATGACTGATACTGTCGCTTGTGTATAAAAAGCCCTAGTTAGAATAAAGACATGGCACAAGTAAAGCCTGGCAGCCCGCCAGACTTATGATACACTGGGAAAATCCCTGGATAACCAAGACAAACCCTGTTCCTGTCAGCAGAATAATGGCTGCAGACAGGCGTACATTCATACATCTTCTAGATACATGTTCTACTGTTATGACTTGATACTGTGTGATACGACACAATTCAAATCTTCCATTTGCATTGTCAGCTGAATTTGCCTGGTGCTTCTCAATGGAATTTTTATAAAGCTGTGATGATGTAGATTGATGTCTAACCACCGTTGTGTTTCTTTTGTGGGCTTGTTGCATTGTTTTGATTTAGTACATGCATTGATCCAAATCACTTTACAAGTAAGAACCAAAGAGAGTGCTGCTCTGAATGATTTTGTGACAATCTCTGTGCACAAATGAATTTAAACATTGTTAGTGTGTGATGATATGCTTCTGTATATTTTTACACGCCGTACATTTTATGATTAGCATGTGTGGTGGTTTTGACTTGACTGCGATGTTGGGACAGAGTTGCAGCAATGACTCCAAACCAAATACATGTAGTCTGCTGCTATTTAACATGCACTCTGCATCATTGGCAAGAATACGCAAAGCATACTGTGAAGGAGCAGCGTTGCTGAGGCCGAGAGGAGAGGATGACTTAAAATAGTTCATGGGACTCTGGCCAGTTTGCTTTGACTACTATAGATGGTGAAACACGTCGGCATCCAAAGTCTAAAACAGACAGCCTGAAACACTAGAGACCTCCCACCTACTAACTCAAGGTCAACCAGCTCATCTGTTTTTAGTCTATTTTTAATGCCACGTTGCATTTAGTTTTGTTTAGTAAAACTTGTTTGTTTTTTTATTGGATTTATTTTTTTATTTTTTTATATTTGTGTTATTATGATTTCTGTATTTTGGTGGTTACATTTTTACACTTTGGAGAATTCTATTTTTGGAGCTTCAGTTGACATAAACAAAATATTAAAAATATGTTCATCTATTTAGCTGAACTGAATTTTCAGAACGTTATATTCTATTTTCACCATGTCCTTAGAAGTTTAAAAATAAAATGCTCTTGACTAGTGATCAAATTTATTTCTAGTTATAGATAAAACAGTTACTCATCTTTTACAAACAAGATACTTTATGTTTACAGATATGTAAATTAAAGAAAAAGTAAAAGTAAAGAGCCAGATACAGTGCAAACACTTTTATCAGTGCTTCCTAAATGTCAGCAGCATTGAATATTAAGAAGAAACAGAAAATGTTGAAAAGTAAAATCTTACCTATTAATGCATTAGAAGAATTGTTCACTTTGCTTTTAATGCACTTTGTTCAACCTGTTACTTTCTATTTATTATCACTGCTAGTTTTGGGTTTTTCTGAGGAGACACTTTTTTATCAGAAAGATCTCTAATTAGTGGAAGTGAGTGGAAATTTATCTCTATTGTCTGTTCACTGATCAGAGTAAGAAAAAAAAAGCACCGTGTATTTGAGCACCTGATACGATGGTCATGGGTCAGTCTGTCTAGCCATACTGATAATCAGCCTAATCGGGTGTCCTGCTGGGCAATCTGCACTTCCTTATGTTTTGGGATCTGCGCATGCTACATTCTTTGATTTACGATATGCTCTTATTCTTTAAAAAAAAAAAAAACTGTAAAAACAATACAATACAAGGGCATCCTACTAGATATAACTGTTTATGCAGATGTTTGTAAAAGCTACTTTGCAAACCTCTCTTTGCAAAGAAGCTCTGTGATTAGGTAGCTCTCCAGACAGCCTCACAAACTTGTTTTGTGTGCTGGCTAATGAAGAGTACAGAAGCTTTTTCTAAACCGTTTACTGTTCTCTTTATGTATGATTGATCTCAAACTCTTATGCACCGTTTAAAACTTGGAAAAGAGGTGAAACAAATCCTAGTATAATGCTTTGATTGTGTTCTCACTTGTCTGTTGTAAATTTTATTGCACTTTCATTACAGCCAACTGATGTCACGTGTCCACGATAAACATCAGCTCTACTTCACCATCCCAGCTAAAGATGTCTCTGCTGGTATTGAGGAAATAGTCAAGTTCTGTGCATATACTTTGATGCCAATGTTGCAGTAAAAACAAAATCGATAAATTAAACATTACATTTCAGATGTCAGCTATTAATTCCACATGGCGTTATAGAGTTAGATATTATTCGTAACAGAAAAAATGTGCAAATATAATTATCCTTTTTCTGCAAGATTATTGTTGTTATTCCAGCTGCAAGCTGAGGTCCAAGAACATTAGAAAGTGTTACATTGCTACTTTACAGTAAAAGCTAATCTTTTCAGCATGCCCTTTGAAGCTGGTAGTATAACTGATGGAGAAAATGAAAGCAGCATTCAGTGATTAAAATGAACCTCCTTGACATCACTTTCAAGGATGCCAAGGATATCTTCATTGTTATTGTCTTTATTTGCTAGATTTGTAGCTTAACTTTATGAATACACAAAATCTCCATATTAAAATTTCAACGTTGGCTTGTTGCAGCAATTTTCATGCCTAAGAAATGTGTTTCAATTTTCAAAGAATGGAAATTATTAAATGTTCTTTGTTGGCTCTCTACTTTAGAGTGACCTGAATAACAGAATTAGACTCATTAGCTTTCAAGCATTGATTGTATTAAACTTCAAAACAACAGAAGTGACTTTATGCCTAAACCTGGGGGAAGTAAACTCCATGTTGACACAGAGCTAAGTTTGAATCAGTAAAACGTGTCTAAAGTTTTGTGTCTTTAATCTAAAGTCTGGGAAGATCAGAGTGCATGTGCCTCTTCCTCCCTTTGCAAAGCTGCCTTTGTGTTCCACTTAATAATGCAGGATGCCCAGAGAGTGTGTGGAATTACAGTTCCTGGAAGAGACATGCTTTAAGCCTGTGCTCTCTCATTATGAAGCAGCCATGTTGTCGGTCTCTCGTTGTGACTGAGCTTTAAAGCATACTTTTGTCTGAGTCCCGCTGAGTTTCTCTTGATTCTCAGTTTTGATCAAAGACCTGTGTGAGCACGCCACACACACTGTTCAGCTCTGAAGGTGTGGCCAGCCGTGTTTACTGTGCTGTGGGCAGTTTACACACCGTCTCTCCCTTTGGGGACAGAACAGGGTGAGTTACAGGGCTATTTCTGGACATTGGTATAATGGCCATGAATAAAAAATGATGATGAAGTTAATTTATGGTCACTAACATGTCTCCTAATGCCTACAATTATTGGCTTTACATAAAAAACACTTAATAAAAACCCATTAATAACAATGGAAATTAGTTGTTTCTTTCGTTGGCAAAATGAAAGTTTGTTTCATGTGGCTAGGTTTTTCATGTACATACTTTTTTTTTTACTCAGGTTTTTATTCAACCTCTTCTGCCTCTGGTGATTCAAAGCAACAGGAAATAGATTGGACTTCATCAGACATAAATGTATTAATAATAAAGACAGAAAGGCAGACTAAGGCCAGCAGACATGTTTGAGTACTTGCCCATACATATGATATCAGGGTAGAGGAGCTGATTCATTACATTATTTGATATGTCCCTCCAAACTTCAGCCAGTAATTCAGTGCATACAAAAAGCATCATGTTTGCATTGTTTTACAAACAAAACATTTCCTTACAATATGTAACTGAGCAGTAGGCAGTGAGACGTGTTTGTATGGCAGCAGCAGCAGATACTAAAACAACTGAACACAGAGAGAGAGAAAGATGATGTGTTTCCAGGGAGTTTTTGGAGCTACTTTGTTTTTTAGCCAAGAGAAGCAAAAGCATGCCACTGCTGATTGAGCTTGTTTTGGTTTCACTCTGGGATTGGCGTCACACTTGAGACAATTGATACAAACTGAATCTGTGTTTACTGCTCACATTTGTGTTTCTTGTCATTTAAAATCACTCTTTATTCTTACAAATGGGTTTTTATTAAGTGTGTCTTACGTAACACAAGAGACAATGCGGGAACCTTTGTGGTTATGAGGCGAAAGTAACATTGCTGAGAACTAATGTCTGGTTCTTGGTCATTCACTCTCAATGTTGTTAGTCAGCAGATCTGATATGATTCATCCTTTCATTTGTAGATCCTTTGTGACTTTGCTGATCTTCAAAGCATCACAGTTTAATTGACTAACAAATAGCTGAGTATATTTTTTTTGAATACAATTCTTCCTTAAGGTGTTGCTTTGATGAATTGAGTGATTTTGCTGTAAAACGATACTTATTTTCCTTCTGTATTATCTGTTATGACACAACTGTGCGACGCACCTGAAGAAGACAAGATACGTCAGCATTTGAATTTGTTCCCATCCATCTGTTCAGTGGTTTCTGCATGCGGTGGAAACATCACAAGGCTTCTGCTACTCTGCCGTTCATTGGCTCCTGTGGTTTTATGTCATATTCTTAGAATGAAAAACAGGTTTGATTTGAAAGGAGGGAGGATAAGGCCTTCCTTGAGTTGATCTGGTTGGAACCATGCAACCACAGCAACCTCCACTTATCTCTTCAGGTGATACAACAAAGATGTGCTGTTTTCTAGTTTGTTTTTGTTTCATTTTAGTTTCACTGTTGCATGAATTTTATGGATGCAGCTGTGAGGTGTGAGAACCACAGAACACAAGGAAAGTCAGCATAAGTGGGGATTCATACGCTGGAAAACTGTGCGCATTCATCCACCGTCAGATAAGATTTGCAACGAGGAAGTGGCAAAAAGTGCAACAGAATCAATGACTGTTAGGGGCTGATTACAAAACATCTGTCACTCCAGTGTCTCACTAAAAGGCTCAGTGGCTCTCATCAAATACAATGGAAGATATTTTTCCAAAATAAACATCCACTCTGTCAAAGCAGGATGATGGTCATAAAGCGAGCTGGAGTTGGATTAAGAAACAGCCGTAAAGAGCTCTTGTCCAGTGCTGTGTGATAAGGGAGGTTTAGTGTATAAGTAAAGCAGCTGACGTTTTTTTCAACAAACATAGCACGTTTATTATGTCATGATGTGGAAAACGTGCCGAGCTGTTTTGCTGTAATGAAACTTTCATTTTATGATATTAAAAATAACAAAATTGTCCTGAAGAAATAATACATATTTTGTTTAAGACATGCTTGTGAGTTTTGAAATAGCCAGAATAACTTCCTGTGTGCTTTTCTAAAGCAGTGTTGGCTAAGCCGCCAACTGTTGCTTGCAATTGTCTTTGCTGAGTGATAAAATGATCTAAAACCCAATTTAGCATGCTGTTGCTGTACACGCCCTGCATGCTTTGAGCCACATATGGCTCTAAAGACGTCATGGAGGAAGCATTTCCTGGGTCACTTTAAATATGTCCAACTTTGCTGAGCTTAGTGGAACAGCAAACACAGGATGTAACAGAAGATCCTGCATCACTCTTTAGATCATTTATATCCTCTGGATTGTTTCATGCTGGTAAATGGTTTCACATTTGTTTGCTGAACAGAAGTGAAACAGATCTCCATTACTCAAATTTCCCCGTTTGCTTTTCTATTACTGTCACCTATGCAGATGAGAAAGGAATACTGATGTTGAAATAAGCATCAATTATTTGCCTTTTTATGTAATTATGATTTAACAGACAAAATAATATTCAGATTGTATTTATTGGTCTTGGTTGACTTTTGTGAAAGAGGTTGCATCTTTTTTACACACATCTTACTGGTTCTAACAGCCTCCTTTCTTAATTCCAGTGAAGTAATGAAATGTTTAGCTATGAAGTCACAATGAGTCGCCTCATATGAAAAAAAAAAAAGGCTTACTTTGTTTCCAGACAGGAAGGTCTGTCAAAGTTTTGGATCCACTGTGACTGACCTGCTTTCCCACTGCCACAGCAGGTTGCGATTTGGCTCTGTCACACACACAACACCGGCTTATGCCTCTGTTAGCTCTATTACACATCTACGACAATCCCATCAAAGCAAACGTCATCAGGAATCGCACAGTTTTATCAAACAGGTGTTAACTGCACAAATACAAAAAGCCTAATGTGTGCAGTTAGGGTTTATTTCAAAATGAAGGACTTTTCTTTTATATTGTATTATATTTTAATATTGTAACTTCTGTTTTTGTGTAGACTTTTACAAAGATTTCTCATAGTCCCATTGCTCACCCTTTGTGTGTGCAAAACGTTTTTTAAATAACACGTTTTAAACATGCCGGTATTTTGTGATTAAAATGTCTACGTTTTTTCTATTGCACTTTGCTTTGGACTCACAGGTGTGTGTATTATCTGTCCCACAGGGCTCCAGAGATCATTTTGGGATTGCCGTTTTGTGAAGCCATAGACATGTGGTCCCTTGGTTGTGTGATTGCTGAGCTTTTTCTGGGCTGGCCTCTTTACCCCGGGGCCTTGGAGTACGACCAGGTAAACAACCTTCTTCTCACCTCTCACGTTTTATCGGCCAATGGCTTTTGGCCGCTATATTTGTCAAGATTTTGTCATCCCCACACAGAGCTTATGTTGTTATATGACTCATTCAGCATTTTCTCCTTTTTTTTTTTTTGCACCCATCTTTCATGACTCAGTCTCTTTTTCTGGGTCCTGTTTTCTTCTGCACTTTAATGTTTTTAAGTGGACTTTCCTTCCTTTGAAGCTACACCCATATCTACAGCCTCTCCGTCTCCTGTTTCCACCTTGAAACTGGAGAGGCTGATTGCGTCCATCATCTCTCCTCTCTTACTTTCTCTTCTTTTCTATTCACCTACAATGGATGAAGTTCATTGTATTCGTTTCTGCGTTTACTTACAAAGAAGCAAAGAAGCTTTCCTATTAGCCACTTTTCTTCTGTTTTAAGTCCTCTCCATTTTATGCCAGTAAACATGCTTTTTTTTTCTTCCAAAAAGCATGTTTTTAGTTCAGAGCAATGTCAATCAACTTAAATCATAAATAAATGTCAAAGATCTGTAACATTTACGTATGACATTTAAAATAGTGAAACCTTGATCAGACATCTTATGGAAAATATTGTAAAACAATCATGGTGATAGCTTATTAAACCAATTAAGATACATATTGCTCATGTAACAGTGAGAAAAATGTAGCACACTGTAAACATGTTTCTTGATGACATACTTACCTGAAGGATTGCATCAGCATCTTGTGTGTTACAGTGAGCAGAACAGCACATTCTAGTGAATGATGGTATGTATGTTGGGAGCTCTTTTTGATGCCTCACCCTCTCAGCAGACCCCTGATCTTATCTTCCTTGGACTAGACGGATCAGGGCTTATGTTGAGCGGCTTTCCCCACCCCCCCGCTGCAGAGCCGTGTATACTCACAACCTGCCAACAGACTCTCAGTTAGATCCTCTTCTCTCCCTTGCAGCATCCTATATTACAACACTGCACTCACAGCAATGTATTTTTGTGCTCTGGCATCATTTTTCACCCTCCACAGAACTGCAACAGAAGAGATAACTCAACATCTCCAAAAGGAGATTTGACTTGAGCACAGTGGCACCGAAGTCTAAAGATGATTAATCTGTTTTCATGAGAACAAGTCGGTCTGTCGGCAAAGCTGCTTTAGAAATATCTCGGGGGGACCTTCTAAATTGAATACGGGACTGTCTGGAGTTGATAAGATGAGGACAGAGCAAAAAAATTCTACAAAAAATATATTGGAATATATTGCCACTGTAGGAGACAATGACTCTGAAAACTAGTAGAAGTTAGAGAAAGGCGTGTAAATTTATTGGCGAGAGATCAAAATCCAGCAAATGCAAATCAGTGACAGAAATTGAAAGTTGGGGCGGGCTTCCCTGTTATTCTTTGTTGAAATGTTCTGAGTAACCTGTGCTACATGTCCCACATGTCTAACTCTCCCAGGTCCTGACTGCTGTCGTAAAGCAGGGTGCAGCAAGAGGTTATGGAAATGTCCACAGTGGTCAATCGAAGCCATCAAAGAGCAAAATTGTTATTTGTGCATTGTAAAGTTCTCAGTGGCACAGATGATCTTTGAAATAAAGTGTAAGACAATATTTGCTCCCTTAAACATTGCTTCTGTTTGCTTTTTTTTTTTTTTTAAGCTACTTCTCATCATTGTACACACTTACTGTTAAGCAAAGACAAACTGGGTAAATCAAAGCCAGTGTGAGTCTCTGTTGATAAAGTAATTGCTCCGCCTGAATCTAATAACCAACTGGGTCACCCTTGGCAGCAATAAGGGCTATCAAACATTTCTGATAGCTCGCAATAGTATTTTACATCACTTAGAGGGAATTTTGGACCACTCTTCTTGACAAAATTGTTATATTTCATTTAGTCAGAAACTGGACATTCTTCTTTATGGTTCCATCAATAAAGTCCAGGCCTTGAAGAAGCAAATCAGTCCCAGACCATCCCACTACCATCATGTTCAACTCTGGCTTTAGATCTGTTTTATAAAATGTAGTGTTAGTTTTACAGCAGATGGTATCTGTCTAGAAACTCCTAAACGTTCCACTTCATCTCTTTCGTCCACAGAATATTTTCTCACCTTGAGCATCATCAAAGTGGCGCGTTTAAACTCCTTTTGGTCAGCAGATGTTTTTTCATCTGGAAACTCTTGGATGAGATGTTGATTTTCTTCATTTGTGTATTGTGACTTTGTAACCCTTTTCAGTCTGACAGGTGTCTGTGGTTTTTGCGTCTCATTTATGTTTTTTCTTTTATTTGTGTAGCTCAGCTGCTTCGTAAAACCTTTTAGCCTAACATGTGTTTTCAGGCAGTTCCTTTCAGGGTGATTTTATTAATTTATTTTTTGTTCTACATGTCTGGCAGAATTCTGGTCTTGATTTGAAATCTGTGGTTTGTATTTACTCAAGTATTTTTTCTTTTCTTTTATTTAGCATTACCTTTTGTTGATGTTCTACCAAAACAGGAGTAATGTATATACATCACTTTATGACTTTAAGTACAATAAATTAGTTTAAAAGAAGAAACAATGGAATGATAACTAATTAAATCCTATTTTAATTTGCCAAGCAGCTGCAGGCTGTCACGAATGGTCATGCTGGGGTCACCGGATGATTTGGCTGCAGCTCATGAAGTTTCTGCAGCCCGTCTTCCCCCTTTCTTCTTACCTTTCATTTTGGGGTCTTGTTCCATCCCACGCAGCATATTGTATTTATAACTCTGGCTCTTCCTCTGCTCTCGGTCCTCCTCTTCTTACCTCATTGCCTAGTCTCACTATCTTATACTTTACAAGGATACAAGGCTTCTCATGACATGACAAACTGTGATCCTGTAAGCAGTTATAGATCATTGTTCTCCCTTGCAGCTTAAAAGATAAACTGCAAGTGATGCAGTTGTTTCTTTTGTCTTTGGGACTACTCAGCTTGTAAAAAAATATAAATATATATATAATAATAAGTGAGGTTAGAAGTGTATAGGCCGCCGTTGGAATTCTCCTCTGGAAGGTGGCACAGTTGTCTCTTGACGTCACATGTGACACATTGACATCAGGCATGTAAAAGACAGATTGTGTGATTCTAATACTTTCATTTTTGAGGAAGGTCTTTGGCCTGCATATATTAGGAATGTCAGTGCAGTCTGTACTCACTGTCTTTTCAGCAGAAGGTCCAGTCTAACAGTAGCTTCACGCCTGAGCTTTCTGAGCAAATAAGTCTTCGAGGAAAAATTAGGGTTTTCCTTTTGCAAGAATTTCCACCCACAAGGATCCATATTCTTTGTTGTCTTTGCAGCTACTATGTTCCATAGAAAATACTTTCTGTTTCTGTTTTCTCTTGATTTTTTTTTTTTTTTTTAACAGATGTACATATTTGACACAGAACATGAAAGGAAGAATTATGCTGTGGTTTCAAATCCACCCCTGCTGGGGAAAAAACATTAATATAGGGGAATTTGCAAAAAAAGAAAAAGGAAAAACAAAGAAAAGAGTGCATGATGTTGATGTGCACTGAAAGTTTGGGGATTTCCTCCACACATTCACTTTCCTAGATGTTTTTTCTTAGGTTGTCACAAAGCAGAAGAATTTCTTGGTGCAGTGTAATGAAAATATTTTGGAAGGTAAAGTGGTAACAAGGTGGTAAAATCCCAAAGGAACTTAAACGCAACCCAGAAGACCTCTGCCTGGAGCAGGTTTTTCAATAAAACAGATTAGAGTAGAAATTCCCTTTATTGTCCCACAGTGGGGAAAGACAGCAGCAAAGTGACATGTTGAGGCATGCAGGTTCACCGAAGGATGAAAGTATTAAAATAAATGAAAACAGAACAACAAACTGTACACTAAGGACAATATTACAAAAACCGTAATAATAATTTTTCCATTCCCTGGTTAGACTACTCATTAGCTTGGATCTACATTTGTTTTGAACCCAAAGCAGAACGACATTAACAGTGTTTTATCATTCATCATAGGTCTCTGAAATGGGTCATCAACATTATTGCAGAGACAGACCTTCTCATCCAACATCAGTGTGTGTCCTCACTAATGCTCTCCTAGAAGAATGAGGAGATTTTCACATGAACAGAGTTTAAAACTTGTACACAGTTTTTCCAGTGTTGAAATTATTGCAGATCAGCGTCATATTAAAGCTGGATTGGAGCCTTGGGATGTCAGTAAGGTTCTTGATGTATGCCCAAAACCTTTAGCAATATTGTGGGTTTGTGACAAGCCAACCTGAGCCAACTGTCCCACCCACACTGAAACAAATTGCAGTTTTTGCACCAGCATTGTGAAAACACACATTGAATGGTGCCGAGGAAACATTTTCAAATGAAGAAGCTTTTATTAAATAAAAAATATATTTATATGTACAATGGATGACAGAGCAACAGAGTTGAAATGAATGGAACATCATTGCTATTTGTTTTCTAAACATTCTGTTACGTATATCTTTAAGGATCAAATGTGTGATTATATGGCTGTTTAGACTTTTTCCATACCCTTCATCCTTCTCTAAGTGGGTCTCTGTGCTTATAAGCTGCGCCGAACCTCTAACGATTGTTGTTCTCTGCACTCGGGTGTGATTGACGTCAGCCAGGGTTCTCGCCACTCTCATTTCAAAAATTTGTGTGACATTCTTGCACCACAGCATCTGACTGCTATCCGCTGTTGCTGTGGAAAGCACTCAAACTGTGGGAGCCTTGATATCAGAGTTTATCTGGCACTTTTCAGGCATTATCTGCACAAACTGCAGTCAATATACTGGTGTTCATTTGCAGGACAGGTTCAGACTTTTCACAGGAAAAGGGCATCTTAAGTGGTTCTGCAATTGTTTCTACTCTGCAAACTTCCATTCAGAGTAATTTAATGGGGGTTTTTGAAAATTGTCGGTGCTTGTGAGATTGTAAAGTGCATTTGTTTTAAAATCATTTGATAAAGCGACATTATGAAACTTTAAACGAGACAGTTTCATAGTTTTCATTGCTAAATGTTTGAGCATTGCTCATCTTTCTTTGATTTTCTTTGTTTTTTTGTCCTGTAGATTCGCTACATCTCGCAGACACAAGGTTTGCCAGGCGAACAATTACTGAATACGGGGACAAAGACAGCACGATTCTTTTGCAAAGAGTCGGACTCGCCTTATGCAGCATGGAGACTGAAGGTGGGAACTGACAAACCATAGAACAGTAACTCTCTATCTGAAGCATCAGATTGTGGTCCTATTTTGCTTGCTGCTAAACCAGATTGTCATAGATCAAACCTTAACTCCTTTTGAAATTGTACTCTTCTTTCTACTGGGAAATGCTTGCAAATCCAATGGAACAGGAAATTATGGCCTCAAAATACATAAGAGTTTTTAAATAAAAATTTGGTCACAGTTTGACATGATTGCTGCTTATTTATGCCTAAAATCAACTACCTATGAATCAAAGATTTTCAATGCTAATGTCATTATATTACCATCGATAAACCATTTCTAAATGTGTGCCAGCAGCATGTGCAGGAAACTTTTTTTCACTAAATTTCTATCTAAGATTCTCATTGAATGATTTCTTGTTCTGCAGTCAACAGATGAACACGAGACGGAGACGGGAATGAAATCAAAGGAAGCGAGGAAGTACATCTTCAGCTGTTTGGATGACATAGCGCACGTATGTTTAGCTCTTTGGACTGAAATGTACATAGCAGGACTTTCTTCTTTTCATAAGAAGAAAATGACTGGCATCATTTTGAAGAAAAACCTTGTAATTTCTTGTGAAATTCCAAACTTAAAGTTTATAATGTAAGCTTCCAGTGTACTTCCTCAGAACTGGCAAATTCCTCTGTTTTCTGTCAGTACTTTCTAAATTTTGTAGGTTTTTTTTTTAGATTTTAGGAAATTCATATCCAATTTGTCCTAATTTGCCTTTTAGAAAAGCATGTTCTACTAAAATCCTGCCATGTCACAAAACTTATTGTAAGGTTTTATTCTTATTAGAGACTCATCAACAATTGTCCAAAATCATATGGTTTTGCTGTAAATCCATGACTGGCTGGTCGGAAATTGGAAATTTTGATCCTATTTGGATCTGTGAATGCCTCGTATCCATGAGGCATTCACAGGCAACTTAGGTTGGTTAAAATGAAGTCAGAGAAATTAAATTAGTATTTTCTGACATGTTGAGTGTGTCTGCCCTTCATTCATGCTATGAGAGGACAAATTTTCAGACTGCTGCAGTCTGTTCAGGAAAGCTGGTAGCTTTAAAAAAATGTTATGAGTAGAACAAGGTTTATGTTCTCTTGGGAGAGCGCACAGACTCTGTGTCTTGACGTCAGTTGTGCTAATTGCACATTCCACAAAAAAAAAAAGGCAACCCTTTGTATTACAGGTGAACTTGATGATGAATCTGGAAGGTTGTGACTTATTAGCGGAGAAGGCTGACCGGCGGGAGTTTGTGGGCCTGCTCAAAAAGATGTTGCTGATCGACGCAGAAGAGAGGATCGCCCCTGCTGAAGCGCTCATTCACCCTTTTGTGACGATGCAACACCTGCTCGACTTCCCCCACAGCAACCAGTGAGTCGGCTGTGCCTCACATCTTGTTACATTCTGCAGATTATTATGATTGTTTCACATACCGCCTTCCTGACCGTAGTGTGAAGTCGTGTTTCCACATCATGGACGTTTGTTGGACTCGTCCCACTGGGTATGAGGCCGCCAACAGAAATAAAGGTCCTTTCGTTCGACCTGTAACTACAACCACTGCTGCCTCAGCCAACCTCCCCTTCAGTAAGATCCCAGCTGTTCACACTCAAGTAAGTTGTCCAGAGTGTTAAAGTAGCAACGTCCACTTCTGTGCTTGTACATTTGTGTTTTTCAAACCCGTGCAAAAATAATTATTGGATCAGCCAACAAATATGCAGTTTCTCAGAAGATTAATCATTTCTTTTGGTAGATAAGAAATAAGTAATGAACAATTCTTGGAAGCAGAATAACAGAATAGCAAATGCTGCAGGTTCCTGACATCCAATGTTCTGTTCCTTTCATTTGTTCCAACAGAGACTGATTTCTTGCTTTTATTACCCATTTTGTATGCCGTCTTGCCTGTCTTATTGCGTCCTAGCACTGCTGTCATGGCAACAAAAACACGTCATGTTTCTGAGGTCATGGCAACAGTACAAATCACTGTTGTTGCCGAGAAGAAAAGAGGAGACAAGGCCCCCCAACCTATTTTGTTTTGGATTTTTATAGCGCGAAACGTCTCAGCATCTTTACCTGAAAGCAATCATGCCGAGTTTAAAAACTAGAAAGATGGAAATATTTACATATTGATGTTTGCGGGCAGCTAGAAATATTAGAAGTCTCATGTTGCTTTTCACATGCATAACTAAATAGGTTTGATCACTTCCAATTTTAAGCAGTATCTAATACTGCTGAGAAAGCATTTATAGGAGAAGGTCGTAACTGATTTGGTCTAACCCATATGAAAGCCTGCTTTGTGTTCACCATCATGTGTATGGGGGCTGGGCTCCATGCAGTAGCAGTAGCAGTAGCAGAACAATATAGCCCTAGTTCTCGTTATCCTTTAAATGTGATTATACCCAGGCACGAGAGGAGGGTTAGCAGAGAAGCAAAAGCACATGTTCCACTATTTAAAGGGTCTGACCTGTTTCCGCTCAGCATTGTTAGCTCTCCTGGTAAGTATCCAGATTCAACAAACAAGGCTGACCTCGGCAGGCCAGCCTGAATAAATCAGTCCCATAAAAAGTCATTTCTATCAGCTTGGACATGCGATGACAGTAGCAAAGCCTTAACTTGATAACTTTATCCTAAAGAAGTGGACTCTGGGTATGTTTTTTTGTCTGAATTTTGAATTTGTCAAAACAGTGACTTTGTTGTAAGCATAGATTCGAGGTCCAACACATTCTCCTCGATTCTGTCCAACTGTAAATCAAACTCTGTTGACGGAGCTGTCGCCACCTACTGGCAGAATAAAATATTTTGTTGCTTTCATCCTTTTTTTAGGGTTTAGTTCCATCTGCACCGTCAGTAATGCACCATGGGATACCACTGCAGACTGGTGGTGGTCAGTTTGGATGCAATGACTCGTTTCAGCAAGCTCTCATTCTGTGTCCCCCGACAATACCAGGTACAGCTGCGTTTGTCAGTCTTGATTTCACTTTTATAAATTGTGTTTTTTTTGGGGGGTTAATATCTAAAGGTCAAATATCCTGTTACTTTCATCTTCAGGTATCCCCACTAATACTGCTAAACCAGCTGGCTACTCTGTCCATATGGAGGCCTCCGTACCTCTGGTCACTCAAGCACCATCAATCCAGCCATTGCAGATCAGACCTGGAGTCATCACTCAGGTAGGGGGTGGATACGGATTACACTAATAACTTAAAGTGTTCATACCCTGTAAACTTTTCTTTTAATATTTGTTTCATTACATCACAAACCAAAAATGTTCAGCTGTTATATTTTCTGGTATGTCGCAATGTAAAATGGTGCATAAGTGTAAAGTGGAAGGAGAGGAAGGAGAGGATACATAGCTTTTCTTTTTTTTTATATAAATAAAATGAGAAAAGTGTGCCATCCATATATATTCAACTTCCCTGATTCAAAGTGTTGTGGAAATAAAATTTGCTCTCACATTTTGAGACTGAAATTTCTGCCCACTCTTTCCAAGTCTTCTCAAATTCTCACATTTTGGTCACAGTCTAGTCTAGACTGACCCATTCTAACACATGAAAATACCTTGATCTAAACCGTTCCATTGTAGCTGTGGCTGTATATCCGGGGTCATTGCCCTTCTCTTAAGGTTAACTTTGACCCTACGTTCAAGTCTTTTGTGGCCTCTAATAGTCTGAAGAAAAACATCCCAGCTGCATAATTCTCCCATGTTTCATTGCTGGGATGGTGTGTTCATAGTGATGTACTGTGCTACTTTTGCTCCATGTGTAGTGTTTTGGTCTAATCTGACAAAAATAAATTTGTCACATGTTTGCTGTGTCGCCTACACAAGATGTGACACTTCTCTGTAATGCTCTCCAGCAAGTACCCGTAGCCAACAGAGAACAGCTGCATTTATACTTATATTATCTTTCATACAGGCTCTAATTTTGAAAATATGTGACTTCTGGAGGAGGTTGTTTTGCACTGAATTTTATTTCGAGGTATTAAATTAAAAGAGGCTGAACTCATGTGCACATCGCACGCTCCGACATTTACCTGCAAAATCTTGCATATTTTTTTCTTCCTTTCCCCATCTCTGTGCTGCCTTGTGTTGCTCTGTCTCATAAAATTTTCATAAAAATATTAAGCTGTTTGGTTGTGATCTGACAACATGTTAAAGGGCTGTGAATATATTCCCAAGACGCTTGTATTTAGACTGAGAGACTGAGGTAAAGTTTATACCTAATTAAAATAGGTCAAATATTCAGTTGCTATTTTCCAACACACTGACAGGCCTGGTCGAGCCGTGCCCAGCAGATCTTGGTGCCCACTTGGCAGCAGGTTACGTCTGTCCCCCCACCATCAACAACACTGGCTTCTGACACTGTGACTGGCACACAGAGATTAAGTGACTGGGGGTGAGAATCCTTTCTATTTTAGTACTACATATCCTCGATGTAACATACTTTCACTGTAAAAGTATAGCTTTTTATTTGATGTTTTTTTATTTTTATTTTTTTTATTTTTGGTTGCTATACTTAAGGAATGGATGTAGTAGACTGAAGCTGTATTGTTTATTCCCCTTACTGACAATGAAGCCCGACTCAAAGCTGACCTTTGACATTCAGAATTTGGGCTTAAAGCTTTTGGCTTTTATTTTCTTATTGCAGGAAAGTGCGTCCCCATGGTAACCATTTCAGCTCCATGATTGCACACCCTCAGCCGTTCCTAACCAACCAAATGACTATGTCCACCCACCAGCCAGTCAACATAGGCATCGCACATGTGGTGTGGCCACAGCCAGCGGCAAACAAGCGAGCGAAGCCTTGTGTGAACAGGTACTGCACATGGATTTTATCCTTAAGAAAGACACGAAAACATGCGGCTATGGGAACTGACAACCTTTTTTCTTTTCGTTGCGCAGGGGCAGCAGCACCTCCCAAAACACAAACATCCAAAATGTGGCATGCCAGTCCCCAAAAATGGCCGACACAGCAAAGAATGTGGAGGAAATTGAGGAGGAGGGAGCCAGATGTCAAGAAGAAGGGCGCACCATAGAAGAGGGGCGAGTGGAGGATCAGGTCGAGGAGGACGATGAGGAGAGCTGCTGTAAAGTGGAGCCAGACTGCGAGGAGCTCTTGGTTTCGCAGGAACAGCGGCAGGAAATGTTGATCTCTGGCCTTGCCAGCCCGACTGTTAGTGTCATCAGTATCAGCAGTGATGAAGAGGAGGATGCACAAAGACACTCAATGGGAGAGTAAGTACTGAGCATCGGGCTCAATTTGTTTCTCATTCTAAAGGCTTTCACATCTTATTTTTACTCTGCTTACCAACTCAGGTGTAAGGGCAGTGCAGATTGTGAAGCATGTCAGAGCACCATCAGTATGGAGAGAGTTTGTTCTCTCAGCAGTCCAGACAGCACGCTCAGCACCAGCTCTTCAGCTTCAGCCCAGTCCAACAACTCCCCGTGTAAACAACCCAATAGGTAAAACTCTACTTTTGATCACGTTTTTACATCCAGGGCATTTACACAATTCAACAGAAACAGCTAATTTATCAACCTTTTCCAGCATGTCAGATGATGAACAGGAGAGCGGTTGTGACACGGTGGAGAGCTCGCCTGCCTCGCACAACTCCGGCCACAGCAGCAGTCCCTTTACCGAGCGCCGCTACATCGCCGACAGCAACCAGAACTGTGAGCCGCGTGTGGCGTGCGTTGCCCCTGAAACTGAGCCCAGCAAGCCTACAATACGCACCGTTGTGGTGCCTCCAATGCGGGTGCAGAACAATAACAACTGTTCTATCAGCGAAACATCTGGAAACACAGGTAAACTTGAAGCCTAAGGTTTTTAAACAGAAATGCATTTAAATGTTTGTTTCCTTAAACGACGTATATCATTATTTTTGCGCCTAGCCATTGACTACCATTGTTCCTCTTAACCCCAAAGCCATCAGCCCTCCTGTTTCTCCTAACAACAGAGACTTGCAGTGATTGTCCAAGTCTCACTTTTTCTCTACATAATCTGCCCATGTTTCAGTCATGAGGGTTTTTCTCCACTGCATTGATGAAGCTGACAAAATGTTATTTCTCTCCATCAGAGCTCTCAAACTCTGTAGGACTGTATGTAGCTAATCAAATTACTCATAGATATATGATGTCAAATGTTATCCTTCCTTTGACTCAGGCACAGTGGGAAAAAAATGCTGCTTCAGCAAATATTCAGTGAATAAACATTTTTTTGCCATGATAAACAGTTACCAAGACAGACAGCTACCAAGTGCTTAAGTACGTTATGTGAAGTCAAAGGTCTGGTCAACAGTGCTGCTGTCTGCTCCACAGGTCACATGGCCTGGGATTATGCTGTGTTAGTAGGCCACAGAGGTTCTCACAGGTGACTATGGGTTCCCTGCTGTGACGAATCTGCTCTGATTTCTGATGTGAACACTTGCATGATGTCTACATTTCTCTAAATCTGAGATCTGCTGAAATTGTGTGGATCTGCACTTCTCAAATCTGCCTAGTACATGTGTAATAACCACCAAATGTCCAATGCTCTGAAAAAAAAATAGGTAAAAGTTTAGTATTTTTTTGATATTTTAAAAAACTAATGTTTGAAGTGTAGCTTTTCTGCTGTTACACATTATCTCTGTGGGCTTTGTAACTGCTGTGAAGAGTAATTTAAGTATAAATTTTTTCTGAGTTTAAAAAGTGAAGTGTTTGGCTTTAAATCCTAAAAGAAAATTATACAGACTCATTTTGCTTTCGTGTCAATGGCATATCTCTCCCCTGTCTTTAAACTACTACAAATGAAGCCCAACATAAAAGGGCACATCTCTCTATTTTAGTGCTGAAAGATTTATTTATAGAAAACAATCTGACCCCCACCATAAGCTTTATGATGAAGCTTAGTTAGAAACCTCTCCTCTTCTTCAAAAATACTTCTATTTATACCCATCTATGTTTTAAGCTTTGGAACTGATCCTACACAGCTGAAATCTCTGATAAGCCCACAGAGCTGCAAGTGGGTACCGAGATATGCTGTGCATTTGCAGTTGTTGCAGTTGGATACATGCTCCAGCTCAAGTCCTATTTGCTTGTTATATACTTTCTGACACCAAGACCTGAGTACCAGTATTTCTGTATTCACCTATCTCTGTCTCTCTCTCTGTCTCCTGTTACATGACCTCTCCCGGTCTTAGAGTCTTCGTGCCACTCCAAAGGGCGAGGCATTCCTGGGCGACAGCATCACCACTCCACACTGCTCCTCAACAGGCCACAGAAAATTGGCCCTGTGTTCCAGCCCCAGCAACAGCAGCCTATAGGCTTTGGGCAGGTGAGGGAATTCACAAACTCAGTATTTAAAATGAGAGTAATGGTTGCACTTCCATTCTTTTAAAGGGTTATTAAATGCAGAAAACAGTTGCACTTCATCAGTCGAGCTTAATTTGGCAGCATTGGCATTGATCTGATGAGAGTCAATTAGATTGACTCTCATCAGATGAGCTTAGTATCTCTTGGTAGAAAGACATGTTTCACCTTCTTAAATAGATCAATGACAGAAGTGTACGTACTCTAGCTTGCAGAAAGCTGGTGTACTTTCTTGTAAACGTAATGCTGATTTTTGCTTGTCAAACTTTTTATACCGCTGCCAGTTTAGGGTATTAACATTTAGCATCTGTGTATTTTGAGGGGAAGAATTGAATCTGACGAGAAGCTGGCAGTTTGTAAGGACTGAACTTGTATAGCGCTTTTCCAGTCATTTTGACCACTCAAAGCGCTTTACACTAGAGTCACATTCACCCATTTGCACTCACAAGCGCACACACATTTATGCACCGACACGCAAGCCACTTAATTTGGGGTTAAGTGCCTTGCCCAGAGGCATATCGACATGTGGCAGGAGGAAGCTGGAATCGAACCTACTACTCTGCCATACAGCCACAGTCGCCCACACTGGGTGACTTCTGCAGATACTTGGGTGGTTGTGACTGCATGTGGGTAGTCAAGAGCCATAAGGAGAACACTTGAATCGCAAATGTTGTCTTTTTGTGGCAGTGTGTGTGATTAGTTTCCAACGTCATGTTACAAATGGAACTTCATTCACTCCACTATCTGTTCTGATGTCCACACTCCTAATTATTGAACAGTTCCACTGTATAGTACTGTGTCTTGTTTGTTTTAAGTAAAAAAAATCAGATGATGATCTGCGATTGTAAAGTCAAAAACTGAATAAAATATTAAATGTTGTTTTATATGTATTAAATGAATCAATATGAACAACTCTCAACTAAAACAAACTTTTAAACTGATTTATTACATTTGAACTTTTTGTGAGTTGAGCAAAGACTGAAACTAAAATTCTGGATCGGTGTGAGAAGCCTGTAAAGTGAACCATTCTGATAATGGCTCCATACTTAAAAGTAACAAACAACCACAAAAATCTCAATCAGTCAATTAAACTTTATTACAGACTCTTCTGCACAATAACACACAAAATATATAATAGAATCTAAGAACACATGCACAAAAAACACATGCAAAACATAATTTAAATTGATCAGTTTAAAAACAAACTGGGCATCCTGAAACTAAATGAGTAGCTAGAAGGAATCAGGGCAATTTGTGATCAGTACAAAGATATTTTTTGCAGGACAGATCAAAAGTTTTATGAAATTTACATTGTTGGAAGTGTTTTAAATGTGCAAGCACAAACCCAGCTTTAGTCAAACTGAACAGAAACTACAGCAATCTTTCTAAATATCATCACCATTTATTTAATCATTTTTAAAATGATCACAGGAAACATTGTCCTGCTGGTTTCTGCAAATGGCAGTCCGAGTTCATTTAGTCTTTTTTTTTATACCAGTACTTCTCGGTTTGAAAACTAGCAGTGTCGCCTGCATAAATAAGAAAAAGAAGTCAAGATTATGCGCATTACATTACAGATATGTTCTTCTCTCCCTCAGGTCCAGCATTTCACTTCATGCCACCAAGAATGGAACGGGAACTTTGCCAACCGGCGACCACAGGCGTACATCCCTCCCACCATGCATGGACACACCTTCACACTTTCCCACAGCAGTCCAAACCACACAACAGGCGCCCACCCCCATCTTGGGGGCCACCCGCATTCTCAGCCTACTCTGTTGTCGTACCCTGCGTCTGGCCCTCTGGTTACAGCGGCCCCCGTGGCCCACCTGCTGGCTTCCCCTGGCGCCTCCCGCCCCGTCCTCCAGCCCACGTATGGCATATCCCACCCGGCAGGCATTGTGCACCAAGTGGCAGTGGGTATCAACCCCCGGCTGCTCCCCTCCCCCACCTTGCATCCACAGAGCCAGTTCAAGCCCCTTTTCCCCCCGCACTCTTACATCGCCTCACCTGCTTATGGCAGTTTCCCCCTCAGCCCCACCAAACTAAACCAGTACCCCTACATTTGAGTGTGGCTCTGGTACCTTTCCTACCACCTGGTGGCTAAGCAGGGCAGCATCCCATCCTAAACCACAAACAACATGGTTTTCATTTCTAATAAAAAAAAAAAACCATGGCACAACCACAGAGAAAACAAGCTATTTTTTGAATCATGTCGACTTGGTTGTAATTGAACTTTTAAGCTTTAAAAAAAAGGAAAAAAAAAAAAGAGTTCCAACGGTGGAGATGATCTGGCAAAAATTAAGAAGGAAATAATGTATGAATGATTGAATGATAGAATGAATGAGTAGTTAAACTCACACTTAATGTGTTTTGCACATTTGATATATCTTTGCATTGGATCTTCTACGAATACTCCTCAAGACAGATGAATAATTGGGGTGTTGTTGAATAGTTAGAAAACCCCCCGGTCCCAGCTATTTTTCTACATTGCCTTCTTATGTGTGCAAGACACATCCATATTTGTAAAGCCATCCCAGTCTCTAGCTCTAGATTGACAGATGCACATGTTGTCCACGGTGTATGTTGTACTGCGTTTGAAGTATTTGTACCTTTTCTGTGTCTTTTGATGTTCGCAATGTCAAGTCAATTATCCGATTTAAATAGGGTTGTTCATCACGCTGCATGTGGTCTTGCATGAGCAAAAATGTAAACGGAAAGATGCATAGACGTTGCTCTTATTGTTTGTGTCACAAGACTCGCTGCATTGTATAACTGTCCCCAGCCATAGTGCCTTACATATTTGAGGTTGTTAATGTTACTACTTATATATGACTATATACATGAATATTAATGTACTGGACTGCAGCACTTGAAATTCCAATCAGTCGATGCATCCTATGTGTGAGTATATATATGCACATGTGTATATGTTCCATGCATAGCCTGCATGGATGTGATGTATCGCGGACAGCGGTGCTTATTTTCGGAGTCTTTGTATATTTCAGTGTGTGGTGAGTTCCTTTTCTGTTCTTTCAAGAAGAACGGCATGCTTTGCTGTTGCGAATGCCTGCTGTTTCCTTAAACACGTTTGATTTTTTTTTCCCTCTCTGTTTCCGAATGAACTAGTGTACAAAGTGCAAGTACTGGATATTGCTTAACATTTGATAATCACTTTCTATTTAGTGAAACTCTTACTACTAACAGTATTTGTACTGTTTAAAAACGGCAATACAATCTAAATAGTCGTCGGTTATATATTTCTTTGCTTTTTTTTGTCTTTCTAATTTTATTTGGAGTGTTTTCACTTTGTTTTTAGATGTTTAGAAGTGTGACGGGCATGGCTTTGATTAGGTAAGATTTAAAAAAAAAAAAAAATGCAAATTCGTTTTACGATATGGAATATTCTTAGCCTGAGCAAACCATGCAGTATTTGATATACACACATATATGACATATATTATAGAGCTAGAATATTTAGTACAGATGCTTGTTAAGGTGTGAGGTAATTGTGTGCAATTCTCTCGTTTATGCATGTGTGACAAAGTTAACTTTTCCCCTTTACATTGATACCATTTGTTAAAGGCTTAATGCTTATCAATGTCAACTACTTATTTTATACATTCCGTCAGGGAGAAAGTGTGTAAAGAAAAAAAAAACATACACACACACACACACACACACACACACACACACACACACACACACACACACACACATATATATATATATATATATTATATATATATATATATATATATGCACAGAACTTTATATATAAAGTGCTGTGTTTTTATCTTCTTTATTCATTTAGAGTGGTCCTCAAAAAATGCACACACCCCTGTTCAAATGGCATATTTTGTGATGTGCAAAAATAATTGTAAAATTAATTTTGATGAATATCTGCCCTAAGTGTGTATCATCTTTAATATGACATTGTGGAAAATATGTGAGAGCTAAAAACCTCTTGCACATTTCTAATTGATTCACTTTGTTGAAGCATCTTGTCAGTCAATTTCAGTCTTCCTAAGTTTACTCAAATGAGTTGGACAAATCAGAAATGAAATGCAGCTGACTTGTGGGATTTTACCTTTGTTTGGTCATTTATATCCATTTGGTAAAAACCTAGTTTGCAGAGATGTTACCTGGATAGGATTTTTATCTACCAAGATATCAGATGTGGGAAATTTCACCATAGTGGAGGTGTTCACTGATGGTTGGAGAATAAATAGGAAAATGAGGACTTTACATAAACTGAAGTTTTTATCAAAACTAATGAAAAGAAGAAAGTGAAACTGGACAGAGAGTCAACAAACAACACCAAAGGACCTGCAGGAATTTTCAAAATGGTGGCTGCATTTTCACAATATCTTGTCACAGAATCAATTAGAGTCTGATGAAACTATTTTTTCCACTTTTTTTCTGTGACTCCAAATGTCATGTTCAACATAGCAAAGAAATCAAAAGAACGTTGTACCAATAGTCAAAGATGGCAGCGGCAGCATTGTACTTTAGGGTTTCCTCTTAAATGGAACAGATGTGTCGAAGTTGAAACCGTAAATAGTGAAAAGATCCCAAAATGTTCATCCAGAAAGTTGAAGATGGAGACTGAGTTTGTTTTTCAGCACCATAGTGAACGTTAGCATGCACCCTAATCAACAAAACATGACTTCACCGGAACGAAAAGAAAATCTGAATGGCTTAGTCTGGAAACCAGAATTAAATTTGACTAAAAAATCTGCGGGGAAAAAGCTACACAAAAAATCTGTGTGAAGATGGATGGGGACAAGAAATGTTTTCATAATCTGACAGGTTTAGCTTGCTATCGTGGGCATAGATTAGTCAAGACGTGGCCTACTGATGGACTAAGGGAAACTGAATACTGACAATTGAATCCAAAAATGTTTCCACAACGTATTCTTCTAAGGGTGTGAATATTTTGGCAGGCAAGTTGTCTTTTAGTTAAATTTTACTCAACCCAGACCTTTAAACATGGGTGTGTTCTCTTTTGGGAGCCAATGTTTTAATTTGTTGTGTGTATTTTTTTTTTCCCTTTTCTTCTGTCTTGTTTTTCAAATGACGTTGCTTGTGCAGCACCAAAGACTGTAATTCATATATTGAGCAAGGTAGCTATTCTGTTTGCATAGACCTCAGTTATACTGGAGTTGTAGAATGAGGTTTTGTTCAAAGGAAAAAAAAAAAAAGTTAGATTAGAAAAAAAAAACCCAAAAACAGCTGATGTTTTGTCTAGCTTATTGGGCAATTAACAAGTCCTATCATTTCTTTCTTGAATGTATCATAGATAAGCTGCTATATGATGATTGCCACTTCAATAGCTGTGAAATTAGGTGATTTCTCTCTGAGTTTAAACCTAGAGTTTTGTATAGGTCCCTAATTATCTGAAATAGAAGTGGTTTTGATTTCTGTGTTTGCATTCATTTTCGGAGTGTCACTGTAACTACTGTATTTGCTGATGATGAACATTAGTTGGATTTGTTGTTCCTTGGGGTGCGTGTTTTTTCAGCATCAGTATTTTATCCTTATTAACCTCTCGGGCTCGTCACTGCATATAAATGATGTATCGATGTAACTTAAGTTTTGTATGTTTTCATATCGATGTTTTGTACACATCTGAAGCTGTAGCTTGCAGGATTGATTTAACTTTCTCATTGCACGAACACCGTGTATTACCAGTACTCTTTTTCTGAGTTATGGGAGCACTGTGAGATACCAGAAAACAAACAACACCAAAAGCAAACAAACTACGAATCCAGTGTGCCCCTTTCACATTAGACACTTGTCATGAAGCACTTACAGCTAGTGAGGCTTGGAAATGTTTGATTAAAGAAAGAAACATAAATTTACCCCCAATGCTTTTGCTCCAAAACAATTTTCACAACTTGTTTTATGTCAAAATGATTACAAGTATTTACTGCAACCTTTTGTATCTGTTCAATGTTCTATCTGCTTAGAATACCAGTTGGATATTCTAACCTGCCTTGCGTTTAGATCGCTCTCCCCTTTATGAGTGACTCATATCAAAGTGTTTTTGTCAGTGCGAGGCGGTGGCCGTTGTTATGTGTCCTTTACTGAAACTGCGACAGTGTAAGCAGCACTGTGTATGTGCCTTGAGATCCAGAAAAGCGAACGGACGAAGAAGGCAGAGAGTCCAACTCCACGATCATGTAGAAAGTCTCTTTTTGCGGCCGCTTTACCAAAGAGAGAGGGGAAAACAAATTCAAAAGTAGGACTTTGTCATAGAGACATGCCAGAGAATTTGATCTGCTCCTCTCTCAGATAGTCCACAAAAAAGCCTCTGTGTGACAACAGGCTGATAAAATAACCCACAGTTAGACTTTGAATGATATGATGCATGGTGGTCTTCAGATAGTCACTCTAGCTGAACAGCAGATGCAATACTTTCCATTGTGCGGTCGTTGCACCACAAAGTGTTCTTAGATCATCTCCACGCTTTACATTACCTTGCATGAACACATACACACTTCGCTTCACTTTTGTTTTCTGTCATGCAGATTGAGGCTAAGTTGGAGCAACTCGAGCACAGCTGACAACACTGGTCTTTAAAATCAAAGAAGCTAAAGTTTTTTTGTTTTGTTTTTTTCGTCTGGTTGTTGATTTCGTGCTCCAGATGAAAACTGCTCATTACATTCAAACAACCATCCTGATGCATCTTTGTGTTTTTAGAGATTTTGTTTTTTCTTAGTTGTTTGGTTTACTGAACACATTCAAATGTCACTTTGGGAAAGAAATCTTATGATGATGAGGCATGAACTAGATACATTAGTGCTTGAGATAGGTCCCCAACAATAAGCATGTGAAATGTAATCTGTGTTTTGACTCCCTCAAAGCTTTTTCACCAGCAACGCGCCTGCATCAACTCTCCCGTATTTGTCACACAAAACAATGGATGCAAGAGGAGAGAAATCTTTACACTCTTTTCCATTTTATTTTAATTGATTGAAATCTTTGTTCATGGATTTTGGAGGCTTGTGGTCACGTTTAGCAGATAAAACAGCTCTCAGTAAAATGTCCAGTTGTTGAAATTACTGATTTTGGTAATGACATTATTGTCCTTTAGAACTTTTACTTCAGGGTCTCTTATTAATCTAAATGTACTACGATGTAACTCTTTGATTTGATTGAACAAGGATTGTTTTCTCGAGGTCTTCTTTTCAGTCTTCTGGTCATCTCTCTCAATTTCAGAGTTAATTCACACTGCAAGTTATGGAATCACCTGTTCAGACTGCTCTTCAAATATACTTTATTATGAAATCTGAACTGTTACTGTTTTAATACCTGTAGATTTTTTGTGGCTTTGTTTTTATGTTTTGTTTGCTTTTTTTTTCTTCTTTTTGTTTTGATTTTGTGCTACACTAGTTTGCCATGTAGCAATTGCACTGTGCAATATTTACAGTATAAGGACTGGGAAAACTAACTCTATGGATGTGATGTCTCTTATACAGTTTGCGATAGTGTTTCCTCTCTAGTTCTCAGTGATTTAGGTGTGACCAAGCCTTCTCTACTTTGTCACATTAAGCGGGTTTTCCAGGTGACTCTTTTGGTGAGTGTCAAAATAAGACTTTATGGTGTATTATTGTTAAAATTCACTTTGAATTAAAAAAATCTATTGATGCAGCCCTTTCCGTGTCCCGACTCTTCCTCCATCACCCACTTTCATGGTCAGTTTCTTTGACTAGGGCAAAGAACACAAACGTTGACAAGACAAATTATATAATTGTTTATAGTTTTGAATTGTTTTTATATGACAGAGCAATTATCTAAGTATCATACATTTAGTTTAGATAAATATTCATGGATGTGTATTTAGCACTAAACTTTCAATCATGAAAAGTTTATAAAGGATATTTATAAAATTTAATAAAATTTTTGGAAGGTTTTAATACACTCAAATCATGTTTTAGTCACTATTTGCATACATTTTTATATTATTATTGTATTTTAATAATATTGAGATAAATTACTTTTAAACACAAAATAATGTTAGAAATTATGGAATTAAATAGATGGAAGACTTAATGTTTATTGTGTGTCCCTATCCATGAGCATGTTAATAATTAAATAACATTTGGATATTATACAAGTTTTATAATATGTTCATATGCAATTGTAAATAAAGATTAACTAAATAAGAGTTAGCAGTAATACTTATTCCATAAGTTTCTATGTGTAGCTGGGAATTAGAAGCGTGTCATCAACTTGAGTCTTTTGTGAGTCAAGAGCGCCATCTTGTGGAGTTAAAATGGTACAACATCCACGTCTGTAAATGCCTTCTGTCATGATGCCAACAACAAGCCTGATGAGGTTGACACTTGCTAAACTTTGAAATGACATTCATAATAGAAGTGTGACCTTTGTGTGTGTGCGGTTCACTTCACAGGCGAATGAGGCCAGTAATTTAAAAAATAAATGAATAAAATGACAAGTTTGATCCAAACACAGCCAGCAGAGGGCGCCCTGCAGACAGGTCAGCTTTGACTCTCCGTACAGATGCTATTCTGTTTCAGCCTGGCCAGAAGACTAGAGCACCTAAATGAGCCAACCACTCGCCAAGCTCCGTGGAAATATGCTTACTTTGGTGGAGACTGAATGTCCTCTGCACGCATCTCAGTGACCGTCATCTATCAGCAGCGGGTCAGAGAGAGCCACTTCACCTCCAGCGGCTAAATGTCAAACCTCTGGGCAAAGTGAGAGCGCCACTCTGCGCCACACGGTGATGATGGGTGGACCGAGCGCGGCGGAGCAATAAGGGCGCATTTCTTAATTTCCCTTCAGCGTCGCATCCCCCCCTGCCCCCCCACTTCCCCTCGTCCTTCTATCCAGCCCTGGACACACGACGTGACCCAGTGACGGCCGTGTTTCCTCCCGTTCACACACGTGGATTGATCCAATGCATTATTTACGAGCGAAACTTCAGCAACTTGTCCACTGGATATGGCTCCCGGTGTGAGGAGTGATGGGCGGGCGGGTCATCCCGAAGTACCGGGAGCCTGCGGGGCAGACGCCTGTGATGGATGCTCGCCGCGCAGGAGGGAAGCCGGAGGAGACAGGGGGAGGAGGTGTTTGAGGAGCGGTTTGCGAGCCGGAGCAGCGGGGATGCTCTCATACTGCCTGCTGTCTTTGGCTCTGCTTTCACTCCTTGTCCGGTGCGCCGTGGCCGCAGAGGGTAAGCTCAACGCCGAGCAATGCGCTCCAGCACGCTGAGGCGCATGCTGATCTGTTGCACCAACGTCTTTCTGCATTAAACCTGCCCTGCATGTGGTATTTACTGTGAACAGGATGAAAAAAAAAAAAAAAAAAAAAAACAGCACACTGGGTGGAAAATGGATCTTTTGTTTTACACAGGCAGCGTTTTGTAATCCACTGCAGGGTGCATGAATCTTGGATTGTGCAGATGGAGCTGCGGTTGGATGAATAGCTTGATAAATCATTTTTTAAAAAGAAGGGGTAAAAAACCCCCCAAAACTTCTGTCATTTAACCAGATGGTTAAATGACATATTCCAAATGCTTGAAGACACTGCTGCTGACATAAGATTGATTGCTGTCATTGACTGACCTATTGGCTGGTAATATATCTAAATGTCATAGTATGTCACATTGTGGTGATTCTGGCTATCTCTCTCCTACACCTGTGCCTGCAGCCATTTAACTTCTTTGTCTCACTGATCTGATTGCACTGCACAGACCTAGACAAGCTGCACTCATAGCCATTTCATCATCATCCCTTTTCCCCAGTCCAACTTTACTACCTCATTGCACTTGAGGAACTGTTTCAGTTTCATTTAAGTTACATTTCCACAACAGGGGTTATTAAACAGTAGGCCTACAGTTGTTTGTAACAAGCTGCAGGGAGTTATTCTGGGAATGCAGTACATTTATAGGGCAGTCTGTTTTCAGAGCATCTGGGACAGCACTAATGACACACATTCTCATGCCCATTGTGGGTCTGTTTGTCTCAGTGGGCACGCGAGGCAGCTGAGGTAAGTCGGGCCGACTTTGCTGCCGTTCTTCCATCAACATTTTGAGCAAGTCTTTTCCTGTGAAGGACAGGTCCTCTCTGCAAGTGCACTGATTTGTCAGTATCTCACTTTGCTCGTGCAACTCTTTCTGCCACTTCAGCACAGATGGCCCCGAAGGTCTCTGTATGCATCCACAACTAAAAGGAGAAGAAAACAAGAGGCTCCTTTGCAGGTGTTAAACAAACAGTGGCGCTCTTACCCTTTTCCGGGCTGCAAACTGTGGTGTCGTGGCTGTAGTCTTACCTCTTGGTGATGCACTGCTACAGTAGCACAGTCTCCTCCTCCTTTTCCTCTTCCTCCCATCTCTTTCTCTTCTTCCTCTTTGCAGTCAGCACATCCATTCTTAAACATAAGTGCAGCAGCACCTGAGCTGTTAAATATTTGGTGATGGTACCACACAAGTCCTTTTCATAGTCCCCGATGCCTGATTCAAGAATGTAGAATCAGTGCAATATATAAAAAAAGGTTCATTTAGATTTTAGGGACAGTGAAAAACAAAGTGGCGATCATACTAAACACAGAAGCCTTTCCATTAGTTGAAAATTTAAATACAATTTTGATTTATTTGGGGGTTTTGTTGTTGTTTTTTGTCCCACATGTATCAATAATAGGTGCATTGCCAAAGAGTGCATAAATATAAGTTGCCTACTGATCTGCATATCAGTGTATGTGCACATTTGTAAGTTTGGCTGGCGTAAGTCTGGCTGTGTGAAACCACAGTGAGTGGATGTAACTAGAAAAGTACTCCTCTTCCTAAGGCAGAGACTGACCCCAACCCCAACCTCCCACACTTCTGTTATTGCACACCTCTTCCCACAATAAAAGTAATAATATCAACAACAAAAAACAACACTCGCACACACACACACACACACACAACCCTCCTCTAACATCTGAGGAAAAACATGAATGTGGCAGCTTACACATGTCCCATTTAATCTGATAAAGCTCAAAGAGCCTCCCTGAAAGAACAGAATAAAACTGTTCAGCAAAGCTTACTATTCACAAACATTTAAAATTACAAATGCTGTCTAAGTGATGCACGGATACATTAATGGATTCTGGATTAGTTTTGGATCACTACAGGACTTTAATGACAGAGCCTTCCTAGTATTTCTTTAAATTGGGGTTAGGTTGCTCTTGGGAGCAATAAAAGCATCCGTAAGGTTTAGATATGTGTTTATAGGAATTATTGTCAATTCTTCCAGGAAAGTGTTTGTGAGGTCAGGCACTGATGTTGGATGAGAAGACCTGCCTTGACTCCACTTGATCCAAAAGGCGTTATGTTAGATTGAAGTCAGGAGCCTGTGCAGATCAGACAAATATTTCACAACAAAGTTGTCATTGAAGTATTTCTAAACTGTGCTTTGTATACTAGTGGCAATTCTAGTTATGTTTAAAATAAAGGACCAGTCCGTAGACTATCCCCACAAAATCAGGATTATGAAATTGTCCAGATTGTGTTGGTATACAGCAGCATGAAGAGTTCTTTTCAACTAAAGGGCTTTGCTCAGCTCCTGCACCATAATTTACTCTACATCATCCATTACATATGATACTACACATGCAGCATGTATTCCTAGAGTCAGAGTCAAACACGAAGAAGCAGTATTCAGTTTTTATGCTCCTCTAATCTGGAACAAACTTCCAGAAAACTGAAAAACACCTGAAAAATCGAGTTCCTTCCTACAAAGGCCAAAACCTCTCTCTTGTTAAGAGTTGCCTGAGATTAGTAGTTGTGCTGTTTATTATTATATTCGATAATGATTATTCTTAATGACTTTTATGGTGGCATTGACAAAATGTAATGTTTGTTTGTTGGTTCAAATGATTTTGTCATGCAAAGCACTTTGTACTGCCTTGTTGCTCAAATGTGCTGTACAAATAACCTTGACTTGACTTAATTCTGTTGTAGTCGGGCAAGTTTTAAGTTTCTTCTTCAAACCCAGACTCTGCATTGCCAAACAGAGTCATGATTAATCTTTACATAGAACACGTCTCCGCTGCTGCTCAAGAGTCCAGTGGCAGCATGCTTTGCATCACTGCATCTGACACTTTGCATTGCACTTAGTGACGTAAGACTTGGATGTGGATGCTCGGCCATAAAAACCCATTTCATTAAGTTTTTCGTGCTGTATTCCCAGGTTAACCTGAAGGGCATGTGGAGTTTGGGTGATTCTAACTGTACAGAAAGGTAGCAACTCCTGGACAGCATGTGCCTCATTATCCCATAACCTATGATTAAATGTGGCCACCGCTTTGTGCTACATAAATCCATTAACAACTAACTGTGGAATATTTAGTAGGAAAGGAATGTCACAATGAGACTTTATTACACAGGTGGATTTCTCCGAGCCCCTAAAAAAATATTGATTCCCTGAAAAATATTTGTAGAAGTTGTCTGCATACTTAGGCAACTGATTTTGGAGGGGACTGACCTCATAGAGCTCTCGATTCAAAACGCCGTCCCTACGCTGCTGCAAGTCATCACTTCCTGCCCAGAGATTTATTGATATAGGCCTAAGAAATGGCTGAAACTGTTTTCTCATCAGATGGCACTTTTTACCTTTTTTTTTTTACCCGTGAATACATTAGTTGGCTTGTTATATGCTCTGGGGGTTTTCTCCTTGTAAAGGCTCTTCCTTGGTCTTTTTCTTGTGTTTGTGAAGAGAATTGCTGTTGCTTTTCTCTACTCTTTTCTGGGCTCCCAAAAACATTTATGTTGAAGTGAAAAAATAAATATCTTGTTTCAGTGTTTCTCTGGTGACCTGCCTGAAGATGTTTTAATATTAGTTTTTGCTAGTCTTGCCTTATTGCAGCTGTAGACTTAATGGCAGTTAATTATGCCATTTGTAAACCTGTTAGAGAGTCTTGAGATGTATGCGACGATTCTTTTCCATGCACGTGATTTCCTTTTCCCCACAGGTTTGGGTTCAGCTGTTTCGGCGTCCACTGGAGGCTCAAACATTTGTCTTAGTGAAGACTTGTCAAGCTGAGAAGTTAATACAAACACACAATACTCTCCCAAAAAATATATGTGTGCCTGAAACAGTTGTCTAAATGTGTAATTTCATTGTGGGATACATTTGTTTTGGTAGAAAAGAAAATTCTATTGTGGCTCTATTTAGAACTGTGAAAGAACTTGAAAGCAAGAAAGGGAAACAGAAGAAAGCGCATTGTTAGGTGATGAAAAATATATTAGTATCGGCAATCACTCAGCGAGACTAAGACCATTTGTTGTCTGATCTGGCTGTAAGTCACTACTATGCTCTTTTACTTTCTGACAGATTGTAAAAGTCAAAGACATTATATGTTCCTCACAGCTGCATACAAAGCAAGCAGCAGGTCAATCTCATATTGATGTAAAGATTGGAAAGGCTTCTAATTAGCATCATGTACCATCTGCCTTGCGTTAAGTTTGGTGCCATCAGGGAATATTGCTATTGTGCGACGGGTTATCTCCATGTTTCCCTCTGTACCTTTGAGCCTCTGGGTTCTTTGGTTTCCCTGCGTTTCTCCGGCTGTTTGGCGGAGGCTGATGGCAGATGAAGGGCTTGGCTCTGCTGCTGCTTGAGAAAGGGCAGCAGGCTGGCTGATTTACTGGGGCACGGTATATTGCAGGCTGCTCTGCACAGAGCCATTGTTAATCACACAGCAGTACACAGAACCACAGCAAGAGATCCCAAGCATCACTTGTGTGGGTTGTTTAAGAACATGATTAAAAAAAGAAAGTGTGATTAGACTGATTGCCTTCCTGAATAAATGACTACAAAAATATTCAGTTACAATGTCTATATTTCATTCAACAATCATGATATCAGTTAGCTCGTCGCTACTCCTTCCATCAACATTGGCTTGTCTTGTTTCTCTCAATCCTGAGCTTTGGTATTTTTAGGACTTAAAATTGTTCTAGAAATACTTCATTGGATTTTAGTCTAGGCTCTGACCGGGGCACATGAGGACATTCATACACCAAAGCAATGTCTTTGTCATCTTGGCTGTGTGCTTAGAATCAATGTTGTGTTGATGAGACGAGTCAGTTCCTTAGTCAGACCTTTGGAGCACTATGTGGTAAGAAGTCTTATAGAGTCTCATTGAATCCAGCTGTGCTCACACAAAAAGAAGAAGAAAAAAAATGTCCCCACCCCAGTTGGGATGCTGTTCAGATGTGCTTGTACTTCAGGCCAGAGGATTTTGTTTCTGACAGTCTCTAAAGTGTTTCTGGCTGCTGTGATGTAAGGAGCTGATTGGTGGCGAACATGAGCTAAGATTAACCTTCTTGATGAGTCTTCCTCCACAATGGAGCTTTTGAAATCACCTTTAGTGAAGGCTGTTTTCTTGCACACCTCTCTGATCACAACCTACTTTCCATGATTGCTCAGTAATGCACTCCTCAGTGCTTTTCTAAAACGTTTAGTGCTACTGAAATATTTCTTGCATCTTTCCATTAGTTTTTTGCTTTCAGACAATCCAGGCTGTGAACCTCTACTGACATCATCAATCAGGTTCCCTCAGTGATACTTCATGAACAGCACAAATGACTTAACTTTATGCACAATAAGCGCATTAACTCTCAGGCAACTATTTAATATAGCTTAAATTTATTTTACGTTCTTGTTTATAACTTTCCTAGTACAGTATGTTTAAATATAATTCCCATTAGTTTTCAAACGCCCTTCTTACTCTTTGATGGTTCATAGAACATTGAGTAAATTTCATCTCTGTACCCAAGAGTAAATACTAATCTAATACTTATATTAAAAAATGTAAATCAAAGGGTTCACCTCTAAGAAGAGTTCTTGATTGTTTAGCATTAAGCCTTCATTATAAAATCCGATGTTGCAGATAGAAAAAAAAATAAAACTCTCTTTCACTTGATCAGACAAGGTTTTGGATCTTTAGTGTCCAAAAACAAAAGAGACAAGTGGCTAGAGACATAGTCATTGAGCGCTTTTAATAGGAAGCTGTGCTCATTATAAATGGAAGCACTAAGTGTACTGAAAAGCTTTGCTTTGCATTTCAGCACAGGCGCCTCTGTGGACCATGGCATTTAACCAAATCCCTTTGAACCACTGGAGGAGGGAATGTGAGATTAGTAAGACATACAGGCACATTCATCAGACATTCATTCAAAAATGTTACAGCTTTAATAGCAGGCAAATGGGGGGCTGCACCATGGATGTTTAGGGAGGAACTGGATCGTTATGTAAGTTGCTGGCGCAATGGGTAAAACTAATTTAAATAAATTCCAAAACCACTGTAATAAACAATTGTATGAGTACAAGAAGGACAGCATATGTCCTGTCTACACACAACACACTGGCTTGTCTTCTGTAAGTTACAAATCAAGCAGTTGTGGTCAGCCGCAGAAACTAATGTTTAACGTTCATTTTTTCACAGTGTTGTTAATAACTCTAGTTATCGTTTTTAATTAGAGTCTGTCAGTTGCTTTTTTGCTTAACTACTTTGTGGTTTTATAATACAATGTTATTTGAGACTAATTGGGGGTACACGCAAACTTTAAACCCCCGCCAAAAAATTATTTTAAGTACTTAGTTTGGTCAGAAGGCAACTATTTAGTGTCTCGTGAGCTACAGACTGCTAACAGAAAACACTGGCTGATAAAACATATTTTTTACTTTTATCGTTTTGCTTTAATAAAGGGAAAACAACCTGGTTGTAAAACATTGTGTGCAAAAACCTTAATTTGACTTTTTACTTTCTTCAACTGCTACAATCAAAGGCACTTTGAAATGACCATGTTGGATCTTTTCGATTAGTTTTAAACTTTTGCCCCACACAAATAACCTTGTGAATCTAACAAGTACGTTTTCTATACATCAGTGTTGCACAAAGTCTGGTTTGAATTCACTTTACAATTAAATGAACTCTGTAGGGAATTTGTGGTTCTATTTAACAGAATTATAACATGTTTGAAAGTTGAAATAAAATAATAAAATAGATTCAAATTGAACATTAATTGGATCATATTGGCTAAAGAGAATACAACAGTATAATTACTGTTAGTGTTTTGATTTTTTTTCTGTTTAGTCCTTTGCTTAGTTAAAAAAAAGTGGTATCTTGCATTAACAGTAACTATTGTTGTTGGTGTAATTAAAGAAAAAAAAAACCATTATGTGATAAATTGCCATATTTTTGTCATCTGTATTGCAATTCTTACATGAAATGTGATTAATCTGATGGATGGTTACCAAATATTGATTTGAGACACAAAATATTTTCTCAATAAAAATTAAGGAAACACATTAAAACAAGGGAAACACAAAAGTACACAATTTGTTGATAAAATAAATAATTGCTCTAGAAAAAATGTGAAAATGTCATTTATTTTTGTGTGGTGACCCCCTTTTTTGGTTGTGGGAATTTTCATCAGCTTGTTCCATCAGTGCATGTTTTTAATTGTTATGCAAATTTAAATACTTATTCTTTTGTTTGATCTTTTGTGTCCTCTAATTACTGTATGTTGTGGGTTTGAACAAATAAGTAATCAACCAACTATTAACACGATTACATCATGGTAGAAGGAGCATTTTCTTACCTTCAGATTTCACAAATCCCGGGTATGTGATGGCATTGAAAGCACTTTAGCTCTCTGCATTCATCTTTGAAGAAAATATAAACAAACCACTCATCACCTAGCATGGGCCAATGTCTGGTTTAAGCAGAAAAAAGGCTGCCTGTTCTGGCTCTGAATAAATGAGTGTTTCTCATTTTCAGCTTATAGAAAAGCCTTTGATACTGAAGCTCACCCAATTCTCTGATTCAGAGAACTCCCTCTGATTTTAGGTTTTGCAAAACAAGTTGGAGGCAGTCTTTCTGCTGCAGAGATGTCAGAAACAGTGAAGCATCAAGAGTAATTTAAACTCACCGACCACCGAGTGAATATTTAAACAATATTTAAGTCTCACTCAGCTGAACTCTATAAGGACTTTAAATAATACTCTTTGGACAAAATGCTGGCTTTTGAAGACACACAGTTAAAAACTCCATGCAATTCGTATTTAAAGTCTAAACATGTTATACACAACATATTTACTTTAACTATGCTTGAGTGCATTTTTTAATCTGTGTTGCAGTTGATGGAGCTTTATCTCTTGTTAGAGTGATGGAGCCAGTCTTTAAGTCTTAAAATGAGACAGGCTGTTCACCAGAACCCATTTCATCAAATCATCACTCACATAATCAAGCAGTGTGTAGCTGTGCTGCCTCTGGAGATTTTACCTTCTACAGACCTTTCCATTTACTTGTGCTGAGGGCAAACGCTCACAATCTATGCTTTCAGTCGCCAACATATCCCATTAGATTGTGGCTGAATAGCATCTAATTTGGAAAACTTTGTTCAATGTGAAAGCAGCTGCTACATTCTTAGTATTTGTCAAACAGTGCACCTGCTGTATATGTCAGCAATGCCCTCCCAATATGATTGTGACGTGTGTGCCCATAATAGCACAATGCCCTAGGGTTTGGTGCAGCTTAGGTTTATCTGTCTAGGTCAGGATAGAGCTAAGTGCTATATACGATCTACAGACCATGGTTTCACACTAGTTTGTTTCAATGACCTTGTCACAATCTGCACAATTAACCATATGCATTGGAGGCTTCTGCTCTACCACCATCAGTTTCATCACCAGTGCAGAGGAGGGTTCCTCTTTTAGCTTTATCAGCAGCTCATCTGCAGTGCAAAATGACACAGCTGAAGAGATTTGAAATGCTTTAGATTCTTTACAACATAACATCATGGATTATTTCAGTTTTGTCTTGGCTCTATAAGAGAGTTGTTCCGTTCAAAAGGATTTATACTCTAATCAAAATGTGCAGTGCATCTGGAAAGTGTTTACAGCACTTCACTTTTCCTGAATTTTTATGATGCTACAACTTTATCCCAAATGGCATATCTATCCATGCCCAAATGGATAGATTTGGGCATGGATAGATGCCCAAATCTATCCATGTCCAAATGTGGGCATGGATAGATGCCCAGATTTCATTTTTGAGGGAAGCAGAATGTGCTGTATAACCTGTAATACAGATAATATTACCTGTATTACATCAGTTTTTTAAGGTGAAGTGGGCTACAGAACTGTAGATGATCTCCTGTTTTCCGCAGGAGAGATGTGGATCTAAAGCAATTTCACAGAAGAGAAAGAAACTCTTTTACTGTATAGTAGGAACAGGATTCTGTTCAGAGTGTTGCTGTCTTCCTCGTTCTCCATGTGTCTTTGTTGCCTGCAGCGCTGCACCATTTTAGACGATCATTGAAGGTGAAGCAGCTCTCCCCAGGATAAAATCATGAAACGAGTTTATTCACAGTGATTCTATTTTCAAGGCTCATCAAAGTCCATGGATGCCATTCCAAGACATGGTCAGAATCTAATAGGGTGTGAACTGTAAATGCATAACAGGTGGGACTGTTAAGACCATAAAAGAAATCAAAAGAAGTTCAGAATTTAAAATGGGTTTGTTGTGAAGGAAGACAACTAATCAGAGCTTAATAATTATAGGTTAAAGTTCAGATGTAGAGTCAAACTAACGTTGGACTTCTGTTTGTTCCGTGTTCATAAGACACCAAATTGTGACAGAACAAATCAAAATGGTCCAGGCCATGCAATCTTTGCTGTAAGCACTTATACCAAGATTTATATAATGCAGTAGATTCACATACTTGTTCTACAGCATAGCTGTTGCGTTTCTAATTCTGAAAGGGCCGTGTTCAAAAGACATATCCTCGCCAAGCTACTGATCCTGAATAGATGGCTTCCATGGAGACGTCTATCCTCTTTGCTGTTCTGCAATCTGAGTGTAAATCTGATTAACAATCAAACTGGGAATAGGTAAGATTTTGCAGGGCGATACATTGCCTGCCAAAAAAATTACAGCAGATACTGTAGATTATTTCATCACGCATCATTCGTGTCTCATTGTCTGGATTGGAAGAGCCTTTTCTTTTCCTAAAAAAACAAAAAAAAGTATAAAGAGAAACTATATCCTTGCATAACCCTGCTATTATCAAGCAAATTTTGACATGTTGTACATTGCACAGCCAATGAACTTACATTTCCTCTGGCTTTAGCTTCTGAATTAATATTTATTAATTCTATGTTTAGAGATAATTTTCTACATTTTAAAATTTTTGATGATAAATGCAAATTTATATTTTCAATTAAGACTTTACATATTAAAACTGTTCATAAAACTAGATGGAAATGACATTTTAGAAAGAGAAATATTTTTTTCTAGGTTTCAGAAAACTTTAGATGCTCTTTTGAAAAAGTTTGAAAGGTCTAGGAAATAGTAAATTTACTATTTTTCACTCTGTTGGAACTATGTGTGATATAACTTGCTCTGCAGCATTCAATATTACCTCTAATAAAGGGTAAGGGAAACCAGGCTGACACCCTTCTGTAGTGAAATATTATTTTAAAAATCTGCTTCAAATGTACTCCACATCCATCAAGAGACCTAATGTGTTTTTTACACAGAGACACTGTATAGCTGAAAAAGTCGCTGTGTAAAAAATTCAAAAGTTTTTTTTGGATAAGTAGAACTAGGCTAGACATTTCAAACATCCTTTCAGGTCTCTTCAAAACATCAAAACACATCAAGCAGGCTGGCATAGAAAGCAACCAGTGGTAATAAGAGTTGTTGTGATGCATACCGCCACTACGACAACAGCAAGATGGCAACAGTTCTACTCCCTCATAGCCCATGTTTTAAAAGTTCACTGCACAAAAAACAGTCATAACTCATAATGCACAGACATCCAAAACACTCAATGATGGAAAGTCCCTGAAGTACTTTGAATAACATGTAATTGTCCCAAAACTATTAATATCTTTGGCAGATTTGGACTTCTTTCAATTGTACTAACATGTCTCCTTGGACGAAAGCAACCTTAGCATTTTGAGGTGTTCTAACCAGAGTCCCAACTTGAATCTTGAATCTGATTGAAAATCATTAAAGGTAAAGATAAGGGTGATAACAAGGAGGCCTTCCAACATTAAACTTTCAGGTTGATTCGACAAAAACCCAGTGGAGACATGCTAATAGAGTTTCCATTGCTTTTTGAGGAAGGTACAAAGGATTAGCTAAATGCCATGTCATTTTCTCTTAATATGAAAACAAAAACATATTTTTATGAAACAATATGCCTTGTACTTTGATTATCTTTTCAAGATGCTGGTGTCATTTCCTGTCAGAAACAAAATTATAGCTTATTAATTGTTTTCTAGAATTATGCAAATAATTGGATGACATGCTGCACCTCCCCTCATTGGTCTTTCTGGGGGATTCCTACCTGCCCTCGGCTGTGTTTAGGTGTTGAGTGTAATGATGTATAGGCTCTTCTCAACATAATAACTTCCTTAAAATTCCAGATGAAATATTTGTACACATCTGTTACGCACACCCACACTCACATCCATTTGTGCGCACACACACACACACACACACACACACACACACACGCACACACACACACACATCCTTGTAATTCTATCAATCTGATGACTTTGGATTGACTTCCATTTAGCTTAGTAACTGCATTTATGCCTAATCATTACCATTATATTCACAACACTAACTTTAATCAACATTTTATTAACCCTAAACTAGCAGAGCTCAGTAGAAACAATAAAAAATTATGACCAGGAACATGTTCTCATTTCCCCAAAAAACCCTTCCCTTTTGTTTAAATGTGTTTTTTGTGTAAGTACACATTCACAATCCAGAAAGTTTAATGTCCTGCCATCATATTTCACTGTTAAATAGCGAATCATGAGTCTGACATCACAGCAACTATTTTCTGCTTTGATGTCAGAAATATTTGCGTGTATGAGCTCACTCCATCTCAGCTTTATCTAAATGTTCCGTGTGCAACCTTTGTTTTGTCAAAACAAAAGATTGAATCCAGTGATGCCGCAGTTACATTTATGGTTATAAATTCTGCAATATGCCTTTTACAAACCCTTTGTTTTTCTAGCTTTTGTCATGATTAACGAGCTTCTAATTGAATGTTTGCTTTTAGGAGGCTGAAGCGTTATTACATAATTACTTCTAAATCATTTAATTGCATGTCAGTTTTAAAATTACAATTAAAGCTGCATTGTATTGAAGCAGCAGCATGAACTAACTAACAGCGGCCCTGCAGGCAAATGGTTTTCACAACCACAGTGACATAAATTAAACCTTTTTCACAGTGGAAGTGTTGACATGTCATAGCAGGAAAAGCATTAGTTTATAATATAATATTTTAAGTACTGGAGACCCTGCAATAATGATTATCTATTCAAAGCTTAGTCCTCTCCAACTCTGTGGTATAGTGAGTAGTTTCAAAATTCAGGACTGCAATTGATTTTTGGTATTTGTGAGTTATCAGCCTCAGAGGCCGCTGCAGTGTAACAGTTGCTATCCTGCAGTGACTGGCTGAATTTAGGATGCATTTCCCTGAGAGCTCATCCATCACTCTGCCTGCTGGAAAGAGTGGTGATCTCTTTGCTGGTTTGCCTGTTTGAGGGGTGGGTCCAGGTCGAATACCTGATCACTTTGATGTGAATCACAAGCCGTGTCTGCGCTGTGCTACAAACATGTTATTTCACCTGAAAGACAGTCCTGGTAAATAATGCAGCTCCTACTTTTTATCTTTTTTATTATCACAGAGTTAGTTGTAACATTTTGCTCAGGTTATCATTGTGGGTGCAAACAACTGTGTAGTCTTTCTATTGTGATATAAAAATTCAGGCTCATAAAGTCATAAAGGTTTAACTTTTCTGGAGTACATGAACAAGGTAAAGATGTGTTATTGTTTTGGGCTTGACAGCAAAGCATGTAAAACACAGACATAATTCTTAAAACAATAGTATTTCAAAATTGAAATATTTCACACCTGAGTCTTTGGGATCGAAATAACTAACTCTCAGCATAGCAAACACAATGTTGTTTCTGTCCATCTATAGCAAGGCTTCTTATAATTTTTTTTAGAAGAACCTTTATGTACACACAACATAAAAAAATGATCCAAATGACCTCTATAACAACTATCTTACCTAGTACCGAATATCTAGTGTGTGCAGCTTTTTCTTATGGGATTGTGCTCTTCATTCAGTTTTCTATGAACTCTGACAGCCTTTTTTGTTCTTCCCAAGGAAAATCAGCAAGTGTTTTACAAACAGCATTTTGCATGAAGGCCAAAAAGTTGTGTGTGTGTGTGTGTGTGTGTGTGTGTGTGTGTGTGTGTGTGTGTGTGTGTGTGTGTGTGTGTGTGTGTGTGTGTGTTCCTTTAATCAGACTAGAACACCTCCTTCCACATGTTTAGTGTGGCACTTACAGGACTTGTAGCAAACTACAAATATATGTTCAAACCCCTTTACATTTCCATTCAATTTACAACCATGCGCTGTAGTTGTGCACTGCTTTGTCTGTCAAGTAAAACTGAAGATGAAATACATAGAATTTGTATCGTAATGTAATAAAATGTTAAAAGTGTCTGAATACTGAATGAAATGTATGGTGTCATATTTGTAATCCATCAATGAGTTTTGGAAACTTTGATTCCTAAATCCCTGTGAATCCCAGCCAGAATAAGCTACTTTGTGGCCCTTTGCTATACTGACCCCCAGATTACAAAGCTGTGTGACAGCATTAAAACGATTTTGACATTCTTATACTTGACTCTAATGTCGAGTTCAGGGGGGAATCCTGGAAGCTTAACAGACTTATCCCACCTTGTTATTTGTCACGGTTGTCCTCCGTCTTTGATAGGCCTCAATTTACACTGTGGTACACTGTCAGGAAAAAAAAAAATGATTGTGATTTGAAGAGATTTCAGAGGTTAATAGTTTTCAACATAGGAACCATAGTGAGGTTGTGTGCATCACTGAATTAAAATTTTAAATACATTATTTCTCTTTTTCTGGTTGCCAGCGTCTCCTTTTGTTGTGCTTTTACTTGTGAGATGCTGATTGACAGATTTAAAATGAGCGGTTTGGAGTTTATGCTCTTATACAGAATTTAGGCACAGTGACTTTGTTTTTTCTCTTAACTAGCCTGTAAATTGTCAGCATGGGTATTTGTGGCAAATCAGAGTGGAAAGAATGATCTACTCTGACAACATAAAGCCTCTGTAATGAAAAAAAAATACTGCTTGCGGTTACATGAGCTAGGACGAATATCTGAAAGTCTGGAATGAAGGATTTGGTTGCTTTAGTAATGTAAGGTTAGGTTTGCTTTAGTTGCGCTCATTTTGGAATTCATTTATAATCACAATCTCTAGAGGGGGCAATAATAAGGTGGAATTCCCCAAAAGTTAACTAAGACAAAAAAATATTCTTCAAAATGTGTTTTGGGGACTTGTACTTTTATCACTGAAGCACAACTGGACAGAGACAGGAGATCAGCACAGGGCAAATAAAAGACAACAAGTACAGTCAGCATTCTGCCATACCAAGAGAAGAGCTTTGATTTTCTTTGAAGTCTCTCTGAGGGTCCAATTAAACAGTCAGACGGAGGGGCTTGGGAACGTCTCACCAGTGACAGCAGAACGGAGAGGTAGCGTTTGACCATGCTGAGCTCCACCTGATTCGACAGCGCTCTCATCTGTGACATCTCACCACAGACAACTGAGGGCATTCTATGTTTTTTATTATTTGTTTAATACGGAAGAATTTGTTATGTTTTAAGACATTTTATGAGTTTTACTGAGCAAGTAGTTTGGAGGTATGAATATTAAAAAAAATATATATCAATCCCACTTCAAAAATGGTCTAATTTGGAAATCACGCATCCTTTACATTCCCAGTAAAACACCTTGAAATTGACAATTTCTCCTTAGTTAGACCTTTAGTTTTTAAATTATATTTTTTACTTTTAATCCAGTTGTGTGTCTTTTGCTATTTGGTTACACTTCAAAATTTTTGATCATTATTGAACAAACATGGCCTAATTTAACGTATAAAATAATTTTCAAATTATTAATTTATTTAGTGCAAAAACAGAACACATTCCACCCAGGAAAAAGTTCATAAACTGGGCTCACGATGTCAGTTTATACATTTTAATTTTGGGAACATTATTCATTGGGCATTATGCACTTCCTACCATTTTGTTATTCCTTTAAGTTATTTTCAAATGCTGACCTAGTTATGCTGACCTAGTTATGACAAAAACCTATGCAAATGTAGATTAATATGTCAAAGTAACAGTTATTTGAAGTTACTGATTTAAATATTATATGAGCTTTCTGTATGATCCCTGTTTTTTTAAAACATTTGGTTTTATTTCATCTGCATAGTAGGTTTGGGAAGAAGTCAAATCTAATAGTTTATGCTACTTTTAGGCTGGCAAGCTGAAAGAGGACCTCCTCATGTTCAAACACACTTTCACGTGTCCTTTCCCAGACCAAACCAGTCACAACTGAGCCTGCTATGTAGGCCAAGTTGATATGATCAGACTGTACAGAGCAGCACAGTTGTCACATGTTCATTGCTGTCATCTGTTTTATACCTTTCCAGTTATGTCAACATTTATATCTTTCAGGTTTTTCCTTCTGCCAAAGTACCATTTTTGATAACAAAAAAAAAAAAAAAAGTAAATGTCATTTACAGTATGGGGCATTTGTTTTTGCCTTATTCATCATTTGCTGTCACTATCTGTTGCCTTTTCTCAACAGCCTGGCATGTGAAATGGCTGCTGTAATTTCCCAGCCCATCACCGCCCCGAGCATGCAGTGACGCTTCTATACTTGTCGCCTGTTCGCTTTGATATGTATGTCTCCATTCGACAGCTGTTAGCCCTGCTTTGACACGGCCTCCTCTCTGTTCATTTATCAGAAGATATCAGGAAATAGGTACAATGATTATAGAACTCCCTGCCGATCTATTGACAACATCTGTGCGAGCCCAGTTTTGTGAACAAATATGCATCTTATTTCTTGCAAAATGATGAGAATGACATTTAGATAAAAAAAAAAAAGCAGCTGAAAGAAATGAAATCTAATGTGTAGATTTCATTCCTGTGAAATTTCCATGGTGAGTTGCTACCTTTTCTTTTATCTCTTGATTGAGAGGCCAGCTTTGCCTCTGGACATGGTGTAGGAAGTAAAAAAAAAAATCTTATCTTTACTGGTCTACAATAGCCTGAAGAAGCTCTCTGAGGCCTCTGACTTTCAGTCACTATGTCTGGCTCAACAAAGTTCTTTGGATCACTTCAGTCATCAAAAGAATATTCTGCTCAGAGATGCTCCTACGTGTTTATACACAATGCGTCTGTACGGATCAGAGTGTTTGCTAATGGAGCACGTCTTATTTTACTCACCATAGTCTGACAGCTTTTCATTTTATTGATGAGGAGTAACTCCAACCTTACTGTATATCGATTTTGCATGAAGTAATTAAGTAGGAAATGTTTTAACAGGTAAACAGGTGGCAACTTAGTCAAGGCATTAAGAATCCTATATGAAATTCTGTCCTTGCATGAACAGCAGAAACTTGTGCAAAGCTATGTTTTTTAATCAAGTCTTGTTACTGAGAAATAAATGATGAATTTAGTTATTTCATCAGCTGGAAATACTACTCCTTATGTAGGGTCTCTTTTGTTGAACCCAAAGCCGAAAGACATTAACACTTTTTAATTATTTGCTTTTATATTATATTATAATTGTGCCATTCACCAACACAAGCATGTTTTACTGGTATTGTTCAGGCCCAGTCACTGTTATCTTATATTTTCGTCTCTGTGCTGTGGTGTAAAGTTCTGCATGTTTTTTGTTTCCCCTTCTGCTGACTAATTTTTGATAATTTTAACTTTTTTTGCTCAGCTCTCAATGGTGCAGTTGGTAGCACTATTGCCTTGCAGCACGAAAGTCCTGCGTTCGATTCCCGGCCTGAGTCTTTCTGCATGGAGTTTGCATGTTCTCCCTGGGCATGCGTGTGTTCTCTCTAAATTTTGGTTGAATTTTACATTGCTGTTTTTGCTGAACTAATGCCAAATTCAAACCAGCTTCATTAGTCATAGGCATCTTGCCCTTTGATCTGTAGGTGGTGCTACATTGCTCGAGGCAGACACATCAAAGCTTACCTGTTTTTTTTCTTTAACTCCATTCCACTCGCCTGTTTAGTTTGGAGACAAATAAGCAGCTCTGAAGATGCCAGTTCTTAAACCCGTCTTAATCCCAACATTGCCAAAGAGGCAAAAGCAGCTTGATGCCATTTATAGGTTTTAAACATGTGATAGAAATTGTGGAATTACATAATCTCTTCATGCTGACCTTTGTTCCGTTGTATACGGTGAACAGTCTGAGAAATCTGATCACTTATTTGAGCGGAGAGAATGTGGACGTTGTCGCTTCCAAAAAAAGGCTTCGCTAAAAGCCAAGAATTAGAGGACCATGAGTATCCTGTACTCAGCCAGTACCGGTAGTGACACACAAGAAGAGACTCTCAATGGGATGATTGGTCTAATGCACCACACAGAGGTGCAAATACAGGAGGAAATGATTGTAACATTTAATTTAGAGAGCATAGAGTACCATCCATAATTTCATGACTGGGCTCATCCTACTTGACATGACTATGCCTGCTGAGATGTTTTTTTTTTTTTTTTGGCTTCTATATGACTGAAACAGGTAGTGAGCTCCTTGTATTTGGAACATTTAAGAAGAGATGTCTATAATATGACCAGAATATATATAGGCTATATATATAGGCCATATATATATATTTTGTTTTTTTTCCATTGAAACCCAAATAATCCAAGTTGTAACACTGGAACACGGGCAGCATTGAACATGCTCCATAAACTGTAATAGGAGTGGACATGACTGCAACAACATAAGCCTTAATAACTCGAGTGTCCTGAGCTGCTTCAGCACAGGAGTCACTCTGTTGACTTGTCAGGCTGAAAAAGGGGCTGCATGTTCATCTGAAGGAAAAGGAAGATGGTGTGAGCAGCTCTTCCTCTGAGTCACTGTTCTGTTTGCTGTCGCAGAGTTTTTTCCACTTACCCCATCATTAATAAAACAATGCATGCGAAATGAGTTAATTCAGACAAAGCATTTACATTTCCTGTGTACATTTTTATTTCTAATAATCCTTTGGTCAAAGGATATAACGAAGTGAACCATTATTTTGCCGTCTTTGTTCCTTTAAATTAAGGCCCACCTCTGTAGCATTCCTTTCAACAGATAATCACTGGAACATTCACCAAACATATCTGATGTGCATTGATGATTTTGATGACTTAATAAAATGTAATAATTGTTTCTGGCTTCAAAATTGATAACTGTATGATGTGTTTATAACTTTTTCTTTTTGTGTTTTATGAAACACTTTTAACTTCCTTGTTGCTGAAAAGTGCTTTACAATTAAACTTAATTGATTGATTGATTGATTTGACCACTTCAGAGTTTTTTTTTTTTTTTGATCAGAAATGTCCTAAGCATTAGCAACAGTGAATTTCAGGCCAAATGTTAATAATTTGCTACCATTAAATGCCACATATGAAATGTCAGAACAGATGAAAAACTGAGAATGGTTATAAAACAATGTTCCTAGATCTGATTGTCGCACAGGGATGTGATTGAAGTTGTTGAAATAACAATTATTAGTTGTGGTCTTTAAAATCTGAAATTTATGGAAGTGCGGAGAAAAAAAAAATCCCCATTGCTGAACAACAAATCTAGTGACTTGTGAATGATGGATCCAGTGATGCATGACCTGAGAGAGAAAATCACCAACAAGCTAAACACATTCTAGGTCTGAATTCTGGGTTCTTTGTGCATAGAGTTTGAATATTTTCCCTGCGCATGCATAGGTTCTCTCTGTCCACTCCGGATTTTTCTCACAGTCCATCACATTAATTGTTCTAGGTGTGAGTGCATGCATGTTTGTTTGTCTTTTGTTGCCTAGTGACCTATCCCATGCTTATTGCCCAATAGTGGAATAATGATGGAATATTTCTGCTTCTAGATGTGTAAAGCTGGTATGAAAACGCTCCAAATTATGTGAAACCCTGTTTGCAGAGTTGTCTTAAAGAGGACTCATGGAAATACATACAATACTTTTCTTTTCTTTGTTTCATGCTCTACTTTGTGATGGGTTATCAGATCAAATTCCAAAAAAACTGCACTCAGGTTCACGGTTCATAAAACATATGCAGAAAAATGAGTGTAACATACTTTACAAATATCCTTTTGGCCCAGTGGTCCATCTCAGCCACAGGTTTTCTTCTCCAAGCTTGAAACCAGATGAAAATGCATATGTTCAGCTGCATTAGTTTATAATTTCAAAAGAACAACAGCTCAAAGCACTTGTGTGTGGAACTGCTTTTCTATATGCGCCAATGTGTAAAATATACTTTTCAGGCACTTTCCATAAAAATGAAAAAAGCAGCTCGACCTCTTCAGCGTGTTTCTCTGCTCACAGCGGACCGTTAGGCTACTATTTGAATTATACTGTCTTGTTTACTGTTTTCTGCACATGAAAGAACAAAAACAGCTCAAAGCAAAAGGAAAGGGTGTGCATAACAAGAGTGCAGCAGTGCAGGCCCCACTAATGTCACGTTTGCGCCCTTGTAGCAAAAAGATAATGCTGGCTGCAGAGGGGGTAAAATCAGTGTGAAAATGAAGTCTGTGGTTTGGATCTGCTAGTTCAGTGTTTCCCAACCCTGGTCCTCAAAGCACACCGCCCTGCATGCCCTGCGATCAGTTGAATCAGGCACATTATAGCATCGAAACCTCTAAAACGTGTAGGACAGTGTGCCTTGAGGAGGGTCACAGAACCTTCTTTTTATTTAAAAAAACCCCAAGTGTTTTGTAATGAATAAATGACCTACTGATCAAATATTAATTTCTTTCAGGAGCCTGTGGTATTGGGTGTTGTGTCAAGAGTAGAATGTATATTTGTATTTAACGGTGACCAATATTTCCTGCGCATAACAACTCTTTGTTTCAATAACAGACGCTTATCTGTGAGAATAATTTTTGACATACTTAATAAAGTGTGTCCCTTAATAAAGGGTTCCACTGATGTAAATAAGAGCAATTGACCGAAGATATTTACAGGCACATTTAAATCAAAACTGATAAAGACAGTTTATGTGTCTCTGCTAAAATGAAAGCTGATGAAGGTTGGTGCTTTTGAAGTTTACATTTAATTGATTGTTTATCTCAAGTGACTTATTTGTCTAATGGCCAACACTTACATTAATATTCAAGATTTGATTTTATTGCAAAGGTAAACAGATGACAAGCACCATTGTGAGCAAATTAAAATGTGTACGTATATAAAGTTAATCTCTACAACATCTATTTAAATGAGAAATAACAGAGAAATGTTGCTTTGAATCTTTGAATTGTATTTTTACTCTTGTTCTCCATGTTTTGTCAATGCACTCTGGTATTTAACTTGAAGCAAAGCTGAGATTAAAATGATTTCTGTTCTAAATGGCTTTATGGTTCCTAACAAAGTTATTAATTTCACTTTTTTGTACATGTTGTGACTTCTGCCGCATCAAACAGTTCCCCTGCAGGATTTCCCTGTATTGGCTACATCACTTTTCTATTCAATTCTGATGTGCCTCATTCCTGGAGAAATAAGGCACATGATGACACCATTGGACTGGTGTGTCCAGGGTGATGTGTTATGTTAATTTTCTTTAACACAATTTTTTGCATGTGGACAAAAAGGCTCAGTTTTGGAAACATCTGACCAGAACTCCTTGACTGTCAGGCCTGCCATCATGGATTGTGGACTTTTAGCTTTTTGTACTTCCATAAAAACGTATTTATGGAGTATGCAACCAATACATGTTCTGTCTACAAATTATCTCATTGCAGATGTGAATCTCTGCAGCAGTAGCCCTCTTGACTGCCTCTATGATTAATGTGCTCTTACCCCGACCTTCTGTTTTGTGTGCTTGGCCATAGGTTTGTACAGACAAATATTGTTTTATATCCTCATGACTTCCTTGGTTTTTACCCGTATGTTCAAAAATCTTCTCTGATAAAATTGAGGCCTTTGTGGAAAAGCTGCATTTATACTGAGATTCAATTTTCAGAAGTGGACATTACTTCTGAAAACTGACTGCACACATTTTTCCTTAATAGCGTAAAAGTAAAAGGGGCACAAAAGTGAATGCATGTTTCACTGTTTAGATTTATATCTGTAAAATCTTGTTAATTCACTTTAGCTAAACTGTGTTGGTACAACAATTAAAATTCCACTGTTTTCATTTAGTGCGTTCACTGTAAAAAACCATCAGCATAAATACTTACTGTATTATTGTGTTTTGATACATTTTAAAGACAAAAACAGTTGTTTATATTACTTTTCTTAACTGAAAACTTTGAAAGAAATTAGTTTTTTATACTCCGAGAGCCTGAGTTCAATCATGTGTCACCTCTCATTAATTTCTCTTTTAATTCCCAGTTCATCCTTTACTTCCTCCTCTCTCCTGTCACCTGCACACCTTGTCCTCTTGTATGCTGCTGAGAATGTTCCCTTATGCTCCATACCGTCAGAGCAGGTGGCAAACCGCAGGTGAACTTCACACCTCCACTTGCGCTGGCATCTCTTGCATACAGTCACATTTATGATGCCGCTGGGCTTACTAATAGGCTGTAGTAGATCTTACTGACCTCTTTGTGGCCTTGAAGCAGGACTCATGTCCTTTGTTTTGTTAGTGGTCATTTTGTGAGTACGTAATTGTAATTTCTCTTCATATCAACAGTTTGTGAGAACATATTCAACATTTCAAAATGTGAAGAGCAATTTAGCTTTTCACATTTTGACTACCGTAATCAGAGATTTATGAAACAAATCAAATAAAGCTGGATCGTCTTGCAGACATTATAAGGTTTCCTCAAACACCATTGTTCATGTTTGCTCAGAAATGGCAGTCGTACATGAGTGTGTGAGCTGCTGCAGTTCAGCGGCGGAAACTTGCTAAGGGGGCGGCAGATGTGACACGACTGCTAAGTTTTAAAAATGGAAGAAAGGAACCCTGTTTGGTCGAGTCGATAACGTGCCACAAAATAAGGGCAGCTAAGAGCATGGGAGAAGACGAAAGACAAATCCACTTCAGCTGAATTCAGTCTGGTAATCACCACAAGCATGTTGTTGTTAGTTTCTGCTCTCCACATCCATCATGCTACCTATTTCTGAGCTGTGATTTTTGCAAACGCAAACAGCTTTGCGCCGGGAGTCTTTTTTGTGTTTTTCAGGAAGTCAGATTTCAGGTCAGCTTATGGCTGCAATCTCTTGAATAATTCCATTTGTTCTGCTTTAAGCTTTGCCTCCGTTTTCTTTTATTAAGGAATGCGCCACTGTCTGCCCTTGGTATGCTGTCAGCGAACGTCAGAAAAATGCATTTACACCCCAAACCTGGGCTCAGAGCAGTGTTTATGAAGGTCTTAACATTTGCACAAGGAAAAATAAATATTTTATGTGTTCAGTGCACCAGAGAAAACAACTTTATAATAGTATCTCTATAACAATGTAAAAAAGTCTTGGCTACAGCTTTGAAACATTTCACCTGAAGACAAAAATAAGAAATGAACAAAGTGAGAATCATACTTAATAGAAGAAAAACGGAATAAAATGAATACTATTTGATTTTTTTATGTTTGCTTGAGTGCTTTGTCAAACCACAAGTCCTCCCATCATTGCATCATTGCAATGGTTAAGCAAAAATACCTGCCAGCCTCCAGTAACACATCATTTGTGCCTTACATGGGTCAGTGCTTGTCTCTCTGTGTGTGAAGGGCAGCAGATGAGCTGCTTTTGCTTTGTCCACAAAATACAAAATATTATCTTACCAAAGTTAATGTTTCTTGCCTTTTTTAAATATTTTTACTAAACTAAACTCAAAACAAAATTCCTCAGAGATCTTGTTGTTCATTGACATATTTAAATGCAGAAAAAGTGTCTATTTTCAGACAAGGATCAGAGTTAATCAATGTAAAATTGGTTTGTTTTGATCTCTGGTTGTTATCTGATACATCTTTATTGAGGAATATCGTAATATAATTTAGTCAGTATACAATATGTAGGTAACATTAAGATTGTGACAGTGCTGGAGAACTATCCTTTTTATTAAATCATTAAGTTCTGCATGTTTTTTTGTTTCCCCATTTCATGCATCTCACAGCAAACCCTTTGGTCCACATGTTACAATTTCTTTCTATTTAAGTATTTTCATAAATCAAGGTGATAGCCATATAAATGTCATTTAATTTCTTGAAAACTTTGTTTTTAATTTCATTTTCATTCATTTTTGGTTTTAATACATTTTCGGGCTTGTTGACACTTATGAAATTGATAGAGAAGTAATGGAAAACAACTTCTAATCAATCTAAAATTACTCATAAAAGATTGTGCAACCTTTGACTGACAGGTATTTATTGCAGTAATCTGACAGCATTTCCTGAGAGTTTATAATAATTGTGATATAGTTAATTACTTTCCTTCATTGGCTGTCAAAGGTTGAGGCCAACCACCCTGGTGGCATGTTTCCTCCTCATGTCCCTGCACAATGAAGTTGGTATTGACGATAGATAGATTTTCATGCCGGATAGTGTTAGTAGTGGATAAGTTGACTCATAATTGACAAGAACTTTCAACAGAGAAATGGCGTCTAAATAGGGCTATACATAAGTAATCTTCTCTTTATGTTCTCTTTGCAGAAAAACCCACCTATGATGCCTCTGGCTCCCCACCGAGGAGCTCTGCATTCACAAGTCCTCATGTCCAACCAATGGCTGAGGTGACAGCGACGGGGGAGGTGCCTTTCCAAGTGATTCATTCGGACAGCAACGCAGATGTAGAGGGCGAAGGTTTATCAGGACAGCCGGCTTTTTCCTCTATCATAACTGTGATGGCAGGAACTGTCAAACATCCAGTGAGCCTTGATCAAAGTAGAACCTTGCCAACTATCAGCAAGGATGATACACTCACCACCCAATGGCCTTCACATAGTTCCAGCCAAGATTCAGACATGTCCTCCTCATCACCGTCAGTCGGAGACAGCATCAGAGCACGCTCAGGTCTGGTTTTTAGCCGTTGTTAGAAACACCCTACATAGCCATTACGTGTCATTTTGATCACTGACAGCAATGTCGATCCAGTACCATCTTTCTTCTTTGTGCCATCATTCTTGTTATCTTTATTTTTTCAGTCATCTTCCACTGAGCAGATAAACAAAGCTGTTTCATCTCAGGGTCAGGAGAGTGTGCCCAACACAGCCTGTTTCTCAGATAGAGGTATCAATGTTATTACCTGCTGAGCCTCAGGCTTGGGTAGACAGCATTAGACCAGCAAAGTGCACCTCTTATAGGGTTGGTGACCTATAAGAGGTGAGTATATGTTGTTTAATGGGATACACAAAACGCCACAAGTGAGTCATCAATGTTCCCAAGTAAGCCCAGCAGAGAAGATAGCAATAAAATGACAGTCATTTCGTCTTACTTTGGCCGGTGACCAGCACTTTTTATTCTACTCCAAACAATGATCTGAATCATTTAGTTAATTTAGATGGATTCATTCAAACTCTGAACATAAGCCTGAACTCTGTATGTGCTGATAATCTTAAAAACAGCTCTCCAATTTCATCCAATCAAAGGAGTCATGCAGTTCAGAGGCAGCAGGGAGTTTCACATAATCCCACATCAGCACTGCTGTCTGCCCGTGCTAAAGGCTATTCACTTTCCAGTCATGTCACACAGCAGATGTTACACCGAACAGCCTTTATGAGGAATCAAGACAAGACTACGGCTGATAGTCACACTTTATCCTGTAGAAGCAGCAAAGGCATGTCATCAATCATTTCACATTTTGGTAATCCGACTGTGACATCCGCAACAACCTTCACAACCAGCAAATGTTTTTTTTTTCTTCTTTTTTCCTCCCAATCTTCATCAGATCGAATGCCTCCCTCTCAAACCACAGCCGCCAAGACGGCACAAACCCACGTTTCTGTAGCGTGCGCCTAAGAAGATGCATGATCTAACCCTGGTGATTTACTGATGGCAGCAGGTCAAAGCAGTCCCAGACTTCCTGCTATCAATATGAATTACAACCTGGGAGAGACATCGGGGGCTGAGCTGGGATCTGCTTACGTGCCATCTCACCTGAATAACTCACTTTCACTTACTCAGCTGAGACCTGAGCCCGCCAACGCTTTCGCCCCCTCAGCCTCGTCCACATCAAAGTCAGATGCACTGAGAGATGTTGAGGAATTTGTAACAATAACGGCACTTTCAAGGATGTAGCCCACACAGGCTGGACAGCGCTAACAATATTTACACCCAACAAAAGGGCAAAATCTCCTTATGAGCAGAGAGTGGACGCAAGGAATACAATCTAAATGACTGAACATTAAAGCGTTAAATAACAAACTAGAAACTTGAATAAAGCCCAATTCACTTGGACTCTACGCAGAGAAGGTGATTTTGGAGAAGACATCCTCAAAACAACCTCCTAAAATAAAGTCCCTGTTGAGGATCCAGCTTTAACCTCAACATCTAGAAGATCAGAGAACGGAGATGACTTCTAAGAAAGAAAACAAAATCACATAATGACATATCGCATAAAAACTTCAAAAGACTTCCACCAAAATACCAAAAGTATTTTTGTTGCTACCTTCTTTCAATAGAAATGAAGAGTCTATGATGATCAGAGATCCAGCATTTTACAAGACAGGGCAATTCACAGTCTGCCCTGCGTCTGTCTTTTATGACTTCAAAAGACACCTTTTATTTCCTTTTTAATATTGACAGTAGAAGAATGTCTTCTGCTAAATTGCCCTTACCTGAAAATTTTGTGTGTTAAAACCTATTAAAAGCCCTTCAGTCAAATTCTATGCCAGTTCTTCTTCTTCCTCCTTAGCAAAACCCCTCCTGACACTAATGACACAAATTTATCTGCAGTAAGATCAGTCACAAGCATGGGCAGAGAGGAATCAAATTCAATTTTGGGCCAGGAAAAAAAAAACCCTTTCCCTTAGCCGCTCCCTTTGCAGTAACTACCTCTTTTAGTGATGGACAAAACAGCGAGGAGACATCGAGTGCTATTTTCAGCTCTGGCAAAAAAACTAATGGCTCTGTATACAAAGTGGAAAGCCACCAAGCCAGTTCTGGTTCAAAGCAGTGCTTTTAAAGCAGGAAGCGCATCTTGCAGCTTTGACAGTGCTAAATCTAATTTAGCAGCAGATGGCTCATCACATGAACATCAAAAACTGGAAGACAAACAAGAGCATAATGTGCATTTATTGAATTTGGATGATTCAACAGCTGTCACCTGTAGTCCATTTCCAAAGTGTCTGACCTTTGGAGAGCATACATTTTCTACCTTTGCTCAAGGGACTTCAAAACTATGAGAACTAAAGTCCTGATTTGCTTTGGGCTCATCCTGGATCTGCCCTGTCTTCCAGTGGACTGCCGGAGTTATTATAGGAACTTCTGCTGCATCTGTCTGGAGTTCAGATGTGTCTCTACTCTTCTTTTCTACACTTACTAACTCTGAAATACTATCCCAAGCTGCTCTTCTTGTACTGAGGTATAAGAGCATGAAAGCCCCATACTCAGTTTCCTAAGTATGCATTTGACTTGGCTGTCACATTTTCAAACATTACTTTCAATGCCGAACCAAAGAGGTCAGCTTTACAATCTAACCCATTTCCTCCATTCTTATGTCAATCTCCATCATAGTCAACTGCTTTTCCATCACCTTCATGCTCTCAGTTGTCCTCATACGTATAAAAAAATCTCTTCAGTGTTTTATTGAACTAACATATTGTCAACACTATCAAACTTACACCCATCGAAAGTATCATTCCTTTGGTTTTCACCAGCTTTGACCTTAACGTTAGGTTGTGATCACTCACAACAAGTGACTGAGGCGTTTGTTCTTGCAGAGCCAGAGACGGATGATCTTACAGCTGGAACATCTAAATCAGTTGTGTCCACTTTCCCCAAAGAAAATGAGGTCAGTCTAAGCTCTTCTCAGTCAGACAGGGTAATCCTTTCTGCTGGGCCCATCGAGAACACATCTCAGGTATCACTGGTGACCCCGCAACACGATACCCCGACAGCCCCTGTGAAGCTCACCACAACAACCACATCGCCACCTGCAAAAACTCCCGCCATTACCGCGAGTACGCCTTCTCCGAAAGTAATGATGGCGTCGACCACCAAGACCACTCTGCAGCCCAAACCCGTTACCGGAAGAACCACCACAACCATCAGGACTTTTACCAGCAGAAGAACGTTCACATCGCCCAACCAAAGAGCAAACCCTCCGAGGGGGGTGACCGCCGTCTTTGTCTCACCTTTCACCACAACCACAGAGGCTCTACAACCACAGTGCAACATAACTGAGAGGTTATGGGTGAAAACAGGTAAACTCTGGAGAAGAAGAATATTATTTTGTCATACTTTGTTTCCAAATTGACTTTTTTTCTTTGCCTGTTTTAGTTGTTTCAATCTACGTAAGACGGAATAGACTGGATAGCATTCAGAGGCAGAACTTGCGAAGGGGACTGAGTCAAGGCCTCAGAAAAGCTTTGAATGACACATCAGCCCAAGCACAGGTAAGAATGCATATTCCACAGAATATAATATGACAATGTGTGTAGTTTTTTTGTGTGTGTGAAAAAGTTTTGCTGAAGAGATTTGTTACATTCACTGACAACACAGAAGTTGAAAGAATGTGCAGATCACACCAATAAGTGATCAAACAAAGCAAACATGATTACTGCGCATTATTGTGTGCTTGCACCAGCCTCCTGTCTCCAAAATCCTTTTTATTTTTGGTATTTGTCTGTTAGGGACCTCCCTGACCTTCCTCATGCAAATGTAAAATGCCTGAAGTGGGGAGAGCAGCAGGAAGACCCGCCCTCACCCAGCCCTACACGCACACTAAACAGCAGACAGAGCAACATCACTGATGTACATGACACTGATTAAGGCAGATTTAAGGGGGAGCAGCAGGGATGAAGGCGAGGTTAAACCGTGGCCTGTGGAGGAAGAGGCAAAGGTCAACAGGATGAAGCAGCTTTAAAAAAGCCTTGGATGTGATTTACCAGATGAATTCATAGAAACGAAACGGCTCACATGTAATGGCAACAGCAGGTTGGGAGTATTTACTTTGTTTGTAGAACTAAATCTACTTAAGATGAATGTTTTTTTTTTTTTAACTATTTGAGAAACAGTTGTTCAGTGAAGCAATTGTGAGTTGTTCCTCATTTTGCCCTTGCAAGAAAACTGGAGGTATGTAATCATACCAAGAACCCTGATGTAGGCTATTGCAGAAGAGATGAAGATTAATATAGAAATTAGGTTGACTGGCTCCCAGAAGACACAGTTTGGTGTCACAAATTTGAGTTACTGGACCAACATTAAAGATGATGTCGTTTACTTTTTTTTATGGTTAACCAGAGTCACATCTTTATAAACAATCTGCAGCAATATTGCTGGTATTGCACCAACATTTTTGCATAGATTGGATTTGGTCAAAAAGGGTGGGGGGGGAAAGAAAGAAAGTAACCTCTCGGTGTTTCCCCAATAATAAATCCAGTGCATGGACAAAATGACCTTTGTGTTCGGATTAGCTTTTTGTGGAACAAATCATGTTTCCCAATGTGCCAAAAAGCATCCTATCTCCCCGCTCTCGTACTGCCCTCTAAAACCTCCACTCCATGTGAATTTGTATTAAGAGCACCTCTTAACTATGCAAGGTTATTACTGAAAACAGCCAGATAGAAATATGTGAAAGAAAAAAAAAAATCGGAAAAAAGCAGAGTTAAACTCGGCAATGGGTTTAGTGCAGTTATTTCCTTCCTCCCCCTTTTTTACACATAAAAGGCATTAAATAAAATTGTGTGGATCATTTTGATTCATTGTTTTTGTATAGTGCCAGTTTCCAAACACATACTCTCAGTGGAATACAATTACAGCAACATAACTAAAGGGCAGGCCCAGGAAAAAACAAACAAACAACAAACAAACAAACTTTCACTGTAAGCTTCAGAAAGGGAAATAGGCCTATTCTTGAGAACTTGAGCTGGTATTCATGAGGATGGGACTCAAAAGCTAAAAACTCTCATCTCTTCTTATGCACAATCCTGGAACTAATAGTACTCTTATCACAGAGATGCAAAGTTTCCACTTTGGAAAATATTATGCAATTCATAAGTATATTCATCAGGGGAACATTTTGCATCCATTTTTTACAGGGAGCAAATTTAACAAAGCTAGAACTTTCAAATATAATCTCTTCAGGTAATTTATTGATCTGTTTGACCTCTTGTGTTCAACAGAAGCAAACAAGGCAATAAAAAAAAATAAAAAAAAACATTCAAATATTCTCACTCACTGATCCTGTGAGAGTGCTTGAACCATGCAATGTAATTACATGCTCCATTTTTATTACGAAGATTTTTACATTTCAATTTGAAAAATCTGCAGAAAGATGTTCCAAGTTCAGTTGAGAAAACAAAGATTTTCTCCACTACTCACTTTAACTAGTTTGTAGCAAATGTTAAAGTGCTTAAACAGCTGATTAATCTATGGTTGTACTGGTTAGCTCAGCACAATAATTAGTTTGTATTAAAAGGTTGAATACTTCAGGGTGCAAATAGTTTCTACCAAGCATTTTTGTCTGCCTTTACGCTAACAAATCAAAGTCATTGAGTGTAAACGGAAATGTTTTACTGCAAGTTTGGGAATGTTTTGTTGGTAAAGGTCACATATGCAATTTAAAAGTGACTCGCCAACATAATACCTTGCACTGTAAATAAAGGGGAAGTTTGCTTTTCTGTGACGTTAAAAGCCTAAATGCAACAACCTCAGTCTTATTTGAATATACAAGTAAATATTTGAAAGCAATCCTCAATACTTTCTTGAAATTGAACTATTAGACTGATTTCATTTAGAATCAAGTATATCAGTTTACCCATAGAGTGAGTTTTAATTTAGCTCCTATTGTTTAATATTTCTGCAATAATTAACTGTATTAGGTGTGAAAAACAATATTGCAGTTAGTGTGGGTAGTGCGATAACAGTTTTCTCTCTTTTTTTTGTATTTCTTAACCCAGAAATAAATGTTTCTGCCTCTACGTGGCTGCTGACTATGTGAAGCTCATGTTCTCCCTCGGTGTCTCTCGGTGGTCTTGAAAGGTGTTTTGCTTCAGTGCACTTTGGTCACCTATTTGAACAATGCATGGGTCATTTATAGCAGAGGATAGCTGGGGAAATTGCCTTTGCATTTAATTACAGACTAAATCGGTTGGGAGGAGACAAACGTGCGGAGCTGATTTTATGAATTAGCTCAAAGACACAAGACTAAAGATTAAGAACGTTTTGAAGAGCTATTTTTGAATTTTTCATTTAAAGATCTGCATGTTTTCTTTTGTTTTTTGGTACTTGTTATATTTTTCCATCTATCTGTCCTACTCGTCATGAAGGAAATAACAGGCTTGTTCCTAATAGCATCTTCACATAGCTTTGATCCTGATAGGATGACGGGATGATAAAGAGCTCTATTCATAGAGCTTGTAACAAGGCTGAATTGTGTGGAGGCAGAGTTGTAACTTTCAGCTACGGAGACAAGAGGCTCTCAGTGTTTTGGCCTCTTCGTCAATGTGGGCTCTTTGATGGATCTCAATAACCGATGCGAATGGTTCTACCTCTCGTACGAAAACACCTAGTTCCATCATCGCTCCTCTCCCAGCTTTTATGAAGAGGAGAAAGTCAAACTCTTCCTGATAAAACGCATCAAGACTCTGTTTGTCGATGCAAAAATGCAAAAGCACACATTTATTTTTCAGCTCTAGTCACCTGGTCTCATGACAAAAGCCGTCTCTTGACAGACTCCTTCTCTCAACAACCTCTCAGTTCATTCTGACTTCCTAAAAAAATAAAAAGTTAAAAGCACATAAATGTAAAAAAGAAAAATGTTGTTTTCATATGAATGGAAAAACTAAATAAAGAGATTTCATAGTCAAGTGAAGAGTGTTCAGATGTCCACCTGAATGACGAGAAGCAACACAAACAAACAACAAATAAAAATGCCAACATGAAAAATACATTACTATGTCAACAAGTTAGTCATTGAACCTCAAGAGAAGACTTACTATCCGAGACCATTTGAATAGTTTTTAGAAGACCTTGGTCTTTTTATCAGATTTTAACATTTCCAGATATCATAACTGACTGCTTTTGCTAATTCAATTTGACTTTATTTATTTTCTTTTCTTTATTTGACTAGAACTTGTATCACAGCAAGAAAAGCAGACACAATAACATTCCCTACAACTCAGGTACTTCATTACATTTTGGTGTTAAAAACCCAAACCAGTTGGTTAATTGGTGCTGTCGGAATATGTTCTATCAGTATTTACTCCACATTTATGGATATTTATGAGCAGGTCTTAAAGAGCCCACTTGAATTTGATGGGGATATAACACCTGGCTACACATTTTCAGTCACACTGCAGTTAATACGATAAAGGCTTGCTTGGATTGAAACATGACCATTTTTCTTCAAAGAAGCACATTTAACAACCAGTACATCGCCCATAAAAACCCTATAGATAACGCCAACATATTTTCAACTGAATGATGATAGATTTACTCAATGTACCTATTAGGGTATCAGTGTGTGGCCTGATTTATTCTGTGTAGTCAAAAATGATCAATTACAAAAGCAATCTTGGATCCCACACAGCCTGCAGGATTCTTTCATTTATGTGACATTATTTGCCAATAGAGGTACCAGTAGTACTGTGGATGAACAGATTCATACTGGCATTTGGTAACATTTAAGAGACTTGCATTTGATTTTTGTTCCCATTCTCTCTCTCAAATTATAGGTGCAAACATTTAAGTGATAAATTTGTATGTGATGTTGGGTCAGTATCCACAGTGAGCTGAGAACTAAACCTACTTTCATTTTGCCTCAACTGTGATTTTCCAACTCCATTGTATGTGTTGATGTTTTAGAATTAGCCACTAAAATATCTGATCATGTGGACGGCACAATACATGAGCCTGAACAAGAAACTTTTAGACCTCAGCAGAATACAGTGGAGCCTCAAATTGTTAACATTCAAAAAGATTTATTTGGTAATAAAAACACATCAAATATCATCATGTCTGGGTTTTTATTATTTTACTGACATGGCAAGACAACTTTAGACAAATTCTGTTTAATAATAGAGCACGCCTACACCGTGAATGTCCGTAACAGTAGGAACAGCTATGCTTTCTACACTGCCAGCACATTTTTAACTTAGTTTTTAAAACATTTTTTTAACTAATGAGCTATTGTTTAACCTAACGAAGGGACTCTTCACCAACTCATATTGCTTACATAAGTAGCTCTATGCAGAGCCATAAATTATGTCTGGTATATCTGTAAACATCCGTCTCCTGTTTTTTTTTATTTTTTTTTAACTCAACTATTTCAGGTGGAGACAGTTTTTGGCTCTCCCAACATGACTGTGGCTTATCACGTGACAGGAGGAGAGACAGTTTACCCTCCTTCTGTAGTAGCAGAGGGTTTGATGTCCTACGGCCGTGATAAGCTGATTGCAGACCTGCGACAGTATCTCCCCATGGTGACAGCCCTGCCTCTTCCTGTTGCTTTGTGGAGATCCAGCCCCGCCACTGGCTTCCAGCTGAAAACAGGTCAGCCAACTCTCACTCAGGGTGAAAACAAGATCAGCTTGAGACTTCATAGTGCTTTCCCCCCCCCTGCTGTGACTTTGCCCCGCAAAGAGAAAAATGAATGTTTGTCACACCACATCGGAGACAAAAATGACACATTACATGTGTGTAAAGTAACAATAGACAGTACATCTGAACTACGTTCTAGCAGCCCATACAGTCTTACATTGTGCCATTCTTTGTGTTGCAGTGTTGCAGTTTGTGGGGTCAGGTGACGACCCGCGATCCTGTCGCTTCTTACAAATGATGGAACAGAGACTCGAGAAGGTCTTTTCTGAGGCGCAGGCCAAAGTTCTCAACGCTAAAAGCCGACTCACAGTTCAGGTAATGCAGTGACCTTTATTTGCCGGGGCCGGGCTGCTCTGCTTCTGTTAGTCATCTGGCGTTTTATAAGATCTGGCAGCTTCAAACAGATGCAAATTGCTCACCATTTGTGCAAAATTCTCCCCTCGTGAATTGGGCTGTTTCTGTTTTTTTTTTCCACCGGCTGCTTTTCAGATCCATGGTAATTATGCCAGTGAGCCACTGTTTGTATTAATTTTAATATGCTGTCACATTAAACTGCACCATGTATCAAAGCTAATTTGACACTGACACATTTAAGTAAAAAAATATGCTGCCTTTTTTCCACTTTTTTATAGCTAACTGTTCTGTTGTTTTCCATGTCCTTCTGTCGTTTTCTACATCTGTATCTTGTTTTCTTGCTAACCTTTTTTTTAAAAATCTTTTTCTAGATTCTGAGTGTTTCTCAGACACCAGGCTCTCCTGCTGTGTCTTTAGTCTACGCTGTAAAGAACGGGACTGTATTTCTTAATGGAACAGTCGCCTCCAACCTTCTTGGTCAGTTTTCTGCTGAGCTGGTGGGCTACTTCCTCTTCTATCCCCCGCTTATTATTGCTGAGCGTGAGTTGCATTTTTTTTTCTAGTTTGAAATAAATGTGTTAATACAGAATTCGGTGGCTGCAAAGAGTGCATGCGTTTCATTAGGGAGTGTTTCTTTGGCAGCCTCAAATCTATTGTGTTAATTCAGAGAAAGTTTTTATGAGCTGTGGTCCACATGGAGCCACTGAGTCCGTCTTGTAAAGTGCCTGTCAGCCTGAATGACTGCCGGTTTCCAAAGTGAAATGTTCTCGACTGTTCTCTAGCTTTTGAAGAAATATTCAGTCTTCATCTGTTTAAAAGTGCAAAGATAAGTAAGCAGTGACAGGAATCAGCAGGAGACTAAACAGTAGTCCCAGTGGGAGTCCAGTGTGTCTCCGCAAAAAGAAAGACAACAGCAAAGGTCTAAGATAAAAAAAAAATAGAAGCAAGTAGTGGTTGGATGCTATTAAAAGAATCTAATTAATAAGAGGCTTTGTGTTTAGCTAATTGAGATTAACCAAATTTTTTTTTTCCAAAATCAATGTATGACAAAATAAGAAAAGTTATTCAATTTGAGCAAATGTTTTTTTAATGAATGATTCTATAATAATTATAAATGAAAAGTGATATAAACACTAACAAAGGAATCTGTCTTGGTTTATTAAGAACTGGTATTTTGTAGTTATCCTATGATGCTGTGGTTCTTCCTACCTTTAAGATACAGCTGCTGTTACATTTTCTTTATATGAAATGTATTTTTTCTTAACGTTCCTCTCCAATGAGTCTAAATGTACATTATTATTACCTGAAAGTTGGAAATGAGAGCAAAGATAAAACATCTGGTTTGAGAGCTTTCTGGCATGACGTGATCACATTTTCATCTGATAGTTTTCTCACCTTGTCTGCATGCTCCATACGACCACAGATATTCTCTAATTTTAGGTTTTAAATGTTGAAGCTCTGTTAATACAAAGCATGCTCTCAAAAATACATTTGTCTAAATGTTTGTTTTTTAATCAAGAATTTTCGCTTGTTTTAGTTGAATAATTTCACTAAGATGCTTTGTTAAAATTTAAATTGTTTACAGAGATTGTTTCTTTTTGTCATAAAGACTTTCCGGACACTCTTTGTAAACATAACAGCTATGCAACCTTGATAAGCTATTCAGATTTTATATTACAAACTCTGTAGATTTGGAAGAGAGGCTCGCTGTTCAGGTGCATTTCTTGCAAAAAAAAAAAACAAAACAAAACAAAAAACAAATGTAGTGGGGTTCAATTAAAACTTTAACTGAGTTAATTTCAGGGTCTGAGCCTGAGACAGTTGTAAAGGTACAATGTAGGTCACTACAAGTGATTGAGCTACACATTTTTAATTGTCTCTTTGAGAAAGATGCACTGTTTTCCTCAATGCTGCCTGTATTTCCCCAGCTTTTGCTTGATAAAACTGGGCTTTTGCTATGTGTAGAATAACACTCAAAATAACGAAGGACTTGATGCTTGAGACATTTGAGCAGCATGAGTCACAACCGAGACTCGCTTTTCTGTTATACCTTGGGGCTGATCACAGCCTTGAGAGCATTTTTCTCTGCCTCTGGCAACAGACAGCACTTGGAGCAATGTGTCTGTCACATTCCTGTGACAGATGTGATATTTTGAAAAAAATGCCCTGAGATAGTGTCTTTAAAACTGAGACTTTCCCTGAGCAGATTGGTAAATATGTGGAACTTCCCATTTAAGTCCAGTTGAAACAAACTTTTGACAACATCTAACAGGAAAAAATCACAAATGCTGCAGTTATTTGTTGCACAGCTGAAAGGGAAAATGTTGTGCAAAGTGATTGTTTTTAATGGCTGAATACTTTACCACTTCACATCCTTCATGATGCAACAAACCTCAGATACTGGCTTAAAGACAAGCTAATGTTGTCTTTTCATATTTGAGTCTGCTTCCAGGCAGAAAATCTATAAAAACAATGTCTCTGAGACTTTGTGACTGCGCCAAAACCAAACAAGAAAAACTGATTACCGGATGCTTTTAATACATGCAGATGGAAGCATGCCCATCACATCCAGCTCTTATTTATTTACATCAAGTTGTAGTTGTTCTTTCCCAAACCACAAATAAAACTGATAAAATGTAGTGATTAAAGGTCACATTTACCATCATTTTGAGTAACAGAGAACTAGAGGCTTTGTGTTGGAAACATTATGCTGTAGATTATAAAAGCTTGTTGAATGATGGATCCACTTGAATGATTTGGAGATAACAAGCTTTCATTAAAATTAAAAATGTACAAGATCATAAAACTTATATATTTATAATCTTCACAGTCCACAGTGAATGGACAACATTTGTCAGGGTTGAGAAGCAAGTTTATTTTTAATCAGTGATGTTACTTTAGATAAAATGTGTTCATCTGAAAGCATGTTATTTCTTGTGTCGGTGTTTCTGTCCTTGGCAGAAACATTTATACTCGATTGCTATAAATCTCTACAGTGTCTTACTAAAAGTAATCTGGAGTTTATCACCTGTCATTTAATGTCTTGGTTGCATATTTTTCAGCACAGTAGATATGTGATTTATATTTGCAGATGGTGGATAAGCAGCTCAGCCGGCTTAATAAAATGTGGTTGCATAAGTTTTCCCTGACTTTATGAGATGAGTGTGTGGAACCTGTGGTGGATTATTAGAGGCAGACAAGGCAAGAAGATATATATTTATTTAAAAACATATGGAGGTTTTGTTTTCCAGTCTGAGAAGAACAGAAGGTTAGGATCTGTCGCCAAAATTCAATCTGGAAATAATTTTTCTTATGATCTTAATTAATTTTTTGTTTATTTTCTGGTTTAGTGAAGATAAATTGGGTGTCTGCGTTGGTGAAATTAAATTTGGTTAGCTACACATCCATTTTGTTTTCCAAGCAAAGAGATGAAGACAAACTCTCCTGAAAAAGATGCAGGAACTGACATAGAAAGAAACTCAAACACAAATAAAATACCACAGATACTTTAGATAGTTGTCATTTATTGTGCTTGTTTTTGCTTTACCTTGGCACAAACATATTCTGGCAGACATTGCTCCCTCATTTCAAAGGCAACTATTGCAGCAAATAATAAACAGTGGGTGATTTTCCACCACCCGGAGCTCTGGTCCGACAGAACAGACCTGGGATCTCACATGCACTCGAAAGTGCATGCCTGCAGCTCTGTGTTGCTGTGTGAGTCTTGTGTAAGCTGGACTGCATGGTTCAGCTCTTTCACTCCCTCGTCACTCTTAATCTGTTTCTCTCAAAAACATGAGTAAAGCTGCAGGGAAATTTTTGTCTGCAATTAAAAAGCAATTATAGGTGGAAAATGAATTATTGTTCTAGGAATTGTTTTATGGATCAATATATAAATATATATATTTTCTCTTTTTTTAAATGGTTTATTCCGCCGTCACTCACTGTAAACAGTTTGATTTGAAACCTTGTCTGTGATTATCCAACTAAGCTTGTCTAGAGCACATTTTGCTGACAGTTTTTCCGACCTATCTATTGCCATTGCTCTTCTTCTCACCCGTTCGCTCCCTGCCCATCTCCCACTGACACGCCTGAGTGTGCACTTATGCAAGTCTGCTTTAAGAGGCCACTGATGCAGCATTCCCCCCAAACAACACTGTGCCAAGCCCCACCGGCACAGGAGCTTAATCAGGCAGGAAATCCGTGTAAGAGAATACAGAGACAACCAGAACTCATATGACTTTAAGCACATCATCGCTTATCTATTTGTCTGACATTCAGAGATAACGAGGCTTTGAACAGATATCTCAACCACAGACAAGAAAAAAAAAATGGGGAAAAGTGTTAACTTTTGCCTACCCTTGTGACGTTTCTGGAAATGTTGACAAGACTCTTTCTCAAATACAAAATATGTCTCAGCCATTTCATCTCAGAGACAGGGTAGTCAAAGAAATTGACATTATTCTAAATGTTTCCTTTTAATCCCTCAAATCATCAGCATCAGTTGGCATAAGAAAAGCTTTATAAAGTCAAAGTGCACAAGATTGAAGCTTGAAAAGAGGATGTTATGCTAACGTTTCTTTTGTCTTTGCAGCACTTGAATACCACAATCTGAACACGTCTGTTGAAACCAGAGACTTCTGGGTAGTCACAGGTAAGCATGTCACTGCTCTAATTGGGTAAAGAAAAAAATAATCTTCTGAAACTGAAGTGTCTCAAAATCCATTTATCAGGCATGCATCCATTATTGAAGTAATGTTCTAGTAATTATATGATAGAATTAAAGCATAATTTAAACTTGGAGTTAAAACAAAATTATACATACATTTGGCACATACAGGTTGAAAATTGTATTTTTTTTTAATTTTTAAATTCTTTTAAATTTAACAATGTATCTTTCTGGAAGTGATATGAATATTTTGGATTTTTCTAATTACAGGATGTAGCATACAGGATATTTAAGTTAATTTTGACAAATGTAAAATTAATTAATTTTTATTTGATTACGTTAAATATTTTAATTTAATTTAAAGATTCTCTTTTGGGAGAGTGGTGTCTAATTCTCTATTGTATCTTCTATTGATCCACAATAATTTTATCAAATAATAAAGCTCAACGTTTGACTCCATATTTCTACACTGGCTTCAGGTATAAGTCTCTGAGATCAGATTTTGTGGGTCTTAACCTGCACATGCTGCAATATTAGGCTGAGTCAATACAAGGTCAGCACCTCCGTAATGAGATTTACTCCCACTCAACAAGACATACAACCAACAGAAATGCTTTTTCAGTTTTCGATAAAGTGGAGGATCTGTGTGGAGGTTTCTTTCTTTTCTTTAACATTAGTAACAAAGGTTAAAAAAAAAACAACAACAAAAAAACACTTTATTTTTCTGTGCTAGCTTGTTTTTTTTAACTGTTAGATCACATCAAATTCATACATTTTAACAGACCTTTGAGTATTGAAGTATTGGATTTGAACACAATTTGGTTTTTCAACATACATGTTTGCTTAAAATTCAAACATATAATATTATGCCAATTTTATACATTAATTTGGATTTATTTTTTGTTGTTGTTGTTGCCACAACATGATAGTCTGGGAGAATATGGCATCTGATCCACATATCCTAAGTCTTTGGAGATAAAGCTCCAAATTTCTTCTTTCAGATAAATGAAAGCTCTATATTGTTGCTTAGATTTTAACTCCTTGGTTGAATTTGGTAAATGATTTTGATGATGATAATGAGAATCATTTCATGCCAAAATAACTGTAAATCTCTATAATTAATAGCATAAATCACATGTCATAAGTCAGTGCATTTACGAACCTAAACATGGGTAAGACGACTTGTTAAGTTAAACCGAATATTAGAATGGGGAATTGAGGAATTAGGCAAAATTAGGCCCAAACCTATCCTAGTAATGAGGCATATCTAATAAACTTTTATGTGATGAACTGCCAATATTCCAAAAAGAGCACGCTTTATAGTCAGTGTTTTGGTTTCTCTAGGTCAGGTTTAAGGGGTCTTTGAAGCTAAAGGTCCTGTTTCTCAGCTGAACACACATTTGGGTTTTGCTGTTGTCTTCTGTGATGCTGGAGTTCATGAAGCATCCACATATCCTAATTCAAACCATTTTTGCAGCACTGCTTGAACATTGTAAATTGTATCAGTTATTTTCCCCAAAGATGAAAACACACAACTTATTTTGCTGTTTCCCTTTAAATTTTTTCTACAGATTTTAGGCTGTATAAACCAGACGCACGCATGCACATTTCTTACCCTTTTCTTGTTCTTTTTTAACTATTTGCCCTCAAGAACAGTTTACTATCTGTCTTAACAACCATCTCTCCTCTCTCTGCCTTATGCCTGAACTTGCAGTGATCCAGGATGTTGATAATGCCAGCCTGGAGGGACAGTACCAAAGCTTTGCCAGTCTAATGGAGCAGCGGTTGGCGGACTTGTTTGTGTTGGCAGGGCAGCAGGGCACTCGCTTTAGACGAGCCACAACTGTGGGCAGCTTCACCGTCCAGGTACTAAAACGGCAGGCGTCAGCTTATTTTGTCTTCTCTGATATTTCATCAGACTGCCCTTGCATGTTTATGACAAGTCAGAGAAATGAAATTGTTTATGTTGGCTTCTTTCGAATGCTATGAATATTTCATAAGACGTATGCTTTGATAAACACTTTCATAACACTCGAGATGAGTACTTGTGGTCAGTGCCTCATAATTAGGGAGCTTCTCAGCTCATCATTTAGTAATTGCCCATCAAAACAAGCCAGAGACCTTTCACTAAACAACTGCTCTTAAGATTTCAGTTTAGTCGCTTAAGCAGAATTGCACAAACATGTAATTAACTGCATGACCTACTGCATCATTTTCGATGACTATGGCGTAAGACATGTTGTCTTCAACCAGATGGTGAGCATCCGCAGAGTGTCCGGGTTGAAGAATCCAGCAGAGATGACCTACTACGTTCAGCATAATGGCATCCCTCTGTCTGGCACGTCAGCTGCCAAGGTCCTGAACACAGTGGACTCTCAGACCATGGCACTCACTCTGGGATACTTTGTCCAGGTGCAAGCAGAACGTAAGCACATTTCCTTTCTTCCACGTTTGACCATAGAACTTTTTAACAAACCCTTCACAGTAAGGTAAATGAAAACATGTGATTCACCCTCGGTTTGGAAAGAAGAGCCTGCGCTGGAGTGAAGGGCCCAGAAAAAAGGGTTGCTCTGTAATCTCCTTGAAATGCTCCCAGTGGGACAGTGTTTGTTTACGGCTGCAGATCTGCTCAATGCTAAGAGGGAAAGAGAAGTGGAGAAAGGGGTGCACACACACAGGGTTTTCTCATAGATTATAGTCTACAATAGCTGAGTCAGGGCCTCTGTATATCAGATTGAGCTGAACGATGTCACTTGGCGAGGGCTAACCCGTAATTCTGTATGTTTTAGAATGTCGTCTTTTGTTTTTGCTTTAAAGTCTCTATCCTTATATAATCTTTGCCACTACCGTAATTTCCGGACTATAAGCCAGTACTTTTTTCACACATTTTGGACACTATGGCAGCAATGATGCGGCCAATATATGAATAGTTAACTAAAAAAGAAGGAGACATTGAGAGCGAAAATGAAAGAGAGACTGAGGAAGTGTGTGACAAAGTCATTCCGAGGTTGTTCGATTCCAACACTGAAGAAGGCGACTTTAGTAGTTTTTGTGCACAGGAGGAAGATGAAGATAGCAATCAGTGACTGTTCCTGGTAGGCTACTATATTTTATTTTGTCTTAAGCAGCCATGTTCAGAAAAACATTTAGTACATATTTGTGCTTAAGTTTTTTTTTTACATTTTTTTTTTAAAGTTATTGAGTGAGGCTGACATGAAGGTGCACACACTAGTCCGGAAATTACAGTAACTCACTTGTGGACCAAATGTTTCTGTCACAGTCTTATAGTCTACTTAAATAAGAAACGGTAAAACGTCTTTCTGCTTTTTCAGCTGTGGTCAAGAACCCTCCAAATAACCTGTGGATTATTGCTGCAGTTTTGGCCCCGATCTCTGTGGTAACACTCATCATTATCATCATCACAGCTGTGCTGTGCAAAAAGAACAAGAACGACTTTAAAGCTGACGCCATTGGTAACCTCAATCCCAGAGCCAAGGTAAGTTTCCCTCTATCAGTCCTTTGCCTTTAATTATGTAGCTAGTTCTATCAATTTCCATGCTTACTAAATATTATAATTATTTGTTGTTTGTTAGTATAAAGTTAATCAGCTAAGAAAGTATGCTCTTTTATTGTTTTTTTTGTACTTTGTGTGTCCATGTAAAACATCTACTGTTCATGGGTCATATTAATAAATGTATCTCTAAATGATTTCTCCAAACCTCCTCTGGATATTTATTGTTTAGCAACAATAAATATCTGCAGTAGTGAGTTTTTCTCCTGTGTGTCTGAGCCAAGTGATGAGATCATTTTTGACGTCAGATGTTGTCTGACCAGTTTACCCTCCATCCATAACGTGTGTAACATTCATTTGAAGTGACTTTTTATTACTCAAACTTTCAGTGTGAGTAATAATCGCTCCTTGACCCATCAGTGTAATTTAGGCTATTCCAACAGCACAGTTATTGGCAGAAATGACAGTGCTGGATGACAGCCAACCACATCAGAGAGACAACATTGGTTATATTTTCGAATTGCAGATATTGTCACATTCACTGCTGTGGTGAACCGTGATTACACTGGACTCACCACAGAATGTTAACAAATCCCTCGGTTTGTTAAGTTTCCAAGCAGCTGCTCTTACACAACATTTCTCTTGACTTTCTTCACCTCAGTTGATGAATCATCATTTAAATATTGACTTCATGAGCGTAAATTGTACCCATTCCTGTCAGTTTTTTTGACATTGTTGGATACTGTGCAGTGTGTTAATGCACTGGTCTGCCATTCCAAATGTAACGTCATCGCTCTCCTCCAAATTGTGGTTGGATTCCTTGTACTTGCTCCTATCATTTTTTATTTTTTAATTTGTTCCCGGTGTTGGACATGACAGTTAATATGATTGATTTGAATCAAATAACCCAAACCAAATGAAGAGTCTATAATACAGAGATCACTGCCTTGAATTCTTTTTTTTTTTTGTAGCACATCACCTAAATTATTTCAATTCTTTCAATCTTTTTTGGGAAAATTGCAGGTAATCTGGAAGCCAAACTTAGATCTCACTTGCACCTTTTAAACAGCTTCTTTTGTGTTTTCAGATGGCGTATCGGAGGGATGTGAGCTATTATCACCAGGTATCTATTACTCTGTAATTCTTCTCATTAGTAATCTGTGTTTTTATTTCCAAGGCTCAGCTGAGCCTGCCGTGGGATTTGAATGGGATTCTGTTCAGAGAGCTCTGCTAATATAGATCAGCAAATCCAGCTGTGCTGACGAAAACCAAGGATATAAAAGCACTTCAGAGTAACACAGCTTTCAAAAAGCAATTTTCTGGGAAGCAGGGCTAATATTGTCCTTTCTTCTTCTTGTAGCTGTCTCTAGATAGCAGGTTTTAAAAGGTTAGGCCTTATAGAGCAGCGGTGTTATGCAGAATGTTTTAAGCAGAAAGATCATTTCTGCCTGGGTACATGCAAATACTTATAGTCAACTAAGGCCAAGTGCTTTCACATTGAGATGATACGCTTGTTGGTCTTGTTTTGGTGTTTGCATATATTGGAGCAGACAAATTAAAATGCAGAGTGTAACTAACAGCAGACCCCATCGCTTTCTCTGTTGACTCATTCATAGGAAAGAGTGCAGAAAAATCTTATGCATTAAACCAGAGAGGTACTCAGTTATCATGCACAGAGGAAGATCCTGGTATCTCATTATGAAACAGAAAGCGCTAAAATCATTTTCATAAAATATCACGTGTGGTCTGCAATGACATTTAACATGTTTCATTTTCAGAGCACACTGTGAATATGTGCTACTAAGGAATATGAAAGCGAAGGGAAGCTCTTGAAATGCTCAAAGATAGTGACTCCTAAAATTTGAAAAAGACCCTCACATCAAGCCCTCCACAATTTGGAATGTGCAAACCGAACCCTTTCATCATACTTACTTGTTAGTGCTTCCTCTTAAAGACTAGCAACAGCAGCACTTTCAATAAAACTCTGAGTGTGGGTGTGAGTGTGTGCTAAAGAAGATATACGTTCTTTGGGAGTATAACACATTGATTTTGCAGTTTGGCCCCGGCTGCTCTCTGGGTGTGATGTGAGTCAGACGATTTATGACTCTGAGATGACAGCAGGCGTACATTTTTCAGCATATATTTGTGTGAGTGGTCTTCTGTTTCTAAGTGTACTGATATCACATTTTACACAAACTTGGTTATGCATCTTTATCTTATCTTGAATTCTGCTGAGCTTAATCTCTGGATTTCCACAAAGACCGGTGTATCTCATCTTGTTGACTGCTGCTGTTTGGTATTTATTTAACCAGAGAGAGGAAGTACATGAAGAACACAAAGCGTCACAGTTAAATCTGTGCTTATCTATTCAAAGGCATGACGTGCAGTAATCCCAGTTCCGCTTTTTAAATCCCCCTAACTTTTAAGGATGTGCTCGGCAACTATGCTGAGATGCTTGTCTGTGCGAATCTTGTGACGGAGTCATACATAGCTTTGCATTTTTATACTGAATTGCATTTCTGGGCAGAAGGGAAGAAATTGCTTATAAAAACTCTCTTCTGCCACTCTTTATTCCTACCTAACACGTCCGTCAGCCAGTCCAGGGATTTGACTATGCCAAGCAGCACCTGGGCCAGCAGGGAGGAGATGAGGAGACGCTGCCTGTCAGTCAGGATACTTTAGTGATGTCCCTACAAATTCGGGACACATCACTGTCGCTAGAAAAGGCACTGCGACAAGATGGGATAGCCAACAAAAAAAGTCACACTGCTGACAAACACAAAAGGTAAGATACTCCCACTGTTCCTCTCGCAAACTGTGATCTATGCTACCCTATTATTTTTCAAAACTTTGTCAAAGCCATAGTGTTTAATATATCAATAGCTTTGGTTTAGTCTTCCTGAAAAAACGAAGAAGCGGGGTTGCTGGGCGGTTCAGACGTTAGAGCACTCGCACAATTTGCAGAGGCTATTTTTCTCTACTTGGTTATCTCGGGTTTGATTCCCTGTTTCAGGCTATTTGCTGCATGTCTTTCTTCTCCCTTTTTCCTCACTGCTCAAAAGAGGACACTAGAGCCTAAAAATATTTTTTAAAAATGAAGATGAAGGAATACCTCAGTCCAGTCGGAAATATCATTTTGATTTTGAGAGCATGGACAAAGCAACTGGTGTTTTCAACACCGTGCAGTTAAAAATATCTTGAAACAAATATGTATTTTGCAACCTAAAATACTAGCCAGAGAACATAGCAGTACTAAAACGTTATGAACAGATATAAATAGCATTTGTTTTCAACACACCTAATTTTTGACCTAAATTAGTGACTCTGGTTTTGTTGATGGAAGAGGCTAGTAATGAGAGGCAGATATTAAGAATGAATGAATAAATTAATTAATAAAAAACAGATTAATAGAGAAATAAGTTTTGCCACTGGGAAAAAATTGCAAATGTATACAGCTGCTTATTGCGCCCCAGCAGGGGGCGCCTCTGTTTAATATTAGTAATACATAAGAGCACTCAAAGTCCATTGTTTGTTTATTTATTGTTTAGTATGTATTATGGTTGATTTTTTTTTTAAATCAAATTGATCAATTTTATTTTTCTCAAGCAGCAGCTGTCGACACCAGGCTGCTCAGATGATACTTTGACGTTTCTTAATTTCCTGTTTCAGTTTTATTTAAAATTACGCCAAGTTTCAGCTGCAATATTTAACAAACAAACGAGTAAAAAATATCCACGCATTCATACTTGGTGGATACAAAATCCTGCACGTCATTTGTCTTCCAATCACAATTTTCATTCAGTGAAAGTGAACTACACACCTCTATTAGACAAAGTTAATTAATTAAAGAGTAAATTAATTTTAATGTATTTTACATCAATGGCATTACTTCACATGTCAATTTTTTTTTAACTCACTAGTAAGAAGAAACTTTGTTTTTTTTGTTTTAAATAATATTTCCTTTGTTTCTTGAGAAGCATTTGTTTGCAAAACTGAGTAAAATATCACTAATAAGATCATTAAAAAAGTATATTTATTTTTGTCAGATGCTGATGACAAAGTTCTAGGTCAGGTCCATTAAAAATGTATTAAAAAATAAATGTTTCTACTGTGAGCCTGCACCTTAGCATGTTTACATTTCCAAGCCATCATTTGTCATATTTGAGTACATAAGGTTGAGAAATAATTTTTTTAAAAAAAGGGAACCATTTAAACTCATTTTGTCCCACTTTTCAAAATCACTGATAAGAGATGTTTTCTCTTTGATGCTATTTAGGTTAAATCCAGTAAGACAGCTTGACCAAGAAGTATTCTTCAAACATGGATAATAGTTTTGCAGTTTATTTAATTTAGTTAAACACATTATAGATAATGGAAAGGAGTTTCAGTGGACAGGAGGGAAAAGGTGAGGTTGTAAAAAGGAAGGGATGACATAACATGGCTGCCTGCCCAGCTTCCTGGGAATTTACCGCCTTTCCTGTTGCTATGGTTACTTGCAGCAAGTTGCCAAGTGAAGACGGCTCCGTCATCAGCAACGAATCAGAGAAGCTGAATTCTAAGAGGGGTCTGACGGTGCCGAAAGTCACAGCGCAGCAGAAATCGACAAAGGAGGAGGCCCGCAGGAGGGACGGTGGGAGTCGCACGTAGATGCAAATAAAAATGAGTCATTTTGCCGCTTCTTTGCCGGCAAGGTCAAGAGCTTCCAAAAGCAAAACAAAAATAGATTTCTCCCTTTTTTGGATAAAGATGTTTGCACTGTCTAGGGGTTTTCCATCACACAACGGGTCAGTTGAACGGAATGCAGTGGCACTGCAGGATTCTTGTTGTCAGAAAGGTAACCACCCCCCGGCCCCCAGCAGTAGGTGGAGAAGGACCAAATGAATATGCATGAGGCAGACAGACACTTTGCTGAGACGGTATGGTGTGTTTGACTGCTGGGTACTGTGACGAACCAAGATTAGATACACCCTCTAATACTCAACTCTTACAAGTCCAGAAATACCTTGTGAAATCTCATAACTCGTGTTCCATTAGATTTTGTTCTACTTTGAAAAATGTCTTGTTCGGTCCAGATGCGGTAGACATGAGTGAAATTCCTCCAGTTCCGTCTCTCTGCTTGTAAATTTGATCAAATTTGTCAGATTCTGATTTTCCTAACGGCTAGATTTGAATAATTCAACAGCTGAGTTCGGTGGAACTGGAACTGAGTCCAGTTTTTTTCTGACGCTGGATAACGGACAAAAGTGCAGAGTCAGTTTCTTTCATTTATCACACAGATGCATTACCACAACACTGGAAGCCAAAGCTGTCCTTGTGATCTATCGTTGCTATCTACAACTTCATTTACTGAGACAGATGACTTTTGTGTGATACAATTCAGAAACTGTTGGTTCACATTCTTCTTTTCTGGGGGGATGAAAGTAAGGGAAGACAGGCAGGATGACAACTCTTCCCCCATTGATTGATACGGTGATGATTATTGGTATTTGCTGTCTCTTTGTTTGTAAACTTCTGCTCTTGTCTTCAGATCCGTACGACACATCTTCTGGCTCCCTGCAGCTAATTTCCATAAAGCCTGTAACTGCGCAGACAAATTGCTCCCACCCTGCATCTTCCGACCGCAGCCAGGAGTCAGCCATCGTCAACGGAGAGGTGATTTACGCCCACATCTGCACTTAGAGAGATGTTGGTTTTTATTGGCCAGGAACGTCACTTGGGGATACAGTGATTTTACTCCACAGACAATGTGGAAAAGTGGCAAAACTTCCCATGAGATGACCAATTCTCCAATGATAACTAATCAAAGAAGTCATATAAAAACAGAATAACGTCTTAAGAACTGCTTAACTCTCTTGCCTCCATTAAGGAAAACTTTCTAAAACTGAAAAAAGAGACTGGGAAAAATAGCAATGATGTCCAAAAGGAACATTAAGGCTTATTTCCAATTTGCCAAAAACTATTTTGCGGACTGATGCAAGACACTGGAAAAATTTTGACCATCTGTTAAAACTCAACACTGCATCTTAGAAAATTAACATCATGCTGACAGCCTTCCACAGTGGTAGTATTATGACCTCTACCTGGATGTGTAAAGGACATATTTGAATCTTTCCTCCAGTTATTCCACTTCTTTCTTTACTTTGACAAACCTTTGTGGTAATATCCATTGCTCAACACTGTTATGGATTTTACTTTGTGAAAATTGCTTATTTTGAACCAAACCTATATACAGTTTAGAAATTATGTTATAGCTGCTTATTTAATCAGATTATCCCACAGAGAATTTCCATGTCTCTGGAACTCCTGAAGCACCATCACTTTAAAATATCTCCATCTCTGGTTGTTTTGGATTCTCTGAATCAGCTGTTTTATGCCACTTTCAGACTTTAAATTTAATTTCTTCTTTTATTACTTAAGCCTTATGAAAAACCCTCCTCACCCTGCCATGAACTTGTGTTTGCTCTCGCCAACTATTTCTCTCATGGCAGATATAGAAGATAATTTACCTTTCTCCACTCTGTTAGAATATAAGATTTCTTTATCACAGTAAATATTTGAATAACAATTCACCAGGAGTGGCCGCAAAGATGTTCACTCTTTATGCATTTTCTTGTTTTGTCATTGTGGAAGACAGACTTAAAGTCACTTGACTTTATTTGTTGTGTTTGCATTGTGGTAGCTGCCTAATACAATTGCTATATGTCGAAACAAATGCAGAAGCTTAATTGTCTCCCTGAAAAGAGTATTAAATAGTATCGCCGCGCCATAATGTCCTATGCTTAACAAGAAAATAAAAACACTTCTTTCATGGCTGATCCTAAATTTATATCATATTTACCCCTCAATATGTACCGCAGTAGAGAAAGCAAGCTAAATACTCTTCTCATTTTTAAGTTTTGATTTCATCTTGTGTTCAGTTGCATTTGTTGGTTTGCCCACTCTTCAGGTTAGCTTGGCGTTGAAGCAGAAGTCAGACATTGAGCACTACAGAAATAAGCTGAGGCTGAAAGCTAAGAAGAAAGGGTATTATGATTTCCCGTCCACCAATGGCAGCAGCAGCGGTGGAGGTCGAGCCCTGGTGCATAAACAACGGAGCGACTATGACAGGGAAGTCGGTGAGCATGGCAGACCTCTGGAGCCAGATGATGAACGAGGGTCCACATACGTCAAGTCTCACAGAAGGTAAGAGCAGACTAGATAGAGTCGATATCTACTAATATATATTAACACAGAGACTTTTTGCTGGCAGATTTTTGTAAAATCTGGTAGTATGTTTTGACATTGCTTGCATTCCGTTGCTGTCAGAAAGTTTCAGCTCTTTATATCAGACTGTCACATTCACCGACGCACAGTTCTTCACCCGGGACATAACAGGTTTCAAGAATATTGTGGCATGTATTTCACCCAAAAAACTGATCTTGCAATTACATGTCACCTTTGAATGGACGTTTTCCCACTCTTCTTAGCAGAAATAAATTCAACCAGATTCACTAGGATTTGTATTGGATTTCCAGTTTTATCTATCTGAGAATACAAAATCCTTCAGGTCCAGACTGGGACGTTTCCTGAGGCCATGTTATTTTCCCAGAAATATGGTTATGGTTGTTAGGGTTTACACTCAGGAACATATCTCTAATCATATTTGTATTCCTTTTTGTCTTGACGGTACCCTGAGCTCGTCTTGCACAAAATTATCTTAGCTGTTTTAAAGGTATCATGGAGAGAATACCAAAGGCTTGGATGCTTCCAGACCTTCTGTTTTGAGTTATCACACAGTTCAATTTGTGTCAATAATGATATAAATTTCACTCCACCATAGATCCATCTTCATCACTTTGGCATCTGTTTCATCATTCTACCACACAGTGACTGATTTGTAATTTGCTGCTTCAGTGGATTCCTTCTGTTCCCTCCTCTGAAAAATATAAAGGGAAATATGGTTATAAAACATTGTAACTATTTAGTTGTTTGTTTGTTTTTTTAAATCTACCAGATATTACATTTTTCCCAACAAACCTTAATGGACTTTTTGGACTTGGAAAAGAAAATTACTACCCTTTCTATGGCATGGGCCATTCAGTGCTTGTGCAAATCTGGTTCTGGGAGCTGATGAACTCGGCCAACAAGATTCAGTTCAAGGGTTTTATGGTCACAATCTCTAGTTGCTTTCAAATAATGAAAAAAGTACATCGACACTTCCCAGCACTCATTTTCAAATGAGTTATCAAAATATAGCCAGAAACTTTAAGATTGTTTTATTGGAATTTTAGAACACAACACAAAGTGCTACACAATTGTGAGTTGGAATGAAAATCATACATTGTTGCCACATTTTTTTTTATTATTATTTTTTTACAAATAAAAACCAGTGTTGCTTACCACACTAGTATCAATGTGATACTGATACTGATTACTGATATTTTGGATTGATCTGCCCACCTCCAATGACATGTCATGGCATCTGTTAATATTTTCCCTTGTCCGGTGTTTTACGATGTGTAATGACACACACAGACTATATTAAGAGATCAAAAGAATATTAAAATGTTAAAATCTTGCAGTTGTTCACTAATGTGTGTTCACTAATGTGTGACCAACATTTTTATTTTTATATTTGTCCTCTTCAAATTTAACACCTGTTTTGTCAGCACCACACCTTTCAAACAGGAGTCCAATTATTTTCCTTACCTTGTTCATCATGCCTCAAGCAGTAAACCAACGGGGTTTATCTTCTGCTTCTTCTGCTAAAGGCACATGCAAGACTGACCGAAAAATTCGAACACTTTGAGTGAAGAATTGCTTTGCAGCAGGTTTGATTTGTGTTGCACTCACTCGGTTTACTCTAATTGGCAGGCATTCCCAGGTCGGACAGATGGCCTATCGCAGCAGACAAAGCCTAAGCAGTCCAAGTCCCGGAGGAACTGAGATGGACCTCCTTGTAATGAGAGAGAGGCCCAGAAGAGGCATTCGCAACAGTGGCTACGATGTGAGTCCCATGTCAACACCCACCAACCGTTTCGACCAAACCTAATTAGCCAATTAGCAACTGAAAGGCATCTCTTTTTTTCAGAGCTATAGCTTAAAGGAGCACTCTGCTGGTGATAAAAAAATGTCACATTAAAGAAATATGTTGATTCAATGGGCACTGTGAGAGTTAACTATAGGGGAGAAAATGCACAGTTCCTGTCATTAGGGCTAACAGTTCCAAACTTCCCAAAACCTCCTGGACAACAACACTTGTCCAGAAGAGATTGTGTGTACATTCACGTTGTTAAAGATATTGGCATAAAAATGTGAGAGGTGTTTAATTATATTCTAACTTTGGCAAATACTAAGACCTTTAGGAAATGCAGACTCTTATTGTAGAAATATAAGTTCCCCCTTTTTTTTTTTCTTTTTTAAAATGTGACCAAATTTCACAGATCAATTATCTGAGCAATGCTAAAAATGTAGGCTCCACAACTGTAGTATTTGCAATCAAATGGGAACCTTGATTATCAGGATTATGAGGACTTTATGAATCCCTCTCTCCTTGCTGTGAGACTCGGTGTACAAAGCTACACATTAGACCTGTTCTGTTTGAAGTGTTCTGCAAACTGTGAGCAGAAAAAAATATAATTAAATGTAAAGATTTATAAAGCATTGCTGGGTGATGTATAACTGTTTTGCTATTCATCTAATATGCTTTTATGATCTTGAAGTCAGAATATTTTTAGCGTCAAAGAAATTCAAAACATTTTTCAAAATTTCTATTTCCTTGGAAAAGTACAGGCATAGTTAAATGGAGCATTTGTGCACACTGGTGGTGCTTTGGCTCTTTTTGGCCTACATAAAAAAGCATCAGAAATCTCACATTATACTTCTATGACCATGTGTTGGTTTGCACTGTTTTTTCATGAGTCCTGGCCTTGTTGAATACAAAGGGACTGGTCTGGCTGCAGATTTAAGCCTTTTCCCTTTTTCTGGAGGGCTGATTTATGAGGTGCTCTGTGCTGGCTCTACTGTGGCTGCCCTCTTTTTGCACAGGAAGTAGAGCAGCCTCAAATTCTATAAATTAGTCACTGTGCTGGACTACTGAATAGGTGGACATAGTGACAAAAAGTATGTTAAAAGATAAAAATGATTAGGATAATAAGTACTGCTCTCAAAAGTATACACAACCCATGAAAATATGACCCTGATCAATCTTTTCAAAAAATATTTGTATTTACAATGTTGCATTTACTTTGTACACGTCAAATGAAAAACAAATCTGCAGAAAAACACATTGTAGGTAACCACAGTCTTTAATAATCCTTAATTTAAACGCCCTTTAAAAAAGAAAAAAATACTCTTCTCCCTGCAAAAAATGAAAAAAAAAATAAAAATAAAAATAAATGTGAGGTATTCAGTCTTCTCTTTGTCACCAGTGATAATAAATCACCTGAATTAGAACTTAGGTTCAAGTCCTGATAACAGCAAAGAAATTTCAAAGGAATATAAAATAAACTCATTGTACAAAGCATCAATCAGGAGAATTGATGCTTTATGCTGTAAATCCAACACAGCACAATGAAGGTTTGGGGAACATCAATTCTTAAGGGTCTACAGGAATTTCTTCTCAGCACTGGAAATATTTTACACCAATCTCCTTCTACTTTATTGTGCCCACACTAAGAAGTAGGGATACAATAATTAAAACATCCAGATCTGACAATAAAAAAAAAAAAAGAAAATCTAAAATCTTGTAGTCGAATGTAATGTGGTCTGATGAAACCAGGCTGGACCTTTTTCTAGAAAATTTTTATGGTTTTACCCAAAACAAACACTGAAAAGGGCCAGACGAATAATGTGCCGTCATTGAAACTTTGTTGTGGCACCATCTTTCTCTGGATTTTTTTTGTCACATTTACTGTTTTCTTTTTGTCTTCAGTTATAGTTTTGAAGAGTCACTCTAATCTATTAAATATATCATGTGTATAAATTTCACAGACTGAGCCGGAGCTGATCGAGGAGACAAATGTTGATCATCTTCTGGGGCCACGACGGTACATGTATGGTCGTGGCCTTAAAGGCCATTCAGAGACATCCACTCTGAGCTCACAGCCATCCATTGATGAAGTGCGACAGCAGATGCACCTGTTGCTGGAAGAGGCGTTCAGCCTGGCTTCTGGAGGCCAGTCCACGTCTGGAAGGCATGGCCACCACCAGCAGCCCCCTCCTGACCAATACAGCCCTGCGCCTCCTCTCCCATACGCCGACGTGGTCAGCAGCGTTCCAGGCACTATGAGCTCGGGGCGGGGCGGACTCCACTGGGTGCCATCTTATGGAGCAGATATTTATCAGTGCAGCCTGCCTAAACCTGTGAGTTGGAAAAACTATTTCATCTTTTCAAGTGACCCAATCCAAAAACAAGTCTTTTAATCAAAAATTCTTCCTGTTGTTTAAGGCCTTTCGCTTCACCCAGCTTCCTGAGATGGCCGTGGGTTCTCCGCCTCCTTTACCGCCTCGCACTGGACCTCCTCACAGAACCTCCTTAAGACGGTAAAAAATTAAGACACCCTTCAAAAAAGGAGGAGCTCGTTTTCAAACTTTCAGAAAATGTCATGAATGACAAAGATACTAAAGCAGACGACTGAAAATTGGAGCACAAGCTTTTACTCCCTAGCCATTACTCCCTGCCGCCCCCTCCCACACATATCATAACCTCACATACTCCCCCCCACCCCCACACAGCCATATTGTTCTGCACTTGCACTGTCACATCATCTGCACTTTACCATAATTGGACCTGCTGCTTCTTCTTTGGTGTGGTTGAGTGCCTTTAGTTAATTTTAGTTGTATATATTATTATTATTGTGTGTTTGTTTATTTAATATTGTATATTTTGACTTTTTTCACGGGAGTTGCAATAGAAATTTCGTTGAATCCTGTTCAATGACAATAAATGCTATTCTATTCTTCTATTCTATTCTATTCACCGAAATACACAAAAGCCAATGTACGGCACCTTGTAAAGGAAAACGCAACAATCTTTTCTTAAACAGGCACTTGGTAAGAATTGGAAGAATTGGAAGGCGTAAAAAATTAGCAAAACAGATAACACAAAAACAGACACTGGAGCAGACAAATGACCATCTTTCCTTTGCTAACCTTTTAGATGTTCCTTTTTTGAAAACCACATTAACATTCATATTAAAGGACTATAAGGAAATTCGTTGTGGTGAGGGTGATTTAAGGCCTTGGATAAATTTTTATAATGAACTTGTGTATAGAGAGATGACAAGAATACTAATGATGTGTTCATTTTTTTGACATGGAGTGTGTGTGCCATCTAGTGGTGTCTTTCTGCAGTGTCTTGTTTATGCCTCTCTAATATCTTGACTAAGTTCCACCTCGGACTTGGGGCCTAAGGGAAGGAGCTCAGAAACATCTGTCGCTGAAATGCGGAGTCAACGTGAGAAAAACCCATATGGGCCATTCACACGAGCAGCACTTCCATCTATCACTGCAGAACAGCCGGTCCCAAACTACTCAGGTAAGCAGATGAGAAGGTGATTCAGAATTTGAAATGTTTGCATTGAGTCTTTGTGTAATAGCAGCATTTTAGACAAAAATACAAAACAATCATTGACTGTTTTTCTTTTAAAACAGGAAACCCTATTACTGCTGTCTACGCCATCCCTGCTGCAAAGCCAGGGTACTCAGAATATTTTGTCCCCACGTCCCCTACGTCCTACCACAGTCCCTCTTGGATGTCCTATCCACCAGAACCTGAGGATGTCCAGCCGCAGTGGACAGATTCTGTAAGAAATCCTATTTATCCTGTTTGAGCACCAAAAAGGCTTGCTTAAAAAAACAACAAAAAAAAAACACCTTCTGTTTGTTGCATCACTTTTTAAGACTTGTAATCTATACTTATTTGTATTTAGGTCTGCAAAAATGATTTCAATTCATAATCATGCACTGATTTGTACACTTATATGCTCCTTCTTTACTATAAAGATCGTGTTTTTCTTTCCCTTCCTGTGCACTCTGTTTTCAGGCACCCTTACCTGGGTATGCTGAAGCTTTTCCTAATCCTCGTTACCCACAGGGGAGTCCCACCAGGCTACCCCTGCAGTATAGCCAGACACTGGAGCAGCCGCCCACTGCCCCTCGCACACTATCCGAGCAAAGTCTTCCCCAGGTGCTGAAGGACATGGACAGCATGCCTCTGAGCAGCCTCTCCACCTCTGCACTTGTGCAGGCTATAAGACAGGAGGTGGCCAAGCTAGCAAAGAAACAGAATGACATTTTTGAGTTTTAACATACAGACGTGTTTGGGCTTTTGAAAGAGGCACACAGAGGTGATGCTTCTTCCGCTCCGTTTTTAATATTTGTACACTCCAACAGACTGATCTTTAATTGCTGATTATCCACCTCTTTTTGCACACAACTGGTGTATGTCAGCTCATCAATTAAGAAAACTTCAAAAGATTTGTTTAATTTTAGAAAATAATAATTCCATTTTATGTTACTGATGTCCCCGGCAATTATGCACATATCTATGTAGATATATCAATAGGATGAAACTAAAGGTCAAAAACATTTTTTTCTGGACCAGATTAGGATCTTAGTGGGACTTACAAGAGAAAATCCATTAATGTAATCGTCTGTACTGAGAGGACCAAATTCTCCCTGTCAGATGGGTAAGAATGACTCACAGTGTATATGAGCATGTACAGTTTAAGGACATTTTGTATCTAACCAAGCTTGTTATTAAGCATCAGCTTAAACAAGATGGGCAAGATCAGGATCAGCTCTTTTAAACTTTAATCTCAGAATGAAAAACACATTTATTTTTTATTTTACTTTCTGTAGTTTACATGTCTGAGAAAAATAGCATATCAACAACACAAACCGTAACCTTCCTAGAGAATCTTATGGTTCTGTTTAAAAGGTTTAGTAACTGGAAAATAACAAATGGACAAAATACAATTTCAAACTTCTTCTTCTTTAAATCTTATTTTAAAATAAATCTAGCAGGATTAATTTGGGTTTTCATATGATGGTGTAAGGTGCAGATGAGATATCCGATCACTAAATTGGGTTTATTGGTGAATTAAGGTCTTTTTCAAAGGATGCAGTCTTGGGGAATACTCTGAATACAGATTGCAATACAATACTTTATTAGCGTTAAATGTTTGAATGCTTTAGGACAGTCTCCAGTGAGCCTTGTCCACAACAAGGTCAACATTCTGGCAGGTTTATGAGTTTTGGGTGCTGCTCAAAGGATTTTGTTTACAAACAGCAAAAGTAATGAAAATTTTCATTTCTTTTTTATGCTGTTTGCAGTCCATATTTTTACTCACCAGTCATAAGTGCTGTGACTTCCTGGCTAATTTTAAGTAAAATATTCTTTTGCCACTCAAACACCTCTAATTAGCAGTGGTATAAACTATGATCCTTCAGGCCCAGTGGACTGTAAAGTCGGGTCTTTACATTGTGTCTAAAATAATGCATTGCAACACAATGAGCCTTGTCATTGCCTTTACTTGTTGGTGGATTCATCGATGTATTCTTCATAGATACCTTATATAGGAAGATGTCTTCAAAATATTGATGGACACATGAAATAAGTTCATCACACGTGAAATGTTGATCTAATAAATTATTTTGTCTGAGATATACCAGCGGGACTTTAAGTTAGAAAATCATTGTAAAATTGATTTATTTTAGTAATTCGTTTCAAAATACAAAACTCAGAATTTGCAAATCCATCACAAACAAGGTGATGCATTTAATGGAATTGCTGGGCAGCGTGCAATATTCCTTGGGTGTAATGTCTCTGCAGTTCACGTTCTGATGAAAATCAAGTTCTCTCACTAGAAGTAAGATATCGTTTTTTGGGGTAATAGCACTTTGAGCAGGGACACAAATGAGGGAGGTTGAGCAAGGAAACAAATCAGCTGCAAAAACTATCCAGTCAAGTTAGGCACACATAGGAAAATCAACTCAAACATGGTTTGTTTGTTTGTGCGTGAGAAAATATTCCAGCTCTGGAAAAAAAAATCAAAACAAAACAAACAAAAGTCTTAGATTTTCTGCAGAGATGTGCATGTAGTATTGACCTGTAGCAGGGGTTGTGTGACTTGCATTAACACTGAGATTGCCAACTTGTACTGTATGATTTCTAATAACCTTAAAAAAGGTGGATTATTATATAATCAGTGCTGGGAAGTTGTCAGCTTTGACACCAGAGAGATACTGTATGTATGAGTGAAGTTGCCTTTGACTCTTTCTCATTCATGGAACAGCAGGCTGCTTTTTTTTTATCAGTCCTGGATGAAGTTAGCCTTTTAACTCAAATAACTGTTTATTTATCATATGACTCCATGTGTAAGTAGATATATGAAGCCTCTTGTTCTCAAACTCATCAAGAACTCTGCCATTACTTTGTCTTAAAATCATTTTTATGTGAACACCTTTCTACATTCTCAAATACAAGAATCTGATGGGGTTTACTGAATGAAACATGATAATCTATTCAATAAAGTTAAAAGTGAGCTAACTCTATGGGAAAATCAATGTTTTTTTGTCCTCATGCGTCATTCCCTCATCTTCTTTTCATCTGTTGCTTGATCTTATTTTCACTGGTGTTATTTAGAGATGAATCTAACACTGAAAAAAGATGGGAATTGAGGGAAATGTTAACCTAAATATTTCAAGTGAAATAAATGATTTTATCAAATAAAAAAAAGACAATTGCCTTTTTTTTAGTTTCCACATGTCACATTTTCCAAAATGCACTGAGGCTCTTAAAGTCTTCTGGACAGTGTTACTTTTTTATACTTCAAGTCATTAAATAAACAGAAGCGATCTTGACATCTCACAACCAAGGTGTGTGAAGTGTCTTGCCCAAAGACAGAGGTGGATGAAGCTGAAAGTGAACCGGCAACCCACCAATTTCAGGGCAAACTTCTCCATTACCACCTAAAATAACTAAGGGTTACATACTTTTGATCATTACTTTAATAATGCCAGTTTTTACTGACACATTCTGATGGTGACGTCATACAAGTAAGTAAGAAAAGCTTTATTCACATGGCTCTTTACAAGATAAGTTCTTTGACAAACAAAATAACAAATAACATAATGTATAAGGCCAACATTAAGACTTCTCTATTTGTAATTTCTTTTGATATTTTCATGTACTCATGTTTATGCATATTTTTAGTAAAACCCTCCTTCAAAGGTTATTTGCATTCTGTATCAGCACTTCACAAAGCTGAGTGTGTGGATTTCCAGAAAAAAATTGTCAACAATAAATTAAATGGAAGTGTTTTGGAAAGAGGAGCAGGGACATCTGGAAAAAGAAAACAAAAAAACATCCTTGAAAAACCAGTTGAGCCAAGTTGTTATAAATACCAAGGTTTGGTGTGTTGCATTAAAAGGTCCTAAACATATTTCATGCATAACAGCTGCAAACAGAAACTGTACTTACTTTTTTATTTGAACTCTGAGTCAAGTCACCCCTTAGTCAAGCAGGGTGAGTGAGATAAATAAAATGAGCTCTCAAAGGAAGACACATAACTCCATGGCAATGGAAAGAAATAAGAAGTCTCAAAGTCCATATTTCTCACCAATGGAGAATAAAAAATGAATAATGGCGTATAGACGTCAACATATTTCAGAAGAATAGCAATATTGTTGCTGCCCCAAACAAAATAGAGTCAGTCTGGCAAAGAATTGCTGACCAAGTTAATGCATGAGTATGATTTCACAAAAACTTACTGTAGTACTTCTTTTTTGCATTTTTCTGCTTTAAATTAGTTTCATTTCTGATAAGGTGTAGTTGCAGAACAAAAAGTCATTGAAGTACAATATATTAAACTGTGAAAAAAAAAGGAAAACTGACAAAAAACATCTTCACATCTTAACGATAAAATAATAACTGATACTGGCTCTAACCCACCCATCCATCTTAAACTGCAGTTGATACTGATGCTCTTGTAGGTGTACAATTTTTGACCTCGACCACTTTTACATCAGTAATAATATGCATAATCTGAAAATGTGATTGAGATATGTTACTAACACAGGTGAAACACAGTATAACTCCAATAGATATCCATCCAGAAATGATACGATGTTTAATCGTAGATTTCTGCGGAGTTTTAATAGTCCAACATCTACAAGATCGCAAAGAAAGGGACATAACATTTTCTGATGCTTTCTTCATGCCAAGTTTCAGTAAAAAGGTAGGATAGTCTGAGAATTTGTTTAGGCCACCCTGCTACGGAGCAGGTTCACAGAATATTTTGCAGTAGTAAATTGACTCATGGAGCTGGATACCTGTAGTTCTGAAATTAAATATTGAGGGTATGCACACACTTACCCCTGAAATTTCCACTAAACCATCTCTCTGAAAGGGGACCAAGAAGATGAACTAAAGGGAAAAAGCCAATAGGAAAAGAAGACTTGCTTGTACATACATAATTTAAATCATGCACTGAATAATGAGGTTTCCCAGAAACTCTATGCAGCAGGCTGCCTAAGATATCAAAAGCAGAATGCTAACTTTGCTACACCAATTTCCCTCAGAAATGTTATTATAAAAAGGAAGTGAAAATTAACCTAGAAACTTAACTTTTTTTTTTTTTTTTACTTTTTTTTTTTAATGGACACAGGTTTTTGATAAATGAATAGAATTTGCCAAAACTACAAAGAAAACCTGGAAAATGATGCTTGTTTAAGTTTGTTAAAGGTATTCAAGCTACTTCTTTTCTCCATCTTTAAAAAGTAACCCAGTCAATCTCAGAAATATTAATGCATAAAGTCTAAAAAATTCAACATTGTATACGGTCACTAGATATGTATCTTAATCTCTCTCTGTCTCTCTCTCTCAGTAAAAATAATAATAACGCAAACAAGATTATTTTATTTGTTTTAACTATTACCTCTGTATTCTCTCATTTTCACTATAGCTGTAATTCATAATTCTTCCACCAGGGCTCAGCCTAAAGCCATGAGAGGAACTCCTGTTTTTTTTCCCAGGCAAAAAAATTTAGTCCTTATCTAAGCGATAAAATTGTCAAGTAAACAATAAATCAGATGTACTGGTTTTGAGGAAAATTAAAGCTTGCATCAAAACCTTTGAAAAATGCATGCAAAAGATTTGATAAGTTTCCTCCCCTTAAAAACAAAGACAATTTCAGGTTTTCCCAGTTCAAAAGTCATATTGCATTAAAATCTATCTTTGGTCAGCGATAGACAATATCATTAAATAATCTGTGCAGAAGTCATTCAACTGTCTTATACTGTAAGGAAACTATTACTGTTTGTAACAGTAGACTATGATAGCAAAAGTATACATGGTTAATTGTTTTTACATATACAATTTAAAAAGCATGGCATGCATATAACTGTGTTTACTTGGACACTCCTAAATAAAATTCTATGGCACCAATTGCCTTTAGAAATGATCTAATTCACACACTGATGATACATTTTTAGTACACCGCTCAGAGGAAACGAGAAATAATAGGTGTTGTTGAAGAACTCCACAAGTACTGATTTAGAGACCATCGTTTACATCAACCTAATTGAACTACTCTTTATGTGTCACTTTATCTTATTTAATGCAAAGAGTTGTGCTTTCTTAATGTCTCCTTACCCAGGTAGGAATGAAGACGTGGTTAGAGTCTATTTTGACTGTTGTAATTAAATATTATCCGTCTCTGAAGGTTCATGATTGCTGATGAAGGCTACTTAGAGTAATTATGAAACAAACCTCTCAGTAAAAATCAGGACAGAGATCCAATAAATCACAGTGGACAAAGCGAAGACAAGGCAAGAGAGGAAACGGTTAAATTTAACAAAACATTTGAGATCAAAAAGGACTTGTGAGAGGAGGTTTATCTGCATATTTTAGTATTAGCTCTTAATTTGAGTTCATTTTATTCACACCGCCCTTTGATCGGTCAATATAAATTTGATGTGAAATAAAAATCCAGATTAAACTCAACCAGTTTGTATTTGCAATGTTGAACCTCAACAATTCATGCTCTGGTTCAAATGACTCTTGAACTAAGAGTAATTAACGCATAATGACAGTTTCTTTCTTGGTCAGGTAGATGAAGTGTGGGGGTGTTTTCATCAACAGTTTTGGTTTAGATAATTTGACTAATTATGTAAATAAATCATACTACATTTTCACCATAGTTACTATTTTATAACTAGGTTCCTTTACTAACATTTCTACAGTTAAATTAAATAACTGCATACAATATCATGCTCATTTGCCCTATCTTTCAGCAATTATTGTCTACCTAATCTCTCTAAAAAATTTTTTTGATTAAGCTTTTGAGCATGCCACTGTTTTAATGACGTTGCTGAAAGTCAATATGTAACAGGAGCTTTCAGCATGCCAAGTCTATGAAAAAGTGAAGCCTGAACCCTCACACCTTTGGGGTGCGTGATTCAAGTGTCTGATTCAGCTCAATCAACGCTGAAACATCTGTGCTGTTGAGGCTCAGATGTGTAATAAAGCTCCTGCTGTTGCAGCCAGCACTTACAGCGCTTTAATTTTCAGTGCAGGTCTGTGTTATTCTGTTGATATAACTATCTTCACAGCTTAACTATCCTGAAAGATAGTTAAAATCTTTTGGGATTTTAACGATCCACCTGCTAATATGGTGAAAAGAAAAGTTATGGAAAGGCACTGAAAATAATTTCACCCCCCGCTAACTTCACACATGGAGACAACCTGGGCATCAATGCGTATATTACTGATTTTGGAGAAACTCTGCTGTTCTGTTAATGTCTTAAATGTGGTGAAAGCCGGGTTGAGTTACTCCAGAGCTATTTAATTACAGCTCTGTCTTGGTCATGCGTGTGTTTGCCAAGGTGAAGCATACTGTGTAAAGCTTTGGTTGGAGCAGGATCAGTGAAGCTCACAGAGCTTAGCTCTTTTATTTGGCTTAATATCCTCAGCACCCGTCTTCAGGGAAATTAATGCGTGTTACTGTAAGCAGCTTTCTTTCTTCCTCACAGCCTTTTCTGCTGATTTCTTACTTTCTGGATTCCTTCTGCCAAGTTTTTCTACTTCTGTCTGATGATCTCACTATATTTTCTCTTTGTAAATTAATTGCCAAGTGATAGCTTATGCTAAACATTGCTGTAAGGTCCCCTGCTAATGTGTGTAGTGTAAAGCTGCAGCAGTCATCCAGGCTCAGCATCTCGGACCTGATACGCCTCTTTTCTGGTGTCAGTTCTGCTACATCCACTTTTCCTGAAATTCTTGTCATCTTATTTTTGTCATTTATCTGCTGCTTTGCAGACAAATTGGAAAGTTGTGACAGCATGGTGCTTCCACATTTCATCATTGACGTTTCTGCTGTCACTTACAAACTCGTTATTGAAGTAAAAGATAAATCTTTCGAGTTTTATTGAGGATATTTAAAATAATTCAAATTGTTTATACTGTTAACCTGAATTATATGAGTTGTTTAATTAATTTAGATGACTGTGAGTCATTAGATTAATATTCATAAATGATGGGAATAAATACACAAATCAGCTGATCTGAAAGCTGCCAATATTCAATTAACATATAGAAATATATGCATACATGTTAAGCATTTTTAGATGTTTTTACAATCAGTTTACAGTTAATCACAGTTGTTTTGAAAACTTTACTTTCATTTAATTAAAGTATGCTACTTTGTCGCACTACTCATTTGCAGTAATTCAGATATGACAACACAATTACTGTGAAGCCAAAGCAAATTTCCGTTACAGCAGCTTCATGATGTAGTTTTACCTTCATACTGGAGGACACTGCTGTTGGTAAATTTTGCCCTCCATAATGTGACTTGTCTTAATTCTGGTGTCAGGGGTAAGGGAGTGGAAAAAGGCAATAGAGGGAATGAAAGGAGGTTTATTGAATGCATCAATCACTTTCTAGATAGAGAATTTGTTGTTTCATTACTAATGGATCTCCACCACTTCTCTGTAAATCACATCACTGTACAACCAGACTGGACTCTCTGGGGCAAAATGAGCTAGAGGACATTTTAGAGCCTTTTATAGTTTGGTTTCCACCTTTTATTACCTTTCCTTCTAAGGGGTTTTTGGTACTCACAGAATTGTAAAACACATGGCTTTTAGTTTTACTTCTCTTACCTCCTCCTATGTTCTCCTTGGATAAATGGGTACTTACCGTACTCCGTAGGGGTGGCTCTAATCCCTTATGCTGAAGAAAGTCACAAAGAGTTCAGATCTAACTAGGCAGCTACAATAACCTCATACATTATTCCTGAGAACATCAGGCAATAAATATTCAAGTGTTTTTCCAGGATAACAAAGTGCTGTGGTTCAAAATAAACAAAAAAAAAAAGAAAAATAACATATAAGTAAATCAAAGTAATAACAATTACTAATGTACAGTCTGAAAGGTTTGGTGATATACAGTGTCTATTTTTAATTTTTTTATTTTTTTTATTTTTTTGCATTTGCTTTCGAAATATTCAAATCCCACTGTGGAAGAAGTGTTATCCTTCTATGCAAATGTAATCATGGAAGACATGTGAGTAATTCCTACAAACTAGCATTTAGACCAAAATAAACTTAGATTCAGGATCTATTGTACAACACTCCAATCCACATCATTTATTTACACCACTAAATAGATGTCTAATTTGCATCCAGGCAGTTTAATCAGGAGTTCAGGCGAAATTTTAAAGTCAACATTTTTATAAAATATGCAAACAGATAGAGTCACTCGTGCCAGTTGAAAACAAGGCGGCAGCAGCAGCAGCAGCAATGGTAAGTGCAGCAGCAGCACCAACCTGTGGGTGGATCCCATTGTCTGAATCAAAGGCACGGCACCCATTAACACTCCAGAAATACCCAGAAATACACACTGGCTGGATGGAGCGGCAGCCGACCTGGAGTTTTGTTTCGCTTTTAATGTTGGTTGACTGTTGGAAGTTATAATTGGCTTAGGGTTTTTTAGTTTTCATGGTTTTTCTACATTTTATCAATCTGTAACAGAAAATTATCAAGCTGAATCATGAACTGAAGATTTACAACTTGTTTAGAAGGCGCACATTTTGATGTAAGTCAAATTTCTTAAACGGCTGTTTGATGATTTCAGGTAGGTTGTGTGGAAACTTTGTGGTATTTTAATACAGAGTCTGAAAGGAATTTCAATACTATTTGATGAAATATCTTGTGTTTCCCTTTTCTTTCCTCTTTGCTTTCACATTTGAATCCTAGAACTCAGTTCAACTTGACCCTCATGACCCTCCCACGTCTGCAGTCCATGAGCAGAATAAATTTATTATTCAGTGCTATTATTTATCACTTAATAGCAGAGACAAAGAGTTGGATAATTAGATAGTTTGTGTTTTTGGCTGTTTTTCTTCTGGTATAAATTAAACTGTCTTTTATAATATTTTTATTATTTCATTCATGGTAATTATTGGAGCATATTTTTCTGTTTTATATTCTTTTTATATTTTCATCTAAATCTCACTGAGAGACATGCTCTTGGTTAAACGAACATAAAATATGATTTTATTCAAATAGAGGATAAGGAATACAATGGGTGAAAATCACAGACTTAAGCACTCAGTCAGAAATACTCAAATTATTCTCTGTGTATGAGGCAACAGTTTGCATTTTTTAAGAGTTCAGGAGTGCTGCAGATAGAGAACAAAGAACTTTGAAAACAGATTTATTTGCAGAGAAAAATAGTGGCGAGCTTTGACCTTCTGCCCACAGCATTTGTATAACTCCTTCTTCCCTCTTTCATGTCAGACTGTCGTTTGTCCAGTTTTTAGAAACATAGATCTGACATAAAAGGGCAATTTATGAAATGTTTTCTCACTCTTATTCATCTATGGACTGTAAGAAAATGTGAAAGGCAGTCTTTGACAGAAAGATGTGTGTTCATTGAGTATGTATAACTGAGCGACCTCTGCAATATTTTTTTATGGAGAGTAATAATTATGTTCAATTTTCTTTAGCAAGTTTCTGCAGCCATGGTAAAATTAGCTGAGTTGCTCATGCATGACTGTGTTCTAATAGCATTATTTTGTACCGTGCCTCTCCTTCCTCAACTCAAACACACCCAAAGCCTCCCAAAATTACTTATCATGTTCATCAGTGTTGATCATATGAGCCTTTAAAATCTAAATTATTATTTACAAATGAGGGAAAACAAATCTCTCTGCTGATATGTAAACCTTTTTTATTTCTGAAAATAAAACTGTTCAAGGCTCAGATTAAAACTTATAGTCGCTTTAATTGAACTGTTACTTGAAATAAAAAGGAGAGATAAATGGAACAGATTTGTACTCTGTATGGGATTGACATGCACCGTGCATTTCAAAAGAATAAAATAATTCCTGACATTTTGAGTTGCTGGATTTGCAAGGACGAATCAGAGTTAATAGCTCATTTCAGGGCAGGCTTGAAATGGTGCTTTTTGCAGTCTTTGATTTATTTTGGAATTCCATTTTTTGTACAAATTTCAGAATAATTCTTGCACTATTCTGATTTGCATTATACCAATTTAATGTGTTAAAATCAAAATGGTATATGATCTAATTTGATGTATAATGTAAAATTCCTCAATAAACTTTTATCAGTAAAGTTCAAATAATTTGCATTATTTAGATTTCCACGCATTTTACTGTTTGATGTACAACTTACAAAAACAAATGAGTGTGGATTTTAATGTTTAATTTGATGCATTAGTTTGGATTTTCTCTATAGGCCATTTGTTCAGAGCTGCAGGTCAGCTGACCTTCATGTCCATAATAAGTGAATTCCTGATAATTGGCATGAAAGGAATAATCATTGTGTAGAGAGAAAGATCTGATCTCTGCTTTGGTCGCGTTTAGGAAAATAGCTTTATAGTTGATAAGAAAATTAAATTTTTCAGGGGTCACATATGAGAAAAAGGATTAGGAGCTTCTCCATATTTAATTGTGTGTCTGTGTTTTTGTTTTTAAGATAACGTTTTAAATTTGGACATTGTAACATGCTTGTGGTTCAATCAATGGCAGGAAAACGGTGCAGGTTCTTGGCTCAGTTGTGGCACCGCAGATGAGTCCACTGCTCCAGAGTGTTCTGTGCATCCAGCATTTATGCAATAAAAATATATAAATGATAAACGAAACAAATCATTTTAATATGTATATCTTAATACTTGGTAATGTTTTATGCACAATACATACTTTATTGCTGGATGCACCCAGAGCAGTTTAGCTGGACAGCCCTGACTGTCCCATGTGTCTGTGGAATATAGATACTAATAAACATATTTGAATTAAGCAGCAATGGATGAGAGGAGGGCCAGGGCAGAAAGAAAATAAGAAATGAGATTTATTTGAAGATTTCAGCTCACAATAAACAACTGTCATTGCGTTTTTGTGAAGATATCGAAGTAAATATTCTGTTATGCATGAAGGAAATGTGATTCCACTGAAGCTGCAATGTTATTATTGGTGGACTATTTGAAAAACAGCTCACACATGCACTAATTATTCTCTATTCTTTGTTAGAACATTGGAGACATTACTTACTAATTCTTCATGTCTTTTCTCTTTTCTCTTAAAAAATGCCTTTGACTTAAACGGTAGCACTGGGCCTCTCTCTAAATAGTTTAGAAATGTCTGTGCTCCATCAGCACAATAATGCTTCAGAGAGCTCAGGGTAAGGTAGGCAGTCATTTCTAGAATGCTGTTGGTGGCCTGTTTCACGAGGGAAAGAATTATTTCCCATTTCTACATAGCCCACAGCTTGGAAATTGAAGCTCTATCATGCAAGCACACGCAGACGTGAATACTGACAAGCTCACACTTTACACTCAAGCAAATGGATGCTTGAGTGTAGCGACTCACAAGGGAAAAAAACAGCAGTTAGAAAGTTTTATTGACCCAAAGTTTTTGGCGATCGGACACCGGCAGCAGACTTGCGTGCTGAGAATTGGCGTGAGCTTGGATGATTGGCTCGGGGCGATTCCATTTGATAGAAGATTAAGCAACAATGAATCAAAGAAGAACTCACAAACAATGTTTTTGATTGTGTCCTTTTATGTCTTTTACAAGCACACATAATACAACTTTTAAACAATACACAGTAATTCATGGCACTCAAGAATCCAGGAGCATGTTTTTTAAGTAGCTAAATCTTCTTGCTAATTTAGATTATACAAAAACTTGGCATTAGCTTAAAGTAGTTGCAGTTGAAAAACAAAAAAAATCTCAACAAAATTGAATAAAAAAGAAAAAGAAGAGTTTATGATTTTACGTCGCATTGGAGCTGAAAGCACAGAAATACTCAGAGTGAGAGTAGAGGGATTTATGTGCAGCCATCTTACGACCAGGTTTTACTTCAGCCACAGATTACTCTGATCCGGGGCAACTGCAGTTCAGTGGGTAGAGTAACTGTTTTTACAACTGTTTTATTGGAAAGTGGTGAGTTTTATTTCAGCTTCCTCCAGCAACATGTCGATGGTCCCCGATTCAACCCCAAGTTCTCTACTGGTCTACTGGTCTATAAATTCATCTTTTTCTCCCCTCAGAGATGTATGTGGGCTGTGACATGGCCAGTGAAAGGAGTGAGAATCCACAGATTTTTCTTTGAAACTAATTAGGGCTGAAACGATTCATTGAATGATTTGAGCAACTCGACTATTAAAATTCCTGGAGGAAAATGTACCTGCCTCGAAGCTTCGTTAACTTACTGTATGCTTTATTATTTAGCGCATCAATCCGGCTGGAACATTATTTGCGTTACGCGTGGCTCTGACTTCAGCCTCTGGTTACAGTGTAAGTGTAGCTTTACAGATGGACCGCACAATAAATTTATTTAAATAATGGATAGGTTACTCGATTACTAAAATAGCCATTTACAAAAGCCCTAAAACTAACATAAAAGGTCATGAAAGCCTTTTTCCAGTAGAGCCAATCACCACAGTAAGGATGAATGTCCTGAACCATCATGTCTGTGCATTGTGGCGTATTGTGTAAGGTACACACAATTAAATTATAGTAAGATTAAAGAAAAACTAAAGTTCAGACCTTGGCTCAGAAGACGTACATTTTTCCTGCTTTTTGATTTTGAGAAAAATAATTAAATCTTTATTTATATTACTATTTTGAATATTCCAGTTCCTCGTGTTGGCAGATAAAATGTACTTGTACTGCATTTCCCTTCCCCATTTGTTCTGTCCATGTAAAACCAAAGAGAAAGAAATAACCTTGAACATCACGGGGTGAGGAAGTTGTAGAGAGATTCTCGGTTTAATTGGAATTCCATCGTGTTGAATAGCTGGTCAGAAAGTACAAGGGAAAAGAAAAAAAAAACTTTTTAAATTAAAATTTTGAGGTGACTCCTGTCAAAGTCATTGCATACTTGGTATACCCATCATGTTCTCTCACTGTGACAGGTTATTAACTGTCATGTGCCAGACGTATTTGGTGTCTGACACTGACAGTATGTAGATTCAGGTTTGTATGGATGTGCAGGGGAGTCACTGCATTCACCATAGTACAGCATTTAGTCATTAATTTCACACAATGAAGAAGATCATAAATGTAATTCATTAAAGCTTTCATTAAAAATATTTTTTCCAACCATTGAAATAAATTGAAAACATAGTTTCTGGTCAGTATTTTGACATGTAAGTGGTTTCACTACAAGTTCAGTTGACATTTGTCAATTTATTTATATTTTGTGTCTGTTTCATAAAGATGGGACAGAACAAGTATTAGGAATGTTTAACAGGCAATCCTAAAAACTATTAAGACATTTGAAATGTTGAAAAGACTTTATATGAATCCATAAAGTGACACACATATTACAATGAGAAAATAAATAAAAACTCTGTTGGTATGAAGGCATTGCAGCAATGCAGGGGGTAAAGGAGATTACACGCAGGACTAAGAAATGAATCTAACAGCAAGCAAATCTAAACATAAGAACAAAATGAACTAAAGTAACTAAGAAAAACTACACACACAATAAATAAACATATCAAACTAGAATCACTAAAGTAAAATATATACAAGGCTGATGAGATCAGATGTAAACAGGTAATCATGTCTCTGTAACACACTTCCAGGAGGTGAATAAATATTTAAGATTTTCCTCTAAAGTTTTGGTAGTTGTTCCAGTTAAAACTGCAGATGCAGAAAGCAGCTAAAACCTTTTTTTTCTGTAAGGAGACCAGGTCAATTATAATCTTTTCAGTTAATGTAAAACTCCTTTCCAACTTGGTCTTGTGTACATAAAACAAGCCATTACTTTTCCTTGCCTCCAGCTGCGGCCATCCAGTTTCGCCAACTGCAAACCCAGCAGGCTCACCACATCTGAGATTGAAATGGAGCCCTGTAATGACCACTTAGAAACTGACTCTGATGCTGAAACTGTATTCACAAATATTTTTACTATAAACTGCACAAATAAACTCCTTCCATGAATGGATGTTCTGTTTGGTTTTAATGACTTGAATTTCAATGTTTGTTTCCTGCTGTTTTTGATGTTATGCTCACAAATGTTAATAAACACAGTATGAGGGAACTGCCAATGCTCTTCTTCTATTTGAAGAAAAATGCTGAATTCTTTTCAGCATTCAATAATTTTCATGAACCTCGTTTTGCCTTTTGGTTTTAAAACAATATCAAATGATAAAAAAAAAGAGAGAGAGTAAAAAAGGTGTCAGTCAAGGCTCTATATTACCCTTATTTTGAAAAAGAATGAGTACTTTTCCCACATGTAATTTTGTGCCTGATGTCACCTAAAAATTAATTCTTGTGCTCTCCATTCATTTTAACTGAGCCCAATGTGCAAAATAAAAACATTAGAACACTGTTGTTGCTGTAAAGTTAGGTTTCACAAAGTGGCAACTTTTGGAGGTGACCACAAATGGAAGTTACCCACTTCTTTGGGTATTTCTTTGTAATTTATAATTTCAATTGCACTTTGCAATTTAATATTCACAATTGTGACTGTATCATAAAATATAAAAAGAATCAAAAGGTATAAATATTTTTGCAAGGCATTTTATATTTATTCAAGGTATTATTTTCGCATAGTAGACACTCATGATTTTGCAATGAGTAAATGAGTTTATGGTTTGGTTAAGAAAAAAAAAATCACAATTGAACTGGCCTCCTCACCAAAGAGGTTATTGATCCCCTGTAGAGTCACAGTTCATTCCACGTGCTAAATTAAACTGAGGAGAGGTACCTTAAATGAAGCCCTGCTGCCATTTATCTCATTACCACACATCTCAAGTGCACCAACATGTTAAGGTGGTTTGAAGGACACAAGCGTCCTACTGGGGAATAAAGAATAAATGTGGACCCACTGGATTGGTCTTTTACTCTGTCCTTGCTTCTCGCTGTAATGAGTATGAAACTGATGAGAATTGGCGTCAATATTATTATTTTAAAAACTGATGGATAAAAACTGATTATGATAAAAAAAATTTTTTGCTCAGTCAGTCAAAATAACGGACAAAGAAAAAGTCTAACTCAACCTCTAGTTTCTCTAGTTTTTTTTTTTTTTTTGATGAGAAATTAAAAATGACCTATTGGCTCTTTGCATTTTCATCCTACTGACCATTCAATCGAAATAAACCAAATTTAAAGAAGGTATGGAGAATGTGCTTCAAATGTTGGATGCTGTTACATTTTATATGCAAGTGCCTGAGGGTCTGATTAAAAGGTACAAACATTTTGGTATATGATGGCTGTAGGCTGAACCAGCATCTTCCTACAAAGAGCTGGAAAATATATTTTTTTGAGTATTTGATTACAAAGTCCTTTCTCCAAGAGCTCACAAAATGCAGTAAGATACCAACGTAACCAACATGTGGAAGAACGTGAAAATAATTCAATATTTTTTGTTTAAATTATTCTTTGCTTTTCTCCTGTCATGGACATAAAATACTTCCTTAACAGTGATTGCGGACAAAGTCCATCATGTTTTATATGTTCTGAAACTCAAATATTTATTTAACTTTACAAAAGAACAACAAGTAAATCAATGTACTCCGTCTATTCCTGTGCTTTCAGTCACATGCGAGTGGGTAAAATAATACAATTCAGAGCACTCATCTGCTTAGACAAAGAAAGCCAAGATGTCAAACAAAATTTCTCCGCCTTGATGAATTGTCTTGGTAATATATACTTCAAAAGCTCATTAGTTATCTCCAATGAGTTGCGTGGTTCTGAATTTGTTTAAAGTAATTAAAGTCACTTTAGATTCTTCTGGAGAACTCATCAGAATTTAAGATCGAAGAGGGAAGAAAAACACGTGAACTTGTGCTTGTCAAACTACAACTTCAATGGCTTTCAAAGCTGGAGTTTTTAATCTAATTACTTCTATTTGTTGATATTTGCAGTTATGTTTATACTTGATCACACTCCCATGAGAGAATTATGTTGTTAATATAGGGAGACTTACCACATACACTACTTCCTATGAAGAATAGATTCATTATGTTTGGGCTCTTTGCCAATATCAGTTTCATTGTTCACACTTCCAGTTAAGTCATGTGGTGCTTTTGGACTTAATTCTTTTCAATATAAATACTACATCTAAAGGAAAAAAGCAGAATATTAGTAATATTAATTGATTCTTTTTTCACTTTAATTGGATTTCACTCAACTCTTTTCTGATATGAGCATCCCTGTTGGATGCATAATTGTGAAACAGCAGACACTCATTTGTCAACTCTTTATGCTCCTTTACACTTTCAGCCATCGCACAACTAGAGTCTGTACAAATATTTTTGCCATTCTTACCCAAACTAGGATTGCTAACAAGTTTTATTTTAATTTCATATGTAAAGGAATCGACTGATCATTTATTTGCTTACTGTTACTGAGCAGAAAAACTAAAACTTAATGTCAGTGTTCTAATCTCTAAACTTCAGATTTATCTTAAAGTTGTTAAGCAAATTAGCCTTTGTAAGTTTGTTTCTCAATGACAGGCAGCAATCTATTTCCCTGATCACTTTGATAAAGACGAAAATTGCAGAAAACTACGTAATTTCTTTCAAAGGACAGGCTGTTATACCTGTTCAATGGGAAATGATTTTGTCAGCCCTGATGAGCGCCAACATTTCAAAGACGATGAGTATGTGTGAGAGAGATTGTTATATTGAAATTGGTTGTTCTGTCGGGATTTTATTTCTCTTCTGTTCTGTGTGTTTGACTGATTGAGTTGACTGATATTTTCTTTCATAATTGCACAATTCAAAACTTGCAAATGTGCAAGCGATTACATTTTTGGGCCTGTGTTTTCATATCAACCATCACAAAAGCATAATGAAACTATTCCCTCAGTGAGACAGCACAATTTACTATTTCTTCCTTTTTTTAAGTTTTAGAGTCTCTTCTGTGCTACAAATCCACCTGGGTAAAATAAATGTTGTACCAGAATCACTCACAGTAATCAAGAAACAGTATGTGCACTGTAAAAAACCCCCAAAACAAAACAAAAAATAATTGATGATAAAATACTGGCAGCTGAACTTCACTGTCTTCATACGGTAAAGTTCTTGCTAGCAGTTAATTAATTTTAGGGTAATAAACTGCTGGCAATATTACAATATTTTTCTACGAATTTTACATTTACTTATATTTTTACAGTATATTTCTTTGTTTTCCACATTTCACTTATTTTCTACGGTAATGAAATGTTCTGGATATTACGGTCTTACGGTATTTCACCATTTTTACTGTAAATTTAATGAGTTTTTTTCAGAGTGTGGTAAATGTTGTTCTTTAATTTGCAAAACATTGAAAGCCATGTAAATATAGAACAGCATAGGAGTTGGCATCTGTCAAACCAGAAGGAACAACCAAAAGTTTAATGGAGATTTGATCTCCGTTAATGTGATCAATTAAAAACTGATTAGCTAGCATAGTGTTGAGTGCAGTGGGAGAAAGGCGGAGCCATTGTAGCCAGCAGCTGAGACTCATGACAAAACACGTTTCTTAGCAACAAACAATTGTACACACATACTTTGATGCTTCTTTCATCGTGTACTTCAGCCTCCTCTGATCCCTGATAGTCCTCCATTTTTCTGCTTCCAGAAATAAAACATCTTTTGCTCTCCATAGTGCTCTTTCCTCCTCCAGTCCCTCCGCCAGTCCCGACACGTTCAGGGCTGAATCCAGTGCTTCCCTCCCTGATGCTTATTTTTATTCCAGTTTCAAAAGAAAACAAGAACTTCATGGTTTCTGGGAAACAAGAGGATCATGGAATATGAAACGAAAGGCATACTGAAGTAATAATAAAAATGTAAACCAGGAACAAAATAAATTATTAGATCATCATAGATATGATCAAAGATGGAATAGAATGAGGAACATCATAAACTTACACCCTCCTCAACCCGTCTCATGTTGGTGTTTTACATCCCTGTGTGGGACAGCCATCTTTTGGAAAGTTCCTGCCTGGGACCACCAGAGTGCTTTCCATTTGTCCCTAATTGCAAAAGTCAAAAGTCAGGGTGAGATCAGAGGCTTATCATTAGTATTCAGCTGTGAGGCATCACTCTGGAGCAGAGTGGGCCTCCACTCTGGCTAGAGCCTGGGTCATACAAAGACCTATTGAGAACCTAAGAAGTTAATTTTTAAGGGTGCCAGACTGCGATATTTTGTAATTCCCAGTAAATTGTTTTTCTTACACTGTGCTTAAGAACCACTGCTTGGCAAAGAGTAATGTGAAGAAAAAGGTAAGAACGCACCTCTTTGGCTCACAGTTATGGGAAAAGGTTGGCAAATTAATTTACATATTTATTTTTTTTCATTTAAAGTAGGATGCATTGACTCACAAATAAAAACAGCTAACAGAAGAAGATCTGGTCTGATGAAACATCTTTTCATTTACATCAGGTGGATGAGGTGTGTCTCCTACCTGGGGAACACATGGCATGCGAGATGCAACATGGGAAGAAAGCTGGTGGAGCTGGGTTTTCTGTTTGCGATTTTATCAGAGAGACTGAAAAAAGAGCAGTTTTTAATAATAAACAACAAGAAAGCTTACAAGGGAAATCATTAGTTATGTGTCCTACTGTGTCGAGGCTTCAAAGAGTGTGTTGAGTAATCCAGGTGGATGTTTGTGAAGTGTGTATTGAAGGTTATGTTAATGACCTATGTGGTGAAGTTCGAAGCCTTGCAAGTCAGATGTAACAATAATGATCCAGGAATTTGGGTTGCGGGTTTGTGTGTGATTCAAAATTTTCTTATCTTGGGATTTTATTGCATGTGTTTCAGCAATTTCTTGCTCAATCCTAGCTTAAAAATGTAGGGATCATCACCCAAAATAAAGGCTTACTTCTGAATATGCCACTGTTTCAGCTTCGTCTTCCGTTTCATCTTCAGAAGCTTCTCAGACCCATTGTTCACATTCTAATATTGCTATTGGATAGACATTTTCCATCCATCCATTTTCTAGCACCCTTGTCCCTGGTGGAGTTGGCAGGGGGTGCTGATGCCTGTCTCCAGATAACAATCCGGGCGAGAGGCGGGGTATATCCCTGGACAGGTCGCCAGTTTTATAGTCATTTATATTGTATTAAGAAACAAACTGTATCATCTTTTAGTACAACACAGTCTGGCAGTAATGGAACCAAAATGTTACTGCAACCAAAAAAGTGGATGTCCTAACCCGAATGAACCAAACACTGAGAGACTTGGAGACTCGCCTGTCCAGAGAATCGAGAAAGACAGAAAAAAATGTTTTTTCACAACCTTTGTGAACTTGATGTTCCTTTATTTATTTCCTACCCTGGTTTCTTTTCTAAAAAAAAAAAAAAAAAAAGGGCTTTTCCCAAAGCAGGCAAAATCAAATCAAAAAACAGAAACAGCCTGAAGCCCAACGCAGTGGAAAAACAACATTTGTCCTTAGTAACATGAGGTCCATAAGGTTACAAACAAAGTAACACAGGCATATTCACATCACTTTGTATACTCAGCACAACTCTTTGCCCCTGGGTGTTTGTGTCTTTTTTTCTCTGTGGTCTTTCTGTTTAGATGATTATAGTATTTCCCAGTGACTCATTTTGTTCTGGGGTCCTTAGTTTATCCCAGCATGTTTTTGATTACTTCTGTAGGAGCATTTAGCCTGAAAGTAATGTAATACTTCTACCCTTTCAGATTATTAATTTCCTGGCACTCCTCCTTATTTAATTAGTGTATCTCTTTATGTCTATTGTTAGATTGTTGTTCATTTGTGTTTTAGATTAGATTCCTGTGTTTCTTGTGGCAATTATTTTACCTTCACTTAGCTCTCTCCTTAGCATTTCCCCAGTTACTCGGTAATCAGTTTGTTGTTTCCATGCCACAATCACATCTCCAGAGTATTTAAGTTTTTTGGTTTTCTTCACTGCTGGAATCTTCTGTTCATTTTTTCCTGTCATTGTTGTTCTTTCATGTCGACCCAGGTTCTGCAAATGTATCATTTTTTCATTATTGAAACCCTTCAATCTTCACTCTGCTATTTGCCTGCCATTCTGCTGCAACTTGGGTCTTCCTCAAACGCCTCAAAGCATGACAGACTTCCCACTTATTTGTTTCCATTTTCCCTTTCATCCAGAGAAGATTAAGATGGATTTAGATCATATTCAGACCACATTCAGAATTTATCTATCACAAACACAATTCATTTCTTTATTAAAATTTAAACCTTCTCACACCAAAGTCATGTCATTGTTATCAATCTGCCAGGTCTGTTTGCTGTCCACTTGATGGCACAGTAGACCAAATGAAGCATCTTGAAGCTTTGGCTCATGACTGGACCAATAGAATGGAAGCTTTCTGTATTTCCTAAAGGATAAGCGGGACATGAAGCATTGCAAAGTCACGAGAGCTAATCAATAAGCTTGCATACTCAGGAAAGAGGGTAAAATTACATTGCATGCAGATGAGTTAATCTGGAGGTTTTGCAACAGCTGTGATGAAGAGCAAAACAGGGAGACTAACAAAAAGTAAACAATTAGCACTGGTGGAGCTAAACTAGATAAACCAAACCAAAGAGGGAACAGACTAACACTAATCCAAGAGAATGAACCAACATACACGGGACATAACACAATAAATTAAGAAAGAAGACAAACATAAAATAAAGAATCTACATGGCAACAACTTTCTAGCAAAAGTGGTCGCAGAGAAACGAGTAGAAAATGGAAAAACTTTTCAAAATAAAAATAAACAAAGAAACGATCAAAACACAAATGAAAACCAGATTCTAACTATTAAAAAATCAAAAGAGCTGGTGTTGGGAGTGTGACAAATTGCGAAGAGTTTTTCTGGGAAACTAAGTTCTGGCATCACTGTTACATTGACTGATATCATCTAACTTACCATTGTTGTAGACATGCTCATGTCCAATCTTTCTGTGAAAACAGTCATGTCTCTTCTCAGATGGATAATGGACCCTGACAGCTTACCTTTTCTTATTAAGCATTTTTGACCAACTAGAATTAAGTTTGATTCAGTCGTATCATTGGGTTTGTAACACCAGAGAGTGATTGCAAATGTAACCTCACCTCATTTAATGTCTTCATCGACGAGCAGAAAGCTGAAACAATTTGGACCAGATATGCCAAATTGTTGTCATCCTATGGACACCTTTTATTCTGAAAGACAAATAATATATTCAGATCAGCTCTGTTTTAATGTATGCATAAGTAACTGGATTTAGTTACATATTATTCAACATAGTACGGATTTAGCTGACATTGTCTCCAAAACAAAGACTTGAACAAGATTTCTGTATGTAAACCCAATTTTTGCCACAGTGAAACACCTGTGATTGAAAATATTGAACATTTTAGTTTACTCAATCTATAACCTACCAAGCTTTATCATATCCCCATGAAATGGTCCATTATCAAACCGGATGAGTGATCATCAGTGTGATTGTACAGGGTTGCCTGCACACCAATCACATCCAGTCTTTGCTCATATGCTGCTGCAGCAGATCAGTATCTGAAAGACACACACATGCTCTTCTTTTGTCCGTAGTCTATTGAAAAACACCCCCAACATGGCAGGCAGAAATGAGTAACGCCTGAAGCAGAGATTATTTCGGGAAAAAAAGATGGGAGGAATGGTTTTATGAGCAAGTGTTGGGATTTGGGGGATGTGAATAGTGTGATGGAGAGATAATATCCTGATGTTGTGATGATCTCTAAGACTAAAAGCCATCCCCATGGATAACAGGAGTTACAAGATAGAGAGGAATACATCTGCTCATAGCCTGAAGGCTATTGTGATATCCTGTCTGTCTGTTAGTGTGTGTTGGACTCCGGGGGGTGGAGTTATATGCAAGCTGATGGATATGTTCCTTTCTCAGCGTGGAAAACACTTGTGGTACTGTAGATTTCATTTTTATGATAATTTATAAGAGAAATTGACCAATGTGTGAAGCATGCCTATTTCATAGGAACAGAATGAAGAATGATAGTACAAAGAGAAGAAAAGATTAATGGTCCATGCACATGATCTGCCTAGAAATAAAAATGAAAAAAGCTCTGCTTGTAAATGATAGCATGTGGACGAGTCTATGTAAAAATTGCCCATAACATCCATTGCTACTTACCCTCAAATTATTTCTGCCCTTAAAATGCATAACTAGTAAACATTTAATTGCAGAAACAAGTCGACAGGCTAATGGAGTTTTAAAAAATCTTTTTGTAAACTCATTATCTTTATGTTTGCTCATGATGGGCACTCAGCTGAAGTGTTATCAGTTTCCACCCCAATAAATAAAAATAAAAACTGAATTGATCGTATTTTCTAAAGTACTGTAGCTTTCTCTCTTTAACATGCTTCTGCACACATAACTATTTCTAAACCAGGGAATCCAAATAGCAATGTCGACCTGAAGAGTTAAGTGTCACAGAGGTAGGGTACAAGTTTTAATTTACTTTCTGGGGCAGGTAAATTCATGGTGAGGTGTCAAGTCTGTTGTTACATATGGGACCGCTTTCATTTTACTCTTGATTGCAGTCTTGTTGGAGTCTGGCTCTAATTAGAAGCTTGGTATTTGATGTCTTTCCAATGATCCTCTCACCTTTGAGTAATTAGTTGTTGCCCATTCTTTTGGCTTGCATAGTTTTTCTAGACTTGTTTGTGCTAATTGGAAAGCTCTGAACTGTGAATGTGATTGAATGATTTGTTCCCTCCAACACCTGAGACTTCTGGGTTTGAAGAAGTAAACATAGTTTACAGTTATCATCTGTCGTCTCTCCTTTGGTCAGAAATACAATACATTTATATAATATTGTTGAAAACGAACACTGTTTTCTATTTATAAAAAAATAGAAAACAGTGCGATTTTAAAATTTAAAAAATCTGCAATATATTAAGATCTTAACCAACCACCTCAAGCTTTGTCGTTGTGCTCCTCAAACCATTCATGACAGAGCTTAGAGTCCTGCAGTAATGACTTTCAATAGTTTTCAATGAAAACGTGCACATGGTCTGCAACCTTGCCTGGATCCATCCATCCATCTCAGTGGCAGGACCAAAACATTTGCCATCCCTCGTTACCATCATACTGCCTCCACTGGGTGGAGATGTACTTCTTCCCGCAGTACATCTTTGTGCAATTTATATAAAAAATATGTTTGATTGTTTAATCCATCTTCCTGTGCTCTAGGATCATTGCCACTCTCATTGTCGGTGCTTTTGTTTTTGTACAGGTGGCAGTATTAAATGCAACAAACGGTGATGCTCTGTGCATTCTAACACTTTTCTGTCAGAACAAGCAATGACATCCTCAACAATTTGAGCTATAGGAGCTCATCTGTTGGATCAAGCCACACAAGCCAGCCTTCTCTCTCACAGTATATAGGAATTTTGTAGCTGCCTTAAGGGGAAGAATGATAAGGTAAGGTTGGCTTGTGGAGCTGACTGCATATCAGAAGTAAGGCAGCATGACAGATGAGCCAACTGACTGGATTTAGCTGGCCAAAAGAGGATATAAAAGCCACAGATATTAAGACTCAAAAACTACTAACCATGCATGGAGGGTTCCACCCCAAATCCAGCACCCTGAGAGCTGCAAGGAAGGAGGCAGAGGACTAGTGAGTGTGAGAACCACTGTCCAGGACGAAACAACTAAGATCCATAAATACATCAGGGACAAAGCCTCAACAGACAATGTGCTCAGTGAATGTCTCAGACAACAGGGAACGGAGGTTGAGGTGCCAGAGATACCATCATGGGAGGACAAGCCTACATGGGATGTACCACCAGCAAATAACTGAAGTGGCTGATATCAGTAAATCCTACCAATGGCTGGAAAAAGCTGGACTCAAGGACAGCACAGAGGCCCTCATCCTGGCCGCCCAGGAACAGGCCCTAAACACCAGAGCAATAGAGGCCCAGATCTACCACACCAGACAAGACCCAAGGTGTAGGTTGTGCAAGGAGGCCCCTGAGACAGTCCAGCACATCACAGCAGGGTGCAAGATACTGGCAGGGAAAGCGTACATGGAACGATATAACCAAGTGGCAGGCATAGTGTACAGAAACATCTGTGCAGAATATGGACTGGAAACCCCGAGATCAAAGTGGGAAACACCCCCAAAGGTGGTGGAGAACGCCAGAGCTAAGATCCTGTGGGACTTCCAGATCCAGACAGACAGAATGGTAATGGCGAACCAACCAGACATTGTCGTAGTGGATAAACAACAGAGGAAAGCCGTTGTGGTAGATGTAGCAATACCAAGTGATTGCAACATCAGGAAAAAGGAGCACGAGAAACTGGAGAAATACCAGGGCCTCAGGGAAGAACTGGAGAGGGCCTGGAAGGTGAAGACCACAGTGGTGCCTGTGGTCATCGGGGCCCTCGGGGCAGTAACCCCCAAACTGGAGCAGTGGCTACAACAGATCCCAGGAACAAACATCAGACATCTCAGTCCAGAAATGTGCAGTCCTTGGCACAGCCAAGATACTGCGCAGGACCCTCAAGCTCCCAGGCCTCTGGTAGAGGACCCGAGCTCAGAGGATAAGAACCACCCGCGGTGGGTGAGAAGAGAATTAGAAAATTGTATATATATATATATATATATATATATATATATATATATATATATATATATATATATATATATATATATATATATATATATATATATATATGTATAAAATGTATACATTATTTTTTTTCCAGTTGATTCAGCAGTATGCTTTCGATGTAACACTTATATGAGGTACACAGACATCTAGTTAGGCGTAACATTTACAAAACATGAGAGTCTTCAGCTTGTGTTTTAATAGCCAAAGGTCAGAAACAAGTGGGATGTTGTGGCTGAGAAAAGGCCACGGCCTCTTTAAAAATGCTGGTAAAAAAAAAGAAAGAAAAAATGTATCGTAAACAGCTAGAATATTTCAAGTCTTTCTACTGGATATTTTGTAAATTAAACTTATTTTTAGAAGAAATCATTGGACAATAAGAATTGAAATGGAAAAATTATGAAACGATAACTTAAATGAACCCGCTGTGGCACACACTTAAACAGAAGGTCACACCACTACTGCAATGTCAGCATACATGTTAATGTGACATTTAAAGGGGACCACACAGCTGGGTGTCTTTCTTTTTATGTCTCTAAATTATAGGAAAGGTTATTTACTGAATGCATTGTGCCAAAAGCATTACATCACCTGGGCAACATTCATTCGTGTCAGTTCAGGAATTTGTTTTAAATTTGTATGTTTTTGTATTTGTGTGGATTTCTGAGTAGAATGCTTTCATCCAAGCATGAGAAAAAATTGTTGATCTGGTGAGTGACTCGCTCTCTCTCTTCATCTCCTCAGCCAGCCTTCTGCTCTCCTCTCTCACACCTGCAACAGCCCAGTTCTATAGTTCCAGCATTCACTCTCCCAGTGTTTAATCACACCTCTGTCTTTCACTCTTCGCTGGTTCCTTCTCTTACTTTCCTGATCTACTCCGTTTCCCTCATGTCTCCTTATGTTAACTACTTATTGTTTCCTTGGATTATGGTTTGCATTCTGCCCGGCTCTCTGTTTGTTCATCATTTCTCATAAAATACCTTTTCATCATATACTCCACTTAATTGCAGTTCTGCATTTGGGTTTTCCATCAACCAGCCGTGACACAAGGATATTGGTATATCCTAGAATAAAACTGTACATATATTTAGATTAACCTCCAACAACACATTTTACTCCTTCACATAGTCAAAAAAGAGTGTACTGAACAATGTTTTTATCACCTCAGCATTGTATTTTTCCTCCAGTTTGTCAGCAGCAAACTTCAACTCGGGTAGTTTTGTATCTGTGACTGAACCTTAATAGTTTATGACAGAGAGTGTGATTTCTTCAAAGCCATTTATATGGCTGGGGTCTCTTCAGCGCTGAAGACAGGATTCAGTAAGTACGGCCTCTGTGGAGCTTGCGGTCCTCGTCACCTTCTGGTTGACTGTGATCATTTCTGATAGTCTCTGTTCCCTTTCTAGCCTCTGAACAGCACATGTTACACTCAAACCTTTAGATGGACATCAAAATGGATTATCTTCAAAGCAGTGAGTGGGGGTGTTGAATCCAAGAAGCCAGAGTGGAAGTAAAAACGAACGCTGCACCAGGATTTTTGATCTGTGCTGTGTGACGTTACAAAACGTGGGGTATTAACATCAAGACAAAAACCCGGCTCCCCAGAATAGATTCCTTATATGAGAAATGTATGACTCTTATATAAATAAACAAAAACCTTCAAAGTTTACAACTTTCCAACAAAGTCAATCAAGTTTCTTTCTGTTTTTGTTTTTAGTCAGTATCTTTCAAATGCTCTCAATTCTTCTTCAAATTACGTGGACAAAAACATAGTAAATCCTCTCTATTCTTCCCAGTTATATTCCTATTGCATGGTAAATATGGCCCTAATGACTCCACAGCAGGAGGCTTGGTTGTTTAATGAGCAGGCTCTTCTCCTCTATCCCGATCAAATGAGAACCTAATTTGATTTTCCCTCTTGACCTCTATTCCTCTCTGAAAACAAAGCCCAGGGGATTTATTAAAGGTTGGTGCAGCAGTTGTGAATTTCACACGGGTGTGAAGACAGGAAGAATGATGTGCCCTTGAAAACAGAAGGTATGTCAAACTTTTGCCAACGTCTACCTTCTTTAAATAACAATTGTAATTTGCAATACTTTTGCGATTATACAGAAACATGATGTAAATACAAACTTCACAAACAGCTCAGATAAGCTTTTAAGGAACACACACGCACCTTACAACCAAATGTTTCTACAATCATTTCTTTACTAACAAGCTCTTTAATTGCCAGTGTTGCTTTTCAAGCTGTGAAAACACTGGACTCTTTAGCGCTGCACATCAGTGAGGTGACTTCTGTGTGCTGTTTTCATCACAGAGAATAAGTGAAGATTCGGGACATTCTCACAGGGATGAAAAAGGCAGAAATGGCGTTGGACCCCGGGACTCATTCTTTGCCATCTCTGGGTTTGTTGTTGTACTGCTTGTTCTGTAAGCTCAGGCTGGTTGGTTCCAGGTGCTTTCTCCATGTCAAAAGCAAATGGTTTATAAAACGGTTCCAGTTATTTTTGTTGGGTTCCAAAGTCAGCAAATGCTATGTGAACTCATGGTGCAAAATATGCACTTGGGAACACAGCAGGGCTTACTTGGCAATGAAGAATGTTTCCTTGTTGAATCTGACTCTCCCATACGTGCAGCTTATGCATTCTTGCCTTGAGCGATGAACTGTGGTGCCGTTGCATTATTGTGTTATGTAGCTAGAATGTTATACACTGGTGGGCCATATATAATAATAACACATAATTATAATGAGGGTCAAATACACTTGTATAAAGGGACACTTGCCTGCTACATTTGTAATTGACATATCTTTAAAATCTGACATTGTAGATGCTTCTATGGCTATATGGCTTTGGTTTTTTAACAACAGAGCTCAGAAGATCATCTTGGTTTGTCTCTTCAGCATCTGATGAAAAAACATTTCTAATCTGGTCCTCAGAGTTGAGGACAAGTTGAGTGACCATTTTGAGAATTCATAGACGTTAGCCCTATTTTTTTCTACCATTATTACATTTAGGTCAGCTGAAGGAGAAAAACAAAATCCTGTCATGACACTTTCTGGTGTTGGGCTCATTCATTAATCAGCCCAGTGGTAAATGCACAAGGTGGGACCACTCAAATTTTTGGTGTTAATTAGAAGCTTTTGCATTTCTTTATGCTTCTCCTGACCTGCTAGAGGACTAAAATAAACTGGGAGGGCAGGAAATGTGCAGGGAAATGTCAGATAGGAATAAATATTGCCATACCTGCTAAGCAGGATGCAAAGTAACCGAGAAAGTTCTTCAGCACTTGCACTTCCTGGACGTGTACAGTGTCGTTTGTTTTCTGCACTGCTATGCCAGTGACTGGAGAGCTTGTGTCTAACAGAAAGTATTTATCATTGAAGTGCTTTAGACAAGAAAACATTAAAGTAGAAGAAAAGTAAAAAAAAAAAAGAGGATACTAAATAGAAGCCAACAACAGAATATTTCAAAAGTAATTTCTTGTAACAAAAAGTGTGTTTTTGTGTGTACATGCTATCTATCAGGGGTTTAAATTAAGTTAAGAAGGTTATTTTAATATTTGGACCATATGGTAATAGTTAGCTCTATCATGACTATTTTCCTTTTTTTCTCAAACATTTTCATCACTGAAAGAATTTAAAATCATGGGTCACATTATCAGAACGCAAGGGTGCAACATTAAGATTCATTTTAATGCATTCAGTCATTATAACATCTTTTCACCTAAATGTAAAATGTCAATTTGCTGCTTGCAGAAGAGTAAATGTCAGGAAATTACAAGTCTTGTGGGTTTCATCTGCAGATTTCTGCACAAAATGTCAAATAAGGTGAGCAAATAGTTTTGAAATTCTGTTGGACTAAATGATCTTTTCAGAAGCCTCTCTGGCTGCTTTCCTGGGATGAGATACTACACTGTAGAGAAATGTACCTAATTTAGAAGTAGAACACTGTCACATTACAAAAGCTGAGGGGGTAAACTGACTTTGGTTGAGTTTTATATCAAGCGTTTATGTTATTCCTTCATCAAAAACATACTATGGGTGTTGCTTCGATTCTTTCATGCATGTTTAAGGAGTCCATAAGTCTCCTAAGGCAACCATTCGGGGGTACCTAAACACTTGCTTGGAGCTGAGGTCTCCAGCTGAGCTTCCGCAGCTCAGAGCACTACTCCCCACAACTTTTCCATACAGCTCCATCAGACTAGTGGCAGCAGGAATCAGCAAACATCTGGTGGAACTGCACATCCGCTGAGCTTATTGTGAACTACCTCCTTAGTTCCATGCTCCTAAGAATGGTTGTAAGCAGCAAATTGGAGTAGCATTGTTGTGATAACTTGCTTAAGGTGCAGTGTTGGAAAAGGAGAGACCGCCCATTTAACCTTTATCTACAACTGAGACATTTGTCAACATTAGTAATACAAGGTGGGAATAATGAGGCAGGAAATGAGGCCGCAAAGTTCGCTTAAACCTCCGTCCTCCTGCTGACGGTTCAGAAGAGCCAAAGTATGAAGACTTGTTTAGTCGCTGAAAGCAGCATCCAAGAGGTTTTCTTTTCTCCGGCTTTGTGCGATCATGCTGTCCTACAGCGGATTAAGTGACACACACGGACAAATTGACGGTCGAATCAGTCAAACTCAGTTGTCTTGGCGCTCCTGTTGGTCGCTCAGAACCGCTGATAGGTTTGTAAGTGTCCGTGGCCTTAGAGGCAGGCACGCAGCGTTCATTACGCTCTGCCACTGGCCCCTGCTGTCCTGCTCAGTGTGCCGCTCATGTAGAGGGAGCGCACAGCGCATCCCAGCCAGTCCTCCTCCTCTTCCTCCTCCCCTTCTTCGCTCTCATTCATACCAGGATGGATTTGCCCCGCTAAGAGCGCACAAGTCCACTTCAGCAGCCGCCAAGTTTGAGTGAGAACCAGAGCAGACCTGTGCTCTATCTCAGACATTCTCTTTAATTTGGGAGTCGTAGAATGAAGAAAATGACAGCAGCCCGGCTGTATCCACGGGCGGTCCTCCTGCTCTGCTGCGTCTCTTCCGCCACCTGCAACACGTTCGCGTTCACCGAGGAGCCCTTCGACAGAGCCGTGAAGGCGGACAGCTACTGCAGTCGGGTTCTACGGGCTCAGAGCAATCGCAAGGAGCCCAACGACGAGTTTCAACTCCAGGTTGAGGGGGAGCCTGAGCGGTACCAGCCGGGCAGCACGTACAGAGGTGGGTGAAATACGACCAGCAACTTCGTCTGCAAAACTTGAAACAAGTTCACTTGCGATTTGGTTCCAGTGCGTAACAAAGATGCTGCTCGTTCACAAACAAGTCGGCTCGGTTGCATAAACTTCGGTCGATTTCTTTTAGATTTGAGGACTCTTAATAGCTGGTAAAATCACGTCACTCTCCAAACTTCTGTGCTTCTGACAGTGACTTTAATGCAGCCCCAGATCTGACCTGTGCTGCTTGTTTTTAGTCTGCAGCCAAAGTGCGGAGCGCAAACATGCCCCATCTGCTCTGTGACCGTCAGAGCTAACGCCTTTCTGAAAAAAACAACAACATATCATTAGTGATCATTTTTGTGGCTCTTAATTCTTAATGAGAAAATCTGAACTGTAAAAAAGATGCATCATGTAAATCACCACCGACGATTAAAATGACTAAGTATCCTATCAGTAATATAGTTCTTGAAAGTGACATCTTAAATGGATCTTACCCCTGATTTAAAAATACACAAATAATTTGTCATGAAGGCTTTGCATAGCTGCCAGTCTGCTTATAACAACCTTTTTTTTTGTCATGTGGTTAACTTACCAAAATACAGTATATCTGAATCTCCAGATAATGGAAATGTATCTGTAGTATAGGAGATAGATTGTTGACTGAGCCCACCGTTTCTGTTTGGATTCAAGACTGTAGTTTTCCCTAATTCTCCGTAAATTGATGGTTGCTGCTACTCTTGTTTTTTCTCATCAAGTGAGTCTGACTGCAACCAGCCCGTCTTACTTTAGAGGATTTACCCTCATTGCCCTGAAGGAAGGTGCAGAAGGAGACAAGGATGAAGACTATGCTGGGAATTTCCAGGTATGGGATAAGCTGAACATAGAGATATTGATAGACAGTACTCAAAAAAAACAAAAAAACAAAAAAACAAATCTAGTTAAAAAAGATATTGTATAACTAAACGATTATACTGTATCTGAAAATTGCACCATTTTTCATCTGCGCTCAAAGCCAGCACTGCGTTTGACTTCAGTTGTCTTGCTTTTAAATTGTTTGATCTGGATGGTTCCACCTCACATGTTGCAACAGGCTAGATTTGGAATATGAGAAGAGCCAACCGTCTCATATTCCAGGCCTGTTGGGCTTGACACGTGTAAAGTCTAATACATACATATATATATATATATATATATATATATATATATATATATATATATATATATATATATATATATTTATATATATATATATATATATATGTATATGTGTGTATTTTTTTTTTCATATGTGATGATGTATTGGGTGTAGTGTTCAATTAGAACTGTCCACTGTATAATTAGAGTTTTATGGTACCAGGTTCAGCCTGAGTAATAAATAGAAGAGGCAGTGATCAGAGAGAGGCCACAAGTTCAAAAAGAAGAAAAAAAAAAGAACTGGTGCCGCCACGGTATGCTAATATGTTGATGGACAAATGCATGGGGCTTTTGCAATTATAATGCAGTGCAAGATGTGGTGTGTGGTCTAGAAAATATTTTCTTGCTGCCTTTGTATAATAACGCGAGAGATAAAATTGCTAAGTTAGTCAGTTTCATTTCAAATATAAGCTTATTTGACTAGAGTGCTCATCTCTAGCATTAAAATTTGATAACTGATAAATCAGCTTGACAAAAATTACCTATTCCTCAAATTTATTACACTTACCCAGTGTTGCAATTCTGAAGGCTGTGATCAAGGTTTTGGTTATCCATCCGTCAGGTGGTTGGTAAAGCAACCCTTAGAATCTCCTGATTCCAGCTTGATCATGCGGCAGACAAAAAAAATCATATAAAGATGTTATTTTCAAGGGTTTGATGTATTTTAGGCTTCATCATTGTAAAAGTGACAGAATTACTAGACATAGAGCAAAAAAAAAACAAAAAACAAAATCTAATTTACAATCTAGTCGACCTGTACATAGAACTATAATTTATTTTTAGGACTGTACAATATCAGACAAATGCAACTGCACTATTATTGATTAATACTGTAATTATGGTACTGATTGTGATTAACCACTTCTGTAAGCTTCAGCATCTCAGTCACTTCTATCTCAGTTTATGAAATAACGTTGTGAAAGTCCAAACAATTACCTTATCGTGTTGTTGAATTCTAGGGAGTGAATATGTTGCACTTAAAAATACATACAATAAACTAGCAAAGATTGCATTTGTGGTTGTAATGTTGTTGGCATTACAATGGGAACTGAGATTTCATTATAGTGCAGATAAATCAGTTTTTAAACAGATTTTAAAAAAGCAATTGTTCGGACTGTACAAACAAAAGTGGAGAAATCACTCGTCGAAGCTTGTGGGGCTTTGACATTTTGAGCTGCTATCCTTTCAAAAAGAACCTGCAGTATAATTCATGTGGAAATTTGCACAGAGTCCCCCACTGGCTGTAGTAAAACTCACTGCTGTGCTGTGGCTTCTGTGAACTTTGTCTTAAAGGTGAGGAATATTTTATTTTTCTCTTAAGTACACATCACCTCTCATTAATCAGTGCTAAAGTTAGAACATCTTGCTTTTATTATTATTTGCAACAGGTTTCATGCTGTTTATATGCGGTGGCGGTTTTCCGTGTACATCTCCTTTCCCTTATATCTGTGTATAATCAGAAACATCAGGGTAAAAATGAGTAGATTTCTCTGCTGAAATCAATCATACTGCTGCACACATGTTTGAGTGCAGAGTGTTGAGAAGGTGAGATGAAATAAACAGATGTGTGACCAAAGCTTTTTAGATGCAAGTATAAAGAGATATTCCTGGGACCTGCTTTTGATTGTATTCCTTAGAAGCTATGGCCCTCTTTCAAAGTAACCTGTCTTTTTTTCTGTCAATACAGGACAGAGCTTCAAAAATAAACTAAACTAAAAAAAAAAAAAAAAAAAACATATCTCTTTATCATCAACTGGCCAATCAGGCTTTCATGTTTGATGTCCTTTATTCCAAACAAAAAAAAACACACAAAGTCATTATTTTCAAAAGAAGTTGAGTTGACTGGGGTTTACTTGTGGAAAGAAAGGAACGGAGAGAGATGCTTCAACAGAAGATGTCAAGGTTTATTTAACATACAGCTCATTTGAAATCTGCTGGTGTGCCCGATCCCAGCCATCTCCAAACAGCCCCTGACGTGATGAAAAGCACTTTTATTGAGCTCTCTGGGGAGGTCAGCTGCCACTGTGCGTGTCTGTGTGATTTTTGGCAAGACTGTAAAGCAGCACGGAATGTTGGCGATGTCTGGTGAGACATTACTTCTCAGCAGGCTGACAAATTTGGACAAGAAAAGGAAAATTGGTTTGTGACTGCATGAAAGGATAACATTATTGACATGATCTGACTTTAGTAGATTTGCCTCTGGGGTTGAAAGTCTGCTTTTGCTTCACCATATTTGGTTTTTTGTATTGGTTTTGATAGTTTTGATAAGACTTGACCAGCAGCTAAAGCAAAACCAAGAAGATTCTAAAACAGAGTAATAAAAAAAAGAGTCATTTTGCAGCAAATTAGTAGGTGTGAAGATGGCATCAAAAGTATTTAGACTCCATTGGTGTCAACATATGTTGTGGCTCTGGCAGACAGGTTGAGGATGCCTCTGTGAAACCATGGGAACACACACAGAAGTGGGGGTGTAATCTGTTAGACCCAGACAGGCTAAATACACAGAACATGCATGGACACACACACACACACTCACACAGCTCACACACTGCTGAACGTACTCTTCCTTTGACTTATTCTGACACACACAGACCCACACCCACCAACTTTTGAAGGGAACTCGTTCATAACCAGGGATGGTAAAAGAAATTCTCCGCTGACAGCTTTGTGGAGTGAGAAAGTTCCTCATCTTTGCTGCCCTGATGTCCCTTCCTATCAAACACATATATGGTTTCTGGGGAGTGGATATTAGCTCAGTGGAACAGCTAATCTAGTTTTGTGTGCAGTTAAAATCTGCAAGAAATTCAACACATAAAGCGGTTGCCGTAAAAGAGAGACCATCATGTATTTTGAAGTTTGTCGTCCTTGTGTGGAGATGTTTTTATCTTGGCGGGATGGTGTTTTTCTGTCATTGCCTTTTAGCCCTCATGTAAATAAAAAGCAAGCAAACAAAAAAAAAGATCAACAAATTTTTTTTCAGGGGATTCTGGAAACCCTTGTGGTGATGCAATTTTAGATTATGCATTTTTTTGACCTTGTAAGGAAAGCTGATGCAAATCTAATGGTACTATGACTACAAACTATTCTGAGTGACCTCATGAAGTTGCTCATGTGATGACTGAAAGTAAAGCTTTCAAAATGGTTCCTGGACTCAAAGATTGATATATGCAGAGGAGCTCATTCGTTCTGGAGTGGCTTAGATGGAGTTCCTTGCCATCTGTAGCAACAGAAGCACTTTGAAGACGTTTTCAAGCATCTGCCTCGAAAACCTTTTAGACGTCTTCTTTATATTTTACTCAGAAGACTAAACGGATGGCATATGTGTTGGCTGGACTTGAAATGCCTCACTATCATGTGGCGGAAATGATAGGGATGAACAATATGTAGATTTTAAACTGTGAAGGATTAAATCATTTAGCATAGAAAACAAGGTCTGTTCAATTCTGTTTTATATCAAATTTAACAAGTTTTGAGTCATATCTGTGTTTCCTTAGTTCATTAGCAGTCGTGCTTGTTAAACTCTGCTGTTGCTGAGGGTGCAAGGCATTTTGCCCCTTTGCCGTGTCTCACCTTTGTCATTTTGTTTTTGACAAAGGTTCTCCAACTCAGGGTAGAATAAAACCTTCAAATTCAATATTGTTCAATGAAGAAGGAGTGGATATTTGGGAAATATGGATCCATTACAAATACATGCTTTTAATAGAAAAACACTTTCTATTAAATATTAGCCAACTTAATATTTTTTTTGTTTGTTTTTTACATTAATGCATGTCTTTCTTAATTGCAAGGTAAACATTGCCCCAAATAAATATAGAATGTAGCAGTTTAATGATTTGCTTTGAATAGAAAGAGAACTGTTTCATTTTCATATCTCACATTAAGTACAAAACATAATGTGAATTCATAGCTTATAGCAATGCAGTATAAACTGGACGGCATGCAGCCATTGAGAGATTTGACATGACCTTTCATGTGTACTCCCCACTGACTTATACAAGGATAGAGGAGGTTTTCATTTGCTATCGCTAAAGACTGCCTGTAGCATTGGCATCTGTTTCTGAAAATTATGCAAAGATGCTCAAAAAAGGAAGTTGTATGGTATCATAGATGATGGTCACATTGTAATGAGCAGATCACTGCACATCTTTTGTGGATTTTCAGGCATATAATTGCGAGTATCTGTGAAATTACTCAGTTCAGGGTCAATCAATGAATCAGCACAGGGTCAAGAGCACAGCAGCATAATTGATACACGTGGGGAGTAAAGGCAGGGAAAGTATTCTGAGCACAAAGAGCAGCTGCCACTGCACAACATTTTGACTATCTTTGTGCTAGCTTTCATGAAATTATATCAGTATATGCAATGTACACAACACAGTTTAAGGATGTAAGGGGTAATCCACTTTGACCATTAGCAATAATAAAAGTGTCAGACAATGACCATGAAGGTCTATGAAAGGAAGATTCCTAAGTCTTCACCAGATGGAGAATTAAAATGAGAGGAAAACAGCATGGCTAAATCTCAGTAGTGTTGTCCTCCAGTTTGAATTCACACCTAGGCTTAATGACAAAGGTATTTTGCTGTATCTTCCTTCCAGACCACTCAATTCCTCTGGTTCAGGTCTCCTCTGATTGGGAACAAACTTCTTGAAAACGGCGACAATGCTGAAAAAATAAGTTTCTTTAAATGTATCTGTTTAGTTGTCATTGTTTGTTAATAACTCAAACATTATATATTCTAGTCAGTTCTTCAACTTTTCAAGGCTTTTCTTTATTTTACCATGGCAATGCTGTTTTGGTTTTTTTGTAACTTTATTCTATTTTTAATAATTTAAAACACTAATTTGCCCTGTTGCTGAAATATGCTGTACGAAACAAAAATTCCCAATGTTTTAGAACGTTATTTGATCAGATTGCCAATGCTTTTGTCAGAAGGGTTTTTGTCTGACTAGTGGCTGAATCCACTGAGATGTTGTTGTTAAATTCTTGATCACTGCTTTATTTGTGTTTGATTGTGTTGCAGATAATTGACGAGGAAGAAACGCAGTTCATGACCAATTGCCCCCCTGCAGTGACAGAGAGCACTCCTCGCAGGCGGAGCGATATCCAGGTTTTTTGGACTGCGCCCCCTAGTGGCACCGGCTGTGTTATTCTAAAGTATGTATTCAGCAGTGGATGTTAAGCCTGTCTTGCAGAGGCAAGTCCTCAGTTCCAACTCTTACAGACACATTACACTCTAGAGGCGCTTTTCTGCTAGAATGCCTCTAAACGGTACGGACCTGGTCCATCCTGACCAGATTCATTTTCCATTAGCAGATCCGGTGAGGCTCTGCCTGGCGGTTCTCAGATTTTTGTGCCTGATTTAGGGGTAATACTAGCCTCACCGAGCCAGGTACAGCACCGAAGTGATTTGATTTGATACACATTCCCTCATTGGCTAGTGATTACCTCAGGCAAACTCTAAACAACATTGTAGTTTGGAGCTTGGACTGTGGACATGCCGGCTGCTGTTAGAGAGCTGCTTAGTACAGAGGAGCATCAATATATGTTTAATCATGACCAGTGCCAGGAACACATGCTTTAAGTTTTGGTGCAGAATGACCATGATTTAACAGATCTGCTGTCAGCTTGTCTTTCAGAAGAACAGACAGCAGTAAAAAAGAGAGAAACAATGTAGCTGTGGTCAGTGCGCGACTTGCCAGTGGAAAAGCGCCTTAATATACTGATCAACACTTCCTTTTAGTATGATCTGATGTGAACTTTTTAATGAATTTTTTGGTCTCCACTCTTGATGAATTTTGCCTCTTTTGTTAGGTGTCAGTTACCAAAACAGTTTGCATTGGAAACAGATCTAATGTGTTGCATGATATCCATGTGAATTTGATGAATGTGAATACATTATTTCAACTTGGTCATGTTTACAACATCATTTCACATATATTAAGATAGTTAAACCTTAATATCCTCAGCAAGTGAAAGTAATTTGTTTCATTGACTGCTTTACTGATTCTTTCAGAGGTTGTGGTTGTGTTTGCTTTCACCATATTGTGTGGTGCATGGCTTACCTCCCAGGGCTTCATGAACTTGAGGGGAGTTCCTTTTTGTGTGGGACGTCATTGGCAGCTAAAGTGGATCTGTTGTTGTTTTCTTTTTGCAAGTTCACTCAGTGAGCAGGTTAACCGCAGAGTAAGTAGCGTAACAAATAATAAACATCAAGTTGTTAATGGCATTGAAGCTGATACCTAAAGGCTTTTAAAACTTTTCCTGGGATATTATTTTCCTCAAAATTTTTCACATTTTGGCGAATCTAAATTTAACTGAATTATTCTATACTGGACAGACATAATTGAAGTCACAACTTGTCATGTCGTACCAAAGGTTTTCTTTGTGAAAACAGGAAAAATGCCTCTCTTGCATTACTGGCATTAGGGGCAAATAATTAAATAAACAACAAGAACAAATACATTATAATAACTACAGCTCCTGAAATTTCAGAATAACTCCAAGCTAAAAACATATTCAACAAAAAGTATTTTCAGAAAAATAAGTATAAATAAAATAATAATAATAATAATAAAAATATTTAACCATAAAGGATGATAATTGTAAAGGACAAACATCATAAATAAAACTCTGTCAACCAAATGGACATGTTTTGAGTAATAATGGTATAGGCAGCAGAAGACAAATGCCGTCCTCCGGCTGCATGCATTAACTTATCAAAAATGTTGGAATTTCAACTTTCAGGTTTTGTGGAGGAAATACACTCTAAAATCTTTCTCATGATTAAATACAAATAGTTTTTAGAGGTCAAATAAAATCTGCTAAATATTGCAGACTTCCGGCCTTTAGTTCTTTAGTTTTCACTTCACTTTTGATCTAGTTTTAATCTGACACCTCCCAATGCAAAACGCATAAAAATGCAAACTGTTCAATCAAAATTGTATTTTTATTTTATTTTTTTTGCAAAATTAACTAATAACTACCATTTTTTGTTGCAAAACTGAGTGCCATAAAACAATTTGGAAGCTTTAAACCTGCATGGGCTTGGCTGCAGGTGGATGAGAAAATCCATTTATTTTTATTTTTATTTTTTTTTTAATTCTTTTTGTTCCTGATGCAAAACTAGTGCAGGTGGAGGAAAGATAGCGTGGGATCTCAAAGGCTGAGATCAATGCATTATTTAAGTGCTAATGCATACTGTTTTTATGTTATGTCATCTGATGATACAAAGGAGCAATGAAAATGTTGCACTTTTACTAATGCATACTTTGATTTGAATGTTGCCATATGCAAGTTTTCTTTGTTCTCTGTGTTTTTTTTCTTTCTCCCTATAAATAACCTCTGAGCTTTTCCTCGGTTTGCTTGCTGCTCTTTTTTTCCTGTCCTCTTACTTTATTTTCATGCACACACCTTTTTGCTATGTTGTTCACCTCATTTACACAGAGACCAGTGGGGAGATGGCAAAGGATTCAGTGAAATGCAAGGACAGAGGGGGAAATGGTTCAGATGTGTGACACTGCATTCAGCTCATGGAGAGCTCCAGCTTTAATACAAGTGCAGAGAGACATGGGGACAAAGACACAGAGAAGCCTTTGGTTAAAAAAGAGTTTGCCTGTGAGAATCATAATTACAGGCTGGAAGTAATTATTTGTCTCAGCGCTTACCTGCAAGACAATTATGATGATAGTAAGGTTTTCCAAAGTCTCTGCATTGCAACAGCTCAAAAATCTCAGTTGTGGGATTGATTAGAAAAGTTAATCTCCTGTGTTTGTATAGTGAAGAATGTTTTTAAATGTTTTTCTCTCTCTCTCTCTCTGTCTGTCTCTCTCTCTCTCTGTTTGTCTCTCTCTCTCTTTCTCTCTCTCTCTGTCTCTCTCTCTTTCTTTCTCTTTTCTTTCTCTCTCTCTCTCTCTCTCTCTCGTCTCTCTCTCTCTCTCTCTCTCTCTCTCTCTCTCTCTATATATATATATATATATATAATATATATATATATATATATATATATATATATATATATATAAGTATGACTAAAGCAGTCAGGTGTATAGAAACACCTTACAGTCAACATATACACAAAAATTGAAGAAAAAAACAACGTGACTTGTGACTTGAGATTAGTAAAAGGACATAAAACTCATCACCACTGAGAGCTGTGTAAATGTTTGTTTTTAATTTTGCTTCACATATCTCAAGCCCTTTGTCAATGCCAGTCAGCATGCCTGTCTCTAGAATATTATTGGTTATCAGCAGTAGACCTGCACTGAAAATTGCAAGTGTGTACACAGTGAGTAGGTTTGTGTGTTTCTAAAAGCTTCCCTGACTGACATGTTGTACCCTAAACTTTGCTGTTTGACAGTATAATTATTGCTATTACTGCATTTTCAGATGGAAAAAAAAACAAGCCTTGTGGTATGACTTTGTCCATGATGATAGGGCCAGGCCTGGGTGCACATTCTGCATCATAAACTCAGAGAATAGACGTTAAAAGTTTCAAATCTATTTTAAGATCTCTGATGTGTTGCAGTAAGGTGGGGAAAGCTTTTCTTCATCATGTGTCAGCTATACCATAATCTTTTAACTCCACAATGTTATAGATATTGATCTAAAGTGACACGTCTCCAATATTTCTGTTACAGTTGTCTGGGTATTTCAACACTCTATCAGTGTTGTGCTGTTCTTGATAAAGCGTAAAACACAGAGTTCAGTCACAGTTGAACAGAAATGTTACACAAGGCGCTGGTCTTTCTTGGCTAAGCATTGTGGGTCAGTACAGTTGAAACGCCAGCTGGCAGAGAGCATGTCCACAGTATGATGTTTAAACATAGCTTAAAACTGCCAAAGAGGGATGAGACAAATGCCAGTGCTAAAATTAAAAAGATATTGAGAAATCATATTTTTGTGACTGTCTAAAGACTGACATTACATTTCAGGATTTAAAAAAAAAAATATTTTAATCTTTATGTTTTATTGTCTAAAAAACAAAACAGTTCAGGCAGATGCACATTTTTAAAAGTGTTTCTCTAATGGGGAAGATCACAACATCCATAAAATGCAAAACAGAGTAAGTGTAATCAAGGTTGTCAACGTGTGTGAATATGTTGCATTTGTCATCCTGTGCACTTAAACAAAGCTCATAATATAGCTCAGATAGTTTTTAGTAAGAAATGAGCTTCCCTTTTTAAGCTCCATGTCTTTTTTCTTGCTAACAGCTTGTTTGCTTCTAGAAGGTTTCTTTCTTTGCAGTTGTTTTCTTATCCTGTTTGAATGACAGTAATCATCATACTCATAGTAATGGTGCAAAGCTGGCCATCTATATATGGAAGTGCAATTGGACTAAGGGAAAATATTTCCATTGTACAAAATGAGGAGTGTTCTGTTTTACATAAGGATTGTTTTGACCAGGACTTTTGTAGGTTCTCAGAGCAGATGTTGGTTAGTTTATTGCAGCGAGTGTCTTTGAAAGTCATATCCTTTTTGGGATTTTTATGTTTTAAAAATAACACTTCTGGGGTGCATAAGTAGCAGTTTTAGTATCTTTTAATTCCCTTTAGTTTTAAAATATTTTTGGGGATTTTAAATTTGACCAACATCAGTCTTCAAAAGTCAGAATAAAATGTGTTTGTGTGAGAGGGAAAGGAAACTGCAAGTGTTCAAGGCGAAGAGACTAGATATCTCTGGACATGATTCACACTCAAAAATACTTTTTCTTTTTTTTTATGAGAAGGAAACTTAATATATTTGGTTCGTGTGCATTTCTGCAAACTGAAGATAACTTTTAAGCATTTTTGTTGCTAGAGATATCAATAAAAAAATGACACAGAACTTTTGGACATGACATGATCCACTAGTTAACTCAAGTGCGCTAAAGCTACCTGCCCTGTTATTACCAGTTCTCAATTTGAATGCTTTTCTTCAACATGTCAATGTGTTTCAGCAGCTAAAAACATGGTTTGAGTTGAGACAAGCTATTGATACCAAATGCAGAGACAACATTTTAAGGCAATGACAATCTCCTCACAATGAAACAAACTTGTTGGATAAACAGCCTTTCTCAAGGTGCTTAAAAGGATTTTTGCTTTAGCAAGATCTAATTATCATAAAGAGCATGTTCAGCTAGTCAAATCAAGAGGTGGTAAATCCCTGTGGTTAATTATACCTTTGTTGCTTCACACAACCAGAATGAAGCACACTGCTGTCACCATTAAAAGTCCTTTTATATTTCCATTTGTAGGTGAGAAGCAATTTATTTGTAATTTTCTTCTCAAGCGTGGATGTTTGTGTGATGCACTTTAACAGGCAGTCTGAGTGCATCATTGATTGCGTGAGTTCTACAAGCACATACAGTTGTCCTCGTCTGCTTATTGTAATAAAAATTACATGATGATCAAAATGACATATAAATAGAAATTGAATGTGTTCTAACATCCAAAATACTTATTTCATTCAACTTAACGGAGCAAGTGGAACAAAATAATTCCATTTTGTCCCCCTGGGTTGTTGTAAAAGATGAAAGAGCTAAGAGAATAATTTGGTTATATCTAGAGGAGATACAACAAAACAAGTCCTTTTACGCAAATTTGAGCACCTTTGTCGTGCTTTTTTTTAACTTCTCTTTCTCATCTTTACTTTATTTTTTCTCTGGACCAAGACTCAACACCACTTCCACGCACACGCACACACAGAAATCAGTGCTCTTTCGGGATGATTGCAATCGGTGTTGGTGTGGATCCCAAAAAAAAGTGAGATAGAATTTAAATTGGATGTTAAATAAGCATTACTCTTCGTGATTGTCTGACCAGCCAAGAAAAGTGGGCAAGCAGTGAGGCAGAGCTTGCTTCTCCTTTTCATGGGGATATGAGAAATTGGGGTGAGATTGAATTAAAGCGTGAACAATTAGAGATGTGGTGTGGGTGATGCTTACCTTCAATCATTTCATCCAGAGTGTAAGAAGCCATCCTAACCATAAACTGTATGTTGAAATGGTTGAGACCGGCTAGTGACATATACGGGTAAATATAGATAAAATAGATTTATTTTTCATATATTATTTAAAATGAGTTTTGTAACATAACATGAAAAACATATTTTATTTATGTTGTGTTGGAATGTAAACATCCAGTTAAGGGATGCTCATTATTGCACTCATGTGGATAGATAGACAGACGGACGGACGGACGGACGGACGGACGGACAGACAGACAGACAGACAGACAGACAGACAGACAGACAGATAGATACTTTACACACCATAGCACAGTTGAACTTCGTCTCCACAAAGAAAGATTTCAGCTGGACTCAGCCCATCTGGCTCCTATGTTACCATCATCAGCTTCTCCTTGTCAGGGTTTATCCCCATGGAAACTTTCCTGCAGCCAAGACTGGTTTTTGTAAAGAATTGGGGTCTCTGGAGGCTTATTTTCTGTTGTTATTTTTTCTAGTCCTATGGGCTCTTGGAATTTCTTTTGACCAATTTACATGTCAAGAGCCCTCTTAGACCTGCGATCCCCACCACAGAGTGGAACAAGATTCGGAGACAGCTCAATTTGGGAAACCTCCCCTTTGCCAGGCCTCTGTTTTTAGGAGCATTACTTTTGGCCTGTCAGTCGTCCCATTCCAACGCCTGGCATACAATGTAATGTGTTCTTTCTTTTTTTAAGCTCTTCCATTTACTCTTCCTTATTTTGTTATCATGAGTTGTTTTACTTTCACTTTTTTTTATACTGACATGAAAACTGAGTTATATTGAACTTAATTTAAGGTTTCCACCTTACCAGCATATTTAGTATAATTATATACCAAGCAACGAAAAAAAAAAGGTGTATGTTGTGGAAAAAGTCAACTTATTTACTCTGCTAGAAGAGGATTTTAATGTCAGAGCTATCTTAACAATGTTTTGTTTCACTTTCTTCTTCTTGTGATTGCTTTTAGGGCAAGCATTGTACAGAAGAGAATCATCTATTTTCAGGATGAAGGTGCATTGACGAAGCGAATGTGTGAGAAAGGTAAGCTTAATTTACTGGCACGGAATAGATGTTTTACTAAACATTTAGTTTCCTTTTTATTATCCTGTAGTGATCTTTCCCCACTGTGCTATTTATGTGCGTATTTTTCTTCTGTTTTAATTTAACTGCAGGGGATTTCTTGTTTGCTATTATAAATACTATAATGAATAGCTACATAATTCTCCTGGCTTTGGATGATATTGGTTGCCATGCAGCAGCACCTCAAAAAGAACTGTACAGTACAATTTACGTTATTTCCACATTCCTCTTCTCCTTCTCTCGCTTCCTACTCTTTCAACCATTCATCTTCTGGATGATGGGCATCATTGTCTTCTCTTTATTAGCGATATCTGTATCTCATTGTCCTCTGCTTTGTCATTTCTGAACAGAGTCCTTGTATGGAGACGGCACAGATAGGCCTTTACTTGATTGTTGTGCCTGCGGAACAGCAAAGTACAGAGTCACCTTCTATGGGAACTGGTCAGAGAAGATTCACCCCAAAGACTTTCCTCGTAAGAACAATTGTACTCTTCTTATTGCTGCTGACCAGCATCTTTCCATGGGTATTTTGACCATTTGCTGTTGTTGACGAGTTCCAAGTGGTTTGAGATTAGAAGGCTATCAGACCTAATTGTTTGCTCCCTGAAAAGATTTTCTATCTGTTTTGGGGACTCTGGCTGAATCACTCCAAAACATTAATGTTGTAGTTAGAAGAAAAAATGTTGTTAAAATGTTGTTTTGTAGCTACTAATTGGCATACATTGAAGTGTGACGAAAGGCACAACAAAGAGTCATATAAGTCAGAGCTGCAGGTGTATAAAAACACCTATTTAAAATAAGAACAAAAAACACTCTTCCTGGCGGCGGAGAAAATAAAACCTGGTGACCCGTCAGGGTTATAGTACAAGTGGGAAAACCCTGCAATTATCTAAGCTAGTAATAAATGTATCCTGATAATAAGCAATCTACTGTTACACTGTACAGCTCTTATTTAATGTGGTTTTGTAGCTACTAATTGGCGTACATTGGAGCTATTACAGTGTCAGTTGTCAAACTGTGTGGTACCAAACAAAAAGATGGTAGCCTTTTTCCAAACTTGTTAAATTACTGGGCTTATCTTAACAGATCTGGATGATGGTTCTGTTGAAAGGATTTTGCTGGTTAAACCATGTGACCTCAGACTTTGCACATCCCTTTCAATAGTGATATGGGTGGCAGGCTCTTGCCACCTAGTTGGGGTATGATGCACATATACCCATCAGCCAAACTATCAGGATGTGAATAGCCCTTAGGCTTACAATGCCTCTCTTGTCTAAATCTGCCCCTCCCCCAGTCAGATCAATAATACTGATTACAGTGGAACGAGATAAACCCTGGAATTGAAGAAAGCCCTAATTCACTATCCTAGGCAGGAAGTAGCTGGTGTGTTATCTATCCACTGTCTTACATCTGTATGCGTGCACTCACGCAGTTCATAGATGAATCAACTTAGTGGAGGAGAGGACAAGCTGTGTGGCTTCTGTTCCATCCTAACTCTTGGGGCTCTACAGATTGATTTCTCCTTGCACAAAGTCATTTCCTTGGTAACTAGTTATTATAACACTGCACGTATTGTACTGGACAGAGTTAATCGGTGGTACCAAACACAGACTCATGGCCATTCTCTCACCTTTTCTTTCCCAACTCCTTGACCTTGAATTTGCATTTTTTTGTTGCAAGAGGAGTTTTTCTCTCTCTCTTGTCAAGTCAGCAGCCTTCCCCATGATTATGTTGCTCAGTGGCCAAGAGTGCTCAAAGCGGACTCAGTTTGAACTTAAAGCTGACGCCTGCCGGACACGTCTGCTTAATTGAACACGTTTACAGGCGGGTATTTGTACTTGGTGTCACACAGTAAGATGATTGGCAGGAAACGGTGTTCACGTCAAACTGTTTAGTATGTGATACCAAGCTGACAAGGCTGAGGCTGCCCTGGTGGAGAATAAATAGAACTCGGCATCAAGCTCATCAAACTTGCTAGTATCCCTCCGGAGTGTGGAAATTAACAAATTTGTGATGGGAAATACATGAAATCGATACACAACTTTCCACAGAAACTGTGTGTAAAGAATATGCACATTGCACCTTTATGTGGAAGCCATTTTTATTTCTAAGATGACTGACAGAAAATGTTGCACTTTCATGTAATATTAAATTTTTTTTGACATGTACATCAAAAACAGGCAACCTTTTTATTAGCCAAGCCATAGCCACCTCCAGCTTAACCACAGTTATCCTCACAATGAGTTATATCCCTGGCAGATTTAGGTTCAAAATTATTTTCTTCCATCCAAGAGCTCTGTTTATGATAGGTGATAAGACAGATATGCCCTTCTCAATAATCACTGGAAAAATCTTGTCGTTTTAGCAGTTCAACCCATCATATAATTACTGACTAGATTTTCGTCTGACTGAACTGGTATTTTGTGGATTTATCTTTGGATCGAGTTCAATGTCTTTGGGGTTTAAGGGACTCATTACCATCACTTTAATCTTTAGCTCTCTTCAGAGAGTTTTCAAAAATATCCAGGGTAGAAATCTGTCTAGGCTGTTCTGAAATGTCATTTGTTGAAGTCAGAGGAAACATGTTACTAAAATGATGATAAAAAAACTACCTTTAATCTTCTGCTGAGGACAGCACTTGCTTGCTCTGTAAATAGAAGTATTGTGAATTATTTTGCAAGGATTTGACATATAAAACCAAAAAAATATTTTGCTGTTCAGTAAACTAAATAAAAGTTTTGAATTTTGGTACATTTTCATTTTAACCATTAGATCAACTACCTTGTTAACATCATTTGCATAACAAACGTTAAAGTTTGTTTTTGTCATCAACTGCTCAAGTGCTAGTCATTCAGGTGAACTCTGACCCCATGAGTTACTGCTTATAGATAGTTTTAACCTGTTATGCATGTCAGCTGACTGACTCATTCCTGTGGTTCTCATTTTTGCAATATGCCTGTTTGGTTGCTCACTAGCCACCTTCATAAACTACCTTATCAGTCACCCCTTTGTAAAGCAGCACTGTTGAGATTCACCACCCTTTGGCCACATTTATGAATTGGCTGTCGGACATGCAACACATTTTGTTAGATTTCTAGTGTTACCCCCTCCCAGCTAGTTAAACATCCAACTTTGTATTAACTTCATCTATTAAAGTGGTTCATTGGAGGGGGTATACAGTTTTGGTTTGTTTTTATTATATCATTGGCCTACGTTTAATAATTTAAATGTATTCTTTTGAATAACTTTTTTGTTGTTTGTTTTCTTACATAAATCCGAGGAAACCAAGCTCAGCCAGTATTTCTTCTTTGATCTGCCCCCCTCGTCTACAGTCTTGTGTGAATTAAATCTCCCAGATTTATATTCTCACACTCAAGCCAGTAATTGATGTTGCAGCGGTTAAAGAGCATATATGTCACATATATGGAAAGGCCATAGTAGGAATACAGAGTGCATGATGAAATACGTAAAAGCATTGGGCAATAAAGTTGTGGCTGCTTTTCAATTCCAGAGGCTGCAGGGATGATGCAAAACTTACCTGTAAACATCAAAAAGATGTCAATAAATCCTTAGATGGTTACCAATACTCCACAGCTTCTGAAGTTCTGGTTCAGAAGGTGCAGCTGATTTTTACTTTCCAATGTTGTCATAGTAATCCTGTCAATACTAACTGTTTCTTAGGATAAATACCAGCACAGCTGTAGAATCTCTACTCCTGCATGTACAGATCCTAAAACCAACATTTTACAGTTTCTCAAGCCTACATACTTTTCTTCTACATAAAAGACAATCAAAGGCACGAGTGACACTCATTATATAACTGTAAGAGGTTTGTTTCAATCAAACCATTTGTTTGATTGATCCTGGCAAATTGCGAATTACAGCAAACATTTTTCAGAATGAAATGTTTGGTCTGTCAATTAAAAGTAAAAGAGGAATTTAAAGAGCTGTACTAACCGGAGTTTCTACAGTCATCTGGAATAAAAGAGGAACAATGATGATAATGTAAAAAGAAAAAAAAAATGGTTGAGAAATCCAGGTGATGAGATATTTTACTGTCTGACTCTCCAGGTCGCACCAATCACTGGTCAGCCATCATCGGTGCCTCCCACTCAAAGAATTATGTGCTCTGGGAATTCGGAGGCTTAGCCAGCGAAGGTGTTAAACAGGTAGCAGAGCTGGGCTCACCAGTCAAAATGGAAGAAGAGATCAGGCAAAAGGTAAGAATTATCTGTTTGTAGAGGAGACTGTATTGTAAAAGTGCTAAATAAACCCTATGAGTTCACTATTCAGTGATTAGTGTCCCATCCCATCCTGAGTTATTTCAAGCGTCTATGACATCTTAGCTACAGATCTTCTGTTTAGATTTAAATAAATCAGCTAAGGAAATATTAAATTCAGCCCTAAAAATTTTAAATGCTGGGTTAATCTTTCATCAGATTGATTTAGTATAAAATTGTGAGGTGCCATGGATTCAACAGGCAAAACACTAAGAACAGTTTCTCATTTACAGCGTTAGACTGAAAGTGTTAGAACACCTAAAGGGAAGCGAGGGGAAGAGGACACCAGTATTTGCATACATAAAAAGGACAATGTGTTCATTCTGTAAAACAATTACAGAACTCCTTGAAAAAGTAATTTAGAACGTCTTTCAATGTGGGACATTAAATCAAGGTCTCAAGATGTAGTGTATTTTGATAAAAGTTTGAATCATTGCAGTCACAAAACAAAAAGACAAATGGCCAAAAGAAACCATTTAAGGATTTTCAGTTTAATAAGTTGGAAAGAGTGAGCATTTTATCTTGAGGAGGAATCTTCTGCAGTAGCTGATTTAAAGGAGGTGAAAGACCTAGCAGAGTTTTATAAATGAACAAGAGACACTGAATGTTACAACGAGACAGCAATGAAGGTCAATTAACCTGAGAGTACAACAATGAGTGGTGTGTTTTATAAGGGTCATTGCTAATAAATCGGATGGGAGAATAATAGATTGTATCCAATTTCTGGAAGACTTCTTTTGCAAGCGTGGGCATAAATTATGCCACCATAATTGAATAATGAAAGAGTACACATTTCAATAATGGCTCTTTTAGCTGAGAATGTAAAAGATGAGTGGTTTCTGTACAGGAAGCCAAGTTTTGCTTTGACCTTAGTTTGAAGTGTGTTAATGAGATGAAGGACAATGAAGTGTGAATAAAAGTGCTTGTAATCTGTAATCGACACAAGAATGGTTTCATCTGTAATGGAGAAGATCGATCTTGGGGGAACCAGGCGCTGATGTGATTTTCTTACATGTTGATTGTTGACTGGGGGAAGCTTATTAGTAAAAGAACCAAAATTATCTTTGAGCAGAGTCCAGACTTCCTCTACTAATTGTTCATTGAATTACATTTCCAGATGGTCAGTTCATACTTAATTATGAGAGAAATAAATAAATAAAACAAGTTGGTAACAACACTGAAAAGTAATGTATTTTAGCAGTAAAGGCCCTTATGAATTCCTCTACAAATATCTCAGGTGTTTGTAAACTTGTAGTAGTTCACAAGTTATGATTAGTTTTTTTTAAATTCCACTAATGCTTAGATTGGTGTCAGGAGAATTCAACATGTTTCCAGAAGAAAAGACAATCTCCTCAAAAGACAACATGGCATTTGCAATGGTGTGAAAAGTGTTTGCTCCTCCTAATTAACCATTTTTGCATTTTGTCACTTTTTGAAGACAATTATAGTAGTCAAAGACAACATAAGTAAACACAGAATACAGGTTTTGAAAGAAGGTGTTTAGTAAGAGAGAAAAAATCCAAACATACATGGCACTGTGGTTAAAATTTCATTGCCATATTACTGATTTCAATTTCAGTGTTTCTCTTGTCTGTACTTTTTAAATTATATCTTTACATTTGTCTAAAAATGGATAACTACATTTCCTAAAGCAAGCATCTTGCATGTTCACTTTATCTACTTTTTCTGACTCATAAAACATAGTCCTTGTCCTTGAGGTAAGAAAACTGGGCAAAAGAGTGTCCCTGCTTTGAGCCATGCAGCGCTGCTTAGGAAGTGCTGACACAAACAGAAAGATGACTCGCTTTGCGAAGGCGTCAAGGGGAGCAGCTAGTGATGAATGCAAAATTGATATTCATAGCCCAGCTTCTCTCCAGCCACAGGGTGCACTGATCGTTGAGTGTTCATACAAAGTTTCATTTGTAAAGCCAAGCAGGCATGCAGACCACACAAACATGCTGTCACACACCCTTACAAGCACAGCCTTTTTTTAATCCTACCTATGTCAATTTGAGTGTGATGGCTTTATTTTGTGTTTGGATTTGTCATCCTTTAAGACCTGCGACCAGGGTGTGCTTGGCAATTTGTCTTGCTGTGACTCCATCAGATGTGTTGTAGAAAAGAATATACATGTACAAGCTTCAATATATTTTTTGAATTGGAGGTTTATTACATTGTCTATATAGGGACACCTATATATACATTGTCTTGAAATGCATTTGCATTGGAATAAGAAGAAAAAATATTTCATATAGCAGGGTAGATTTATGTTGTCTATATCATATGTAGACTTGGATGTCGACTAACCAAAACTTTTAGATCTTTCTTTCGAAGTTAATCTCATGTCTGACAACTCAGTCATTCAGTTTCATGTCTGATGTACCAAGTCATAAAACAGACAATTAATAGGAACACCTTTTTTTTGTTTCTTTTTCAGATTCCTTTATAAGAAGCATCATAAAGTGACCATTCATGTTAAAAAAAAAACTTTTTTATTTTTTATTTTTTATTATTTTAAGCAGAGGAGACATTTTTTTTAAATGTTGAAAGGCAACATGCCTACAGTTTAAGTAGGTTAGCCATCAAAGTTAATCGGAAATGCATCTCTTTTTTTTTTAAAGACTTTGCAGGGTAAACAGATGTGCAATATTATTCCATTTTTCATGTACAATTGCTCTTATCAGTGTGGTAGGCAGGACCGGGATGCAGCCAGAGCTCATTGTTGCTATCCCTCGTTTCATGTTTGAGGTGATTTATATATGCATTTAGTCATTACAGAAGCTCAGTGTGTCACTAATGAGAAGTTTAATGAGACTCCCTCCATGGACGAGCAACCAGGGCCAAGGCCTCAGACGGATTATGAAATCTCCTATTTCCTCTCGCAGCATGGGGTGTTTTTCATTATTACACAGTACGGACGCACACAGAATCCTCTAATAACATGAGCCGTGCAGCTGAACTAGAGAGCACAACCAACCCTCCTCAGGTCACAGCCAGAATAGCAGATTAACGGCAGGAAATACATAAGAATGCACGTTAATACAGGCGTGAGCCCTATACTTTTTTTTTTCTTTCAAAGTCTGGTAAAATTTGAACTATATGTACATATAACATGAGGGAAATTAGTATCTCTGTTCTTTTTGTGTAGACTAAAAAGAACAGCTTATACATGTGGAATTAATTCACATTGTTGTTCTGAAATGTAATTGTCATATGCATTTTGCTTAATTCTTAATTTTTTAAGATTGCTATTTCAGATTGATCTATAAATAGTTCTGAGTACGTTTTTCAACACGTTTTTTTTTTCTTTTTTTTGGCAGGATTGCAATTCTGTACAATTATCTGCTGATTTTAAATATGATGACAAAAGACATCTCCTCATCCACATCTCAGACCGTAACTACCTTGGCTTAGCATTCAAATGTTAAAGTTCATAAAATGAAAAAAAAAAGATTAAATGAAATAAGTATGGATTGCAGACAGGAGAAAGATATTCTCTCTAAAAACGACATGCCGTTTTCATAAAGTTATACTGGAAAAAGCAATACTAAAGCCACTTCTCAGTGAAACAATGTTTCTATGAGCACAAAAAGGACAGAGCCCTTGTACTGATTGTCAAGCATGAAGGTAGAGATATTGATTATCTTGGTTTGTTTTACATCCACAGGACAATGCTGGTTTCTATACTGTTCTTTCATGAAAAGATTCAGTCTCTCATCAAACTATTAGAAATCGAACTGCTGCTCACCTTGATGCCATTCAGAATTTATATTTTTAACTCTCACAGTTCATTAAAGTTCTTCACCAACTAATTATTTTTGCACTGCTGCTGGTTTAAGGAGAGCACTATATGCGGCATAGCCTGAAAGCATGTATGAAACATCAATGAAATTTCTTAATACATTCACTAGATTATGTGAATTTTATTAATTATTTTGTCTATATAAAGTAAAAAGAAACTATTACTTTGCATGGAAAGCAGTAAGAGGACGAGAAAGAAAAAATACAAGACTATACAAAATTGTAAATGACTAAAACAGAGTTATCACTAGCAACAACTACTTCCTATGTTTTTGTGGTAGATGCTGCAGAGCATCACTAAAACTCTAAGAAAATAAAGTTAGGTTTAGTCCAGTGTAAAAGAACATTGAGTTTGATAGAAATGTTTTCAGTCTATTTGAAGACATAAATTGAAGAGTTAAATACAAGTCAGATGTAAACTTAGCTTCTACTTGCAGGAAGTAAAAGCACTAATATACTTTTAAAACCCACTAAGAAAAATGTAGCTCTTCAACCTGGATCATTCATTTGTTGTATAAAGCCTCTAAAACAAGTGCTTTGTTAAAAGGGTCAAACTATTCAATCACTGTCTAAATTCTAAATGGAAGTACACTTTTAGTTGTTTTTTTAAGTGTCATATCCTTTATTTGTTATAGGAAAATATTTTGATTTAAATGTGTATTTAGCAATCTACCACACACCAAGCAACATAGATTTCTGTGTCTGTATTTCCACATTAACATGTTGCTCAGTGTGATGAATGACGCATCTCAGGGCCATGTAGAACTTCTCAACATATAATTCTTTTTCTACCTCATGCTGCCCTCTAGACAGAAAACACAAAACACTTAAATGCACAACATGTCAACAGGATAGTTACCCCCCGTCTGCTACAGGCTGTTTTGTTTCTCACAAGCTTCACTGTTGTCACCACTCTCTTCTCTTTCAGAAACCATTTTATCATGTTCCTTGCATTTCTTTTTTATTTCCCACAGGTATATTGGATTTTCTTTTAATCTCAGTTCCATAGATATACCATATGCTAAAATGAGGCCTGACATCTTAACCCTAGCGCTGTATTCATGCTTCCCAAGCTGTGATGGTCAATAAGATAAATGCTACATTGTCTCAAAGAGTGACCAGAGATTCTCATTACAAATTTTCTTATGGCACTGCTCTTTTGTGTGCCTATGGTTTTGCTTGGTGTTTTTTCTTAATTTTAATGAAAACGTATATGTGTGTATATAAAAAAAAAAGTATCATTCTTTAATTTTAGCTAAATATTTATCTCAGGCTGTCAAGTCAGCTTTTTGAGCAATGCTGAGATATTTCTGTTTTAGAAAAGAATGCTCTCAAAACCCTTTATGCCTGTCTTGGCTCATAGGATTGTTATTATAACTGCTTAAAGTGATCAGAAGCGGCAGATTAAAGTAATATTTAAAAGGTAATAGAAAACCAAGTATGTGCTTTCTGTGAGTTTTTAAGTGCATATGTCTTTAAACACAAGTAATTTAGCCAGGTTACAATGCAGTCGGGTGTTTTCATTCAGTTTTATATGGATGACTTAAATACATGTTTGTGTTAATCCAGCTGCATCTTGTGCATCTCTTCTGTTTTTTGTAGGTATGCATTGATTATAAAGCAACCAAGAATACCTGCTACCATGGGTATTGATCCCCAAAGATGCAGTTGTGCTGGTTAAGATCAAAGTCAATGGAGTGTACCCAGGGGAATTTGCATTGGTGTAGATTTTCAGTCACCCAGAATATGATGAGTCCAAAGTACTTAAATAGAACACAACCTGATTTATTTTCTTCAGTCACCAAAGAAACAATGAAAATTATTTTTGTTTGAATGTACGTCTCTGTAATATTAATTTATTTGTTTATCGGTGTCCCAGATCTCGCAGTGTGCAGAAAATCAACATCTTCATTCACAACTCTTCCTTCTGTTGAGCTGAATCCTAAATGTATCACTAAGGGGAGATGAGAATTGAGCTGAATTGTTTAGGAGGTCAATTCCAGGCTAAATATTCTTTGGTTTTGTTACAGGTTAGCTCCAGAACTGTTTATCTTCTTTGGGTATGTAAGAACTTCTTGGTGAATGATTGTCAATCTCTATGAGCTTGAGATGATACAGTTTATGGAAATTAAAATTAAGATTAATGCTGAACATCAAAAAATGTTTCTACTAAGCTCTGGATCTGTATTCTCCAGCATCGTGGCTCCCCCTCTTATCAGTCGATACTCACGGCTGGATCGCTTTTCTTTTGATGTGCATGATTGCTTTTGACTAAGTTTATCTGTGAGTCTAATTTTACAAATTCATATTTTGCAGATTAAAGTGTGTTTGAAAGAATTTGCAACATTTTGAGTTCCCCCCTACTTTTGCTGTGCAAACCATGAGAAGCAGTCAGTAACAGGTTGAGAAGCAGATTGAGCAAAATCTATATAACAGCATCTATAACACCCAGCAGCTGTGTAGTATATGTGGATACTGAGATTTAAATGAAGCTATTTGCCTTTCATTCAGCTGTATGATTACTCAGCTGTGAATTGCTTCATTTTTATTTCACATACTGTGGCAAGTCTAATCCAACACTAACAAGACTGTTTATTAACAGTGATTTGGTCTAAGTGTAATATGGTCAATTGCAAATAATAATGAACTCCTTGTCCATAAGGTCATATCTTTTCAAATCTTCATGAGCAGTTAATCTGACTCTCTAAATGCAATGAGCCATCTTAATGAATATTTTTAATGTTTGATTCATGAAGCGACCTGATAAATCTGTTTTCAAAAATGGTGATACTTGTTTTTCTGGCTCAGTGTAAATAACGCCCTCGCACTGCCACTTGAAATTCACTATGATCTTCATATCATTTGGTAACTTTCAGAATTAGAGGCTCTCTTTGCATGAGAGGGTCAAACAGATGGAAAGAGACACTGACTAGGACAAGGACAAAGGATTCAGATGCAACCTCATTCCTAATAGACTCAAAGACTAAGTGTGATTCATATTTACATCAGAGTAAGTAATGTATGAATCATTTTCTATATTGAGCAGATTTTATAGGTTGCTTTAAAAGTTTATGATTAAAATTGATGTTAAAAGAGTGAAAGTGTTACATCTACCACAAAAATAATAAAGCAATTCAGAAAAAAACAAAAATTAACAGTATGAAACTATGTGGTAATAATGAACAGCAAGTCCATCTCTGAATGGCTTAAAAAAGCATAAAAACGGGGAAAAAAATCTCATGGATGATCTGATCAAATTGAAGTCTTAAATCTGTCTAATATTCTGTGCCAGGATCTTGTGTAGCCTGTTTATCCTTGAAATCCATTGTATGTAGCTGATTATCACACTTCTGAAAAAAAAAGAATGTGTCACATTTCTTTCACATTGCTATAAAAAGCTGTGCTATGAATTGCAAATGCAAAATGGCAAGTTACTGGAAAATTACATTTTCTCATCATTCAGGGTTAATTTGGGAATATTTGTAAATACACAAAAACATATATTGTGGGCTAATTTTTACCACACATTATCTTTGATATGAACCGTTATTTAATTATTAGATCTTTTTAACATGGCAAAAAATGAAACAGAAATCGGAGATATTTTTCGAGAGCAAGTCAAACCTCCTCTTGCATCAGAATGTAACATTACCTGCATATAAAATCACTGCAACATCTGATATCTTGTATCCTTTCAGTACCTTGTAGATGTTTCACTGGCATCCATACTTGGTTTTGCTAATCACTGCTGTACACATGATAGTATATTCATAGATATAAATGTCATGTGTCTATCCATGGTAAATATGCAATTTATATTGTAGTACAGTGACTGGAACCAATCACCTTGTTGCGGTGCTCCCATCACATCATTATTTGTTTCACAGCACAATCCAAATGTGACCTTTCACTATAAACACTGCAGGTGGAGTAATGGTAGAGAGGGAGAAAAATGAAATCCTGAATCTTCACCGTCTAACAAGTGAGGTCCTGACACATTCCCCAAACCTAAAACATCTGAATATTTTTATTTTATTAAATATTTTATTATTTCATTAAACAATAAAATATAATTATTTAGTCAATTTATTAATCAAAATTATTTTTTTGTTTCTAAATGAGTAAATTTTGCAAGAGGCTTGAACTTATTTTACAACAACTGCATTAAAAAGCTCATTACTCGTTTTTCCTCTTCTTTCTTAATGTGTGAATGTGCTCATCATATAGTCAAACACCATAATGTACATTAATATTTAGCAACAAATACACATTATGTTTTCTGTTTTGCTCACACCTTAATCAGATGGATTGTAATGTCTGATAAAAAACATGCAGTTGGTTTTTTTTCAAAGCTTGTTGTCTTTTGTATGTGTCTGTTAATTTGTGCAATAACTTTCGTGCACATTTATGAGTAATGATTGTTTAATGAGTATATATACTAAACTTTCAACATGAGTGTGGCGCAGCATGTTTGGTCCAACCTGTTCTGAAGCTGAACACTTTCTGCTGTGTTCAGTTAACCCATTATCTGTGTGCCTGATTAAGTTTCATGCTCCATTTTCCCTTGTACTTTACTTTGATTTTGCATTGCTTGCTGTCTCATTTTAGTCATTTAGTGAACTGACAAATGGTCCATGGTTTGCTCCTCCACTTCCTAATTTCACCCGGTTTAAGGTTCTGACCTCTAAGACGTAAAAGATGATAAAGAAACGTGTCTTTCTTACAGTGAACAGACGCATGGTATATCACCACATGATGAACTGTTCAGTTAATGTCTAGTTGGTTTTAGACTAATTTCTTCTCCTAATGGAAAGCTGTTTGTGATGCCAGGATCTTGCATTGCTTTCTGAACACATGGGAATTAAGGTTATTTTCTGGGCAGTTTTAGGATTATCAGCAATTCCACTGCAAAGCACTTCCAAAAATAACAAGTCCTCATCGACATTATTCTAAAGCAAGAATCACAATAGAAAGAGGGAAAAAAATACTTCCAGAGCAATAGACATGCTGAACTGGGTCATCAGCAACAGTTATCTAAGTTCATCTCTAATAATACCTTCTAGCCGTGGACCCAGGTCTGGTTGCCTGTTTGATGGTTCAGGCTGCTTGATGAATGAATCTGCCAGGGAAGACTGTAACATCCAGGCTTCACTGCGGGGCTAAGAGTGAGCCACCGAGGACAACCATGGCGTAGCAAATCAGTTCACGGCTCTCTAGAGAAAGTATTCAGTGCTTGCAAACCCATCTACCTTTAGCCTGGACAAATCTCTTGTCATCGCGCTGTCTCCCCTGCCCGTTGGATGTTCTCGTTTCTATTTTTGCATGAGATTGGTCTGACTGAAGAGACTTCATCTACACAATATCTGAACTGCAGCCCATTCTGCCGAGCAGGATATAGGAATGTCAGGGGAGATTTAATTAACACCTGAAGGCTGTGTAAGCCTTTCACAGCACATGCTGATAACAACCAGCTTGCATCCAGTTGAAATTTTGAAGCAATTTTCTATGTCTATTTATAGTGTGAAGTGTTTGCGAGGACAGACAGATCAGAGATTCTTTAGCAGAACATTGATTACAACATCAGAGGAGCTACTATCTCAACCTAGGAAAATGCTTTCTCAAATTGAATGGGCTTTGGCTCGCAGGCAGAAACAACTCACATAATTGCTTCTGATTGTGCTGCAGGGATTTGTTTGGCTACGTTTTATTATAAAATGACATGTTCAAAATTCATTCACTGCCCGCCTTACCCCAACCAGCTACTCCTTTTGGCACACTTGTCCCATTGCTTCTTAACTTGCCCAATCACATGGCAGCCGCCCAAAGCATTTAGGCATGTAGACGTTGTAGTACTTGCAGAAGAACGGTTCAAAAAAGAGAAAATATACAGTGAGTGGCAGTTTATCGACAAAAATGACTTACTGATGTTTGAAGTGAAGACAGGTTTGAGATGATCGAAAGGTAGCAATACCTAAAAGACACCTACTCATTACACCACAGTTATATGGAATACCTGGATTATAACAAGGCTTCAATATGTCGGACATTGAACCAGATGGGTTACCAAAATTGGAAACCGAAGACTGAAGAAATATTGCCTGGTTATGTGAGTCTCAATTTCAGCCATGACAGTCAGATGGCTCGGTCGGAAAACAGAAATTATAGATCGATCTTGGCTTGTGTCAATGCTTTAGATTGTTCCTGGTGGTACAATATCCTGGTGGATATTTTCTTGGCACAACTCCTCAGTCGTAAATCAAGTCAAGTTTATCTGTATGCCTTTCAGCAACAAGGCAATTCAAAGTGTTTTGCATGATAAAAATATAACACAAAAAACATATTTTAATAAAGAGAAATACTAAAATGTTTCAGTCCAGACTTCAGCTGGATCAGGTGGCATCTTCTCTGATTAGGATTAACCCCAACAAAACCACAAGACCTGACAAAATGTTGGGAACAACTCTGAGCTCATGGAATGACCAGTGTGTCTTTTTAGACAATTTCCATCTGTCCCTGCAGTTTTCTACTCTCCCGGTCTGCCTCAAAAACTCCATCATCAAAATCTGCTGTTGTGTTTACTTGATCACTGTCTTTTGGGGCTTTTATAACTTCAGTTAGAAAATATCTTTACATTTGTTTACATTCGGGCTAATATCTCATCAGGCTCTTTCTGAAACCCTGGTGTATCTGTGCTGCAAAAATTTCTGGGCAGGTCTAAGAGCAAAAGGCCATCCAGTCGACTAATACCATGGCATATCTAATGAAGTGACTGTTCGGTTTATAGCTGTGCTTGCTGATAACGCTTCTATAAAATTAGTCAATTTGTATTAGTAAAAAACAAAGGTGAAGCTAATCCACAATCTTTGGTCATGCCACACAGGCTTAATGTTAACATTATTAATTTAATTGTGCATTTTTATTTTGTTATATTTTAACAAATTCCACAAGTGGGTGATTTTATTTAATATCCCCAGTGTGTCCGAGGAGTTCTTCCTGCTACTGTTTCATGGTTTCTTTCACCTTCCTCATTTCAGCTCTGCCACCACAAACTGGGAATGGCCATTAGTATAATTTTGTCACAGAGACTGAGTGAATAATATGAGCAATTTCCACAAAAATCTCCTCCCTACTTCTGCTTCAGTGACAGTGGGGCTTCACTGACATGAAAGATGCTAATATGGTTCTATTTGCATTGGGAAGCATGCTGCTTCATCTCTTTTCTGAATCAGGCTTCTAGAAAATTAACATTTTAATGAATTAAAATTCAGCTCCAAAAAGAAGAGACTCAAATATAGACAGAGAAAAAAGTATTACTTCATTAAAAAAAATTAAATGGATGCATGTACCATTTCCAAATACAATACACAAGAAGTCGAACATTCATGGGAGTAGCTTTAGCTGTACAAACTCTCACACTTTTATGTTGCTTGACAATTTGTAAATTGGTTGCCTAAAATCTTTTGTTGTAACACAAACATAATAGCACAATGGAAAGAAAAGAAGTAATAAAATCCCAATAACGCGAAGTTAGAATAATTTCTTACACTGACGGCTATTTAATGTTTAACAGTTTAATAGTAATGAGCATAAATGTGGGTGTGTGGCCTTTTTTGTTTTCCACAGTGACGACTGCTGGTAAGGGTAGCAGCTCGAGGGCTGGGTGGTGTTTTCACATTAGAATGGTTGTGACAGATCGGCTGCGATTTTCTTTCACTGCTAGGCTTTGAAAAATATAATACCATTTTCCAGATATTTTCCACCCAGAAAGTGCTCCGTGAAAAAAATTAGAAATCCTCTCTGAGTCGTGAAGAAATCATCTGAATGACATCTCAGCTGTTTTGTTCTTTTGTATTATTCCATGCATGTGAAAGCACTTGAAAAGAACAATGCTGCAGGCAAGATACCAATCGAATTATTGGACTTTTCTCAGATTTCAACAAAGCATACAGGTCAGAGGCCAAGTATGTTAGAAAAATTACAATAATGCAGTTGCATGTTGAAAAACAATATTGGAATACATTGGAAAAATATGTTATTACATCTCCAGGGTAATCCTTGGGTCACCAAATTTTCCTTGGAACCAATAAAGACACCTTGTACATTCAAACCAGTTGCTTGGGTGCCGAGCTTGTAGAAAAAAAACACTCCTGTCCTATTGTTCCAACAATAGTTTTAACGTGCAGTTTTCCAAGTTCTAACGCTTTAGCAGGAATTCTGTGTTTTGGACGACTGGATACGCTTTGCAGGTCGCACGTTTAGCTCATGTTACTGTGAAGCATGCAGTACCTACTGTGGCCACCAGGGGGCCACAGGAGCAATTTATTTGTTTTCTTTTGATCAATAAAATAATAATTTCTACAAACATTATCAAATATATCTTATTGTAAAAACAAATCACTTCATAGTGAAACTGTGTGTTTTTGATATTATAAGGACATAGAAATTATTACTAAATTAAAAATGAAAAATCAGCTCCACTGAGAGGCCCGTTAGTGGCTGCTTAGTTTCCTTATGCTTTGGGCTGGCCCACTATAGAAAGTGTTGTCTTATCTCCTAAATTTTGTGTTGTAAATCCGTACAAACAAACTTTATTCATATTAATCGGAGCGAATGCATATCAAACCCCTACTTGTAATTAGTGCAAAAGGGCAACATTAACACTTCAACTCTATTCCTAACAGTTTCTTATTTGCAATGATGCCAGTTTGAATGTAGTTTCTTGCCTAACAGGGAATTACACATGCTAAATCAAGCATCACAAATGAAGGTTCACTGCGCTTGTCAAGACTAGATGGGAATTATTCATGCAATATGAATCTGTTCTCTACAAGATGATGCCATTCCCACTGCATGATGTCTTCATTAATAGATTCAAGCAGTTCTATATTCTGGAAATGACTCAGCTACCAAAAATCTCTTTGTGTACATACTCAAACTATGAGAAAAGATAGATTCGTTTTTGTTTGTCAAATGTTTGAAATTGTGATGTGTTCCTATATAATTTCTTTATGTCTGTCCACAGTAAGCTTTGCAGTAAAACTGGCAACATAAAGCCAACAACCTTTATTAGAAATCTGGTTTCCTTCCCTGTCTGAATTTGGTTTTTTTATGGTGCTTCCTGATAAAATAAGCCCTTCAAAGTTTTCTAAGTCTTCCACGAACAATAACTTTACTTAAGTCTGTTGATTTTTAGTGGAATCAACAGACAAAATGATATTGCATAGCCTGAAAGAGGTTTAAGGATCAAGCTAATTTATTTGTAAAATTGTAAGATGTAAATAAATAAATAAATAAATAAAAATTTGCCTGACTGGCATTCGGTTCTTTCACTTTTTCATAAACATCTGGAGGAGCTCAGTCACAGGATAGGAGATGGTTAAATTGCAAGCTTGCAGAATTTATCAATAATATGAACTCCGCTTTTGTTATGACTTACGAGTGTCACTAGTGTGATCAAACATTTGCAGGAGTATCTTGACTTAGACTTGACACTGCAGTCCGGAAAAGCTACCGATTCTACTTGAGTGGTTCTTATGCAGCTTAGACGTCTTATTCATCTTCATGATGTTTTGGCAGCATCTGAGGCAACCTCACAACTACGACACAAGCAGTTTAAAAAGTCCAGATGAGTGGTGAATGTCAGAGTGAATTGGCCATCCAGAGAGATTTTCTACGGAACTAAAGTATGACCGCCATGCTCAGTTGTCCTGGTAATGACAGAAAAAAGAAAATATGTGAGGGTTGCTAAGGTTTTTTGTGCCAAAGGGAGAAACATGCACTTACCTCAGCTCACTGTGAGCCAATTTCATGGCTGATATCCCCAGTGTGAGGGAGTACGACAGGTCAATTCTCCCCCAGCAGGAAAGATTTGGACTTGTGGCTTCAGAGGACTCTGACAATAGGTTCACTTCCAGCTCATGGTGTTCCTATTTAAAAAGGTCAGCATCAAATTTGTGCATAATTTAAACTAAACACATGTACATAAATTTAAAGGTTCATTCTTTGGTTCCTTGTGCGTGTGTATATTCTCAAACAGGCTTTTTTTATGTCTATTTCTTTGCAGATAAAATTTGTAAATTGGAATAAAATCACAAGTTCTGTGAAGGATTTCATGGGTTGCATTCGTATCTGGAAATGCTAAAAATGCAGCAGTGAAAGATTCTAAGTCACTTTTGATTATGTGGATGTGATTTTTAGGAATGTGATTGTATGTTTAATTTGCAATAGAAGACATTTTGTATTTCCTGTCGAAAAGGAGTGAGTTCAGGAGAAAACTGTCCGAAATGAAAAAGCAACACTAAAACCAGAAGGTGAATTAAAGCAATCATTTTATGATGGTGACAAATGGTGTTCAATATCGAGATGATCGACCCGTTTTGTGCACAAAATTGAGATGGATTCTATTTTAAATAATGATTTGAGCTGCAGTGTTTGTCCAAACAGAGATGACTCATCAGTTCTACTTTACACCAACACAATAGAACCGAAAGCTGTGTTTTTATCACCTAATTTGTTTCTGAATCCTAATTGATAAACAGTTAAATACATCTGTGCATACAAGACAGAACCTTTGCTTTTCATTGTCGGAATCGACATGAATCACTTCACAATTTATTCATTTAACTGATGAAAATGTTTTAACCTCTACAGTATAATTTGTGAGTAGAGACATTTATATTATTACTTCAAAGCAAATATTATAGTAAGGAGAGCCATTAAATATAACAAAATATAACTTTGTTAAATAAAGAGTTTAGCCAATCTGCCAACTGAATACAGGAAAAAGTAAGACTGTAAACAGTTAAATATATCAAACTCAACACTGAGTAATTATGTGAACAAATACCTGAAAGATGTTGTAGACAAGATTCAAGCATAATGTAGTAGAAGACTTTAAAGAGACTGAAGTAGTATTAATTTATGCAGCCAGCACAGCAATGGTTCTGTTCTATTGAGATTTGTAGCAAAAATAAAACATTAAAATGTGCAGAAGATCTGGAAAAAGACTAGAAGAAAAGTGACAGATGAAAATAATGGTTATGCCATTGCTATCGTTTTCAATTTGTGAGTTTTAGCTTTTGTACAAGCTTAATGATCTGTTGCATATATTCTTATCATGGTGGTAAATGTATGAAATTACAGCCATTACAGCTAATACTTATTACAAAACAGTGATGGATTTTCCTATTGTTTGCTTAACTTTTTTATCCTTCAGCCACTTTCTAATGCATTAATCTATTTGTTCTAATGGGTATACACATCAGAATTTTGCTCTTTTCAGTTTTTCTTTCATAAAATATCCAACTTCAATAAAAATACTTCATAGGTTTCAGTAACCCCCAAACCTGTAAACTTCATTCTCGCAGAAGCCCACAGGATTACAACCTCTCTACTGAATTAAAATAACACATTTCATATTAAGGGATTTTCTTGATCTAGTTGTAAGACCTTTGTGCATGAAAAATGTTTTCCTCATTTAATTGGTGTTTGTCAAAATTCTTACTTTCCTTCTTCTGGTGCTTTGATCTAGTTAAACCTATTTCACGACAGAGACCAAGGGGGCTTCATAGAAACATTGTAAACCGACAAACAAAACTCATAGTTTATGCTTATATTCTGCATATGTTCTACATTCTTAAGCTTTATTTTTCAGTTACTTCACTATCGGCTTATGAAGTGTAAAAATTGATTGACCAGTCCTCCACTGCCACGTTGTTTTTGACCCAGCTTGTATTTCTTTCTCGTCAAAGGGTGATGAAGTCCTGACAGTCATCAAAATGAAGGCTCAGTGGCCGGCCTGGCAGCCCCTTAATGTGTAAGTAAAATGAGATTTTGAAAGTAAATTGCTTTTCACTCTATTTCCAGTTTTATAGGTTTTATTAAAATTGCAAGCCTCTTTCTTTCTACCTATCTGACCAACAGTATTTTAGATATGTTTAGCTTATTATTTATAACATATATTTGATTGGAAATATCTAACATCTTGATAAAACAAAGTGATTATGATATATGTGCAGATTTTAATCAAGGTATGTAGCTCGAAAATATATTTGACATCTGGCCTATTTTCAGGTAATTTTAGCATGCTGTTAAGTGAATTGGTCTTATTATATAAAGCTGTACAATAAGCTAACTTTTAAAAGTAAAATTGAGGCTTTATGGTTTGTTTTCCCCCCTCAAAAATATCTGTAACATCCAGCTTTTAAAACTGCAGTTGTTTTCAGAGTTGCCTCCAAAGTTTGCTGATTAGTAAAAACTCTGCAGAGCCTTGAAACTGCCAGCTATGCTGGTTTTCAGGGTGCACGTTAATTTTCTCCCAGGTTCATAGGAGCCATTTAATTTTTTATTCATGAGAAAAACAAAAACCTTTTTTGACTCAGTTTGTGGGGAGAAGTGTGCGAGCACAGCGTTGTTTCCTCAACTGCAGGGGCCTCTGTCAGGGCCATGAGATCAGTCTCCAATCTGAAGAAAACAGCCTAATTAGAAAAACCTGGGCTAACAAGTGACCTATGTGATGTGGTCCATATGTTTTCAATAATAACTTTCCACAGGGAACATATGCAGCATACAGAAGTGATTGTAGTGTGAGAAAGGTTAGTTAAACACAAGGAAAGGAATATTTTGTGTCTGTAATTAAATGGAAGATTCCTTTCCCCAGCAAATGTCTGAGGAAAGGGTCAAATTGACACTTTGTTTACCTGAATGATAAACATGTTAAAAAATTGAGTCGCAAGCACTCCATTACCTTCTTGTATGTCCTGCATTTGAAATTGCTGTTTCATATTCATGTCTGCAATTTCTAAAACTGGACATACTTTTGTATATAACAGTGTAAGAAACACAAATAAATTATTATTTTTTTTATTTTTTATAAGGGCTGCATATTAAAACATGAGATTTGTGATAATGTTGGTGAATAAGACTATATGTATTGCAATAAATTATGTAACCAAACAATGTTAAAGTTCTATTGCTCGGCAACTAAAAAAGCAACATTTATTTATTTCCTTCTTAGGAATATGTCTTAATTGAAAAGGTTACAGTGAAACAACTCTTAATTTTTAATGTTTAGCATACAGTCTTAATAATTTACTAAAATATGTTTCGTTAAATATATAACTGTAATGTAGACATCCGTCCGTCCATCCCTTTTTTTTTGACAGCAGAAGAATTCAATCGTGTCCTGAACTTTGTCATAGATTTCTTAAATTGACTCCTTTCAGAGAAAAACAGTGTTGAATACATTTTGTCCTTTCAGTGCTGCGGAAATTTAACAGGCAGTTATGTACCTGAACAAATAGTCGATAAGATCGGTCAGCGTCCAAACCATTTGAGTTTTAAATAAGTAATTTTTAGCACTGTGACCTGCGCACATTCATGTGTAGCAGACAGTGCAGAAAAAACTCCCTTGACCACACAGTTGATTCAACAATGATCTGGCCAGTTTGTTACTTTTCGTTATCAGTTCTGTGAAAATCAGAAATTTGTCAAAGTAGAGTGATAAACTCAATCTTGAGAAAGCACTGCCTTTGACAACCACTTTCATTTTTGCCCCATATCTTCTCTCTCATCATGACATTATTTTCCTCCTTTAGTTTCATCAAATATAAGCCTCTGCTTGCACCACGGCTTCCTCCGTTTTTTAACGATTAAACTAGTTTCCTGACAGCCTGAGTGCCTTCCCGACACTCATGCTGACTCCCTGTTCTCTCCCACTCTGCCATGTCAGGCATCATCCTAATAACACAAAGACTGCTTTGGTGTTCCCTGATTTATATGTGATTAGCCGCTAAAAAGGAGGACGTAAGCTGTCAACAATGCAAAGTAAAGATCTTCTTTGAAGAACAGAACGCAGCCTTAATGAGCAACATTCAGTGTTTTGGGGTTGATAGCAGTGGATCCTATCTGTGCAGAGTAGTACATCAAACACTGCTCCACTTTTTGAAAAAAAAAATGAAACGTTTTCCAGTGAGTGCTATAACTGGAAGCTATCATAAAAAGACAGTTCTTTGATAAACCTTACTCCATGGCAAAAATGCTTTCAAAATAAAGAATTGTATGTTGTATGTTGTATACAATATACAGTATGTTGTATGTTGTCCTCAGAATTAGTCTTTCACTATGCAGTTAATGTAGCCTTCATTAATGATAAACAGAAAAGATAGCTTTGACATCCTCACAAGAGTTGTGTGTATTTTCACACAGGAATGTCATAGTTTCTAATTTCTGCATCAGCACTCTCTGCAAAAGTCTAAGTAAGCTTTTGAAGTGATTACATCTTAAAATTAAGAAGCATTTTATTTGGACTCACTTGTGTAATTATCACACACTTGTCTGTTCCAGGGCTTAGTTTTTGTTTACTTTTCTATCATTTATCTTGAAGATTGACATAAAGCTTGAGTGTCCACTAGAGTGAAGAAGTGTGTTTCTCGGCAGTAATGCCCATTTCACGTCCTCCAAGACAGTCATTGATGGACTATGCAAGGGCAGGACTAAGCTGGTCATGTGGATTTAAATGGGCATGATGAAAGCCAAGGAGTGACTTTCTAATTGTCGGTGTTTCAACAAGAAGCTTCCCATTTCTAATTAATCTTGTATTGGCTGGGAAATGTCTTGTAATTAGTTTAGCTGTCAATCATTGAGCAAGACAGATGGCCAAAGATGTGCGTGTGTGTGTGTGTGTGGGTGTGTGCATTTTCCTCTTGTGGTGAAACAGAACAAAATGGAGTTCATGTGGTCTGGTACAGGGAGCGTAAAATACAACATCTATATGTATGATGTCTTGCAATGTTCCACATTTCAGGAGAGCATTGTTTAGTTTATTTACTTTAATGATCTCAACTTTAATTATTACTGATGTTTCAAAAATGCATACAACCTGTAAGTTTAACATGAAACAGCTTTCATTGAACTAATTTAATTGATTTAGTTCATGTATGTTCTCTCATGTACCTCTGTTAGTCATTTTTACATTTGAGCCAGGTTGTGCTTTTAAATAATGCTATTAAGGATTTTCCTCAATAGCATTTTTTATTCTTCATTTATGTGAAAAAAAACGATTTATAAATTATTTAGGCTATGGATACGTCTTATCTGTTTACTTGATTTGTGTGTTTGTGAATTTCTAAAACCCCAGCAGTCTTTGTCAAGGAATCATTTTTGTGACAAACATAGGAAATGTGTGCCTTTCAAAATGCACTAGGTTTAACTAAATGCATCATTTGGGTTGTTTGGGGCAACCATCTCTCATTAGTTGGTCTAATGCAGCATAGCCTCAGGATGCATGAGGGACACCACATTTGTTATGCCAATGCCTTTGGAATTATTTCAGCTCTCTGTTGGTTTGCAGCTAACAGCTGCTGCTTCTTCCCTCCCCTCCCCCACTCAAATCTAAAAACCCTGGTTCACTTTGTGCTAACTCTCTTAATCAGGCGTGCTGCCCCCTCGGCAGAATTCTCTGTGGACCGAAGCCGCCACCTTATGTCTTTCCTAACCATGATGGGACCCAGTCCAGACTGGAACGTGGGACTGTCTGCAGAAGACCTGTGTACCAAAGAGTGTGGTTGGGCCCAGAGGGTGGTCCAGGACCTGATCCCATGGGATGCCGGCACTGATAGCGGTGTGTCATATGAGGTCAGTGTAAACATTTGTTTATGTGAATGTTAATTGCAAGAGTGATGCATTGCATTGCTGCAGGAGTCTTACCGTGAACTTAAAATGAAAACAAATACACAAAACAAGTTTTTTTAGCTGTCATTTCTAAAGTTGCAACAAATCAAATATAAGACAAAAGTTATTTGAAACAATTACCCATCTCAGATTAATTTTGCATTCTGCAGTGCAAAAGGTTGCACTTGTTGAGGTATAGTATGTGCACTCCATAAAAATATGAGGATTAATTCAGCAATACAGTCAAAATGTTAGCATTTATTACTTAAAGCCTTGACTATTCACTGTCATTTAAAAATAAACAAACAACCTTGGAGATTATATTCACTTTAACAAATAACTATGATCTTTGATTATAATAAAGAAAAATAAAAGGGAACATTTTTTTGTTTGTTTTTCAATAAATTCTCACGTTCAATCTCGTGGCTCACCTTAGATTAAAAGCCATCTCTTTGCCTTTCTTTTCAGTCTTTCTCAACCTTTTTTTCACATTTATTTTACCCCTCTTATGACCTCCCTCCTCTCTCTCATCACAGAGTAAGTCTGACTTTGACCTTGTCATTATATCGACCGCTACTTCTTCATCAGTCTGGCCGACCACATTCAAAGTCAGTTGTTTTGCAAAGGTCTGTTCACTTCTGGCATTAAAAAAAAAAAAATAAATAAATAAAATTATAGTTTATTCCGCCATCCAGTCTACCCATAACAGCTGTAAGCACTGCTCCTCCTCCCTCACAGAAGTCAGCTTTCAGCTGTACTCTCCAGTCAGCACTAACAGATTAGTCTGTAGGTTTTGTGACCACATGTGTGCGCCTCTGGCTGATCCCGTGGGGCTCATAGGCAGACTCATGTAACGCTAGCTACCCCATACACACTCGCACTACTTTGAGAAGCAGTTTTGGATCTGAAAACCCTTTATGTCCTGATTGTTAAATTCAAATGTTTTATGCCTTTGTGAAACATGTATAATAAAAGGAAAGTGTTCTGAAAACCCGCAGTTAAATATTATAGCTTGACCCACTGATATTGCTTTTTACTGCCAGTACTCAGGCCCCCCGAGGGAGTAATTTGTCCATAAAAGCGATGCTGTAACTTCAACAAGAAACATCTGTATTGTTGCTTTATTCTGTCATTTTCAATCCAGGTGTAAAGGACAAAATAATTGCTAAAACACAGGCACATTTTACGTCTAACTTCAGATTCCATTTTACAGTCATTTACCTCTTAAAACTGTGGATTTGTACCTAACTACCTCTGTCACCATCCATAACCCCAGTCCACTTTCACTACTGGACTGCACTCTTTTGGCCTGCTAAACTATTTTTGTGAACATAAAAATCATACATTCCAGCTATGAGGGACCTTTCAGGAATACTGCCATAGGCTGAGATCCAGCTTTTACGGACATTCAGATTTTAGGGCTATATGTTTTCCATAGCTAGAAAAAAATCATTTATGTAACATACAGCCAACAAAACTGGGTGCCGATGCTTGTTAATGTGCCTGAATCCTTCAAAACACAGTTTTGATTTGTGATTGGGATCCAGTTTTGTTTGGCTTTTTGAAATGTTGATACAGTTTCATTTCATAATAAACCCACATACATATCCACGTGGTTTTGGAAAAAAATAAAACATGCTGCTCGATTGACCTTCCCAAAGCACCAATGAAAAAAACAAAAGTTTCCAATGATGAAAAGGAAACCAACTGGTAAGGATTCACCGTTCTTAAGGCAAGTTTAATAAAAAAATGTGTGGTAACCTTTTTCAGACAAAAAAAGATAAAAAATAAATAAAAAGTGTTTGAACCAATATTTATTTTCAGAATTCTAATAAATTAAGTGCACAATTATGTAAACTTTTCTTTACCACTTTTAATTGAACCCTTCCTTTCTTTCACATGTTCATTGTGAGGGAGATGCTCCAGTTCGTCAAAGGCTTGTGATACCATTTATGAAATTTTAATTTAGGATACTCTGACATTCTCAGTTACCATTATAGAATTACCAAAGCTTTCAGATTGCAGGAGTTATGCTCACTACCATAAGGTGACATTAACCTCCATCCCAAATATTTTAATATATTTTCATATAAAATAAAATGTCAACTGTAGCTGCAACTCCAAAAAACATAGCAGTATAAATCTAGAGAAGTCCTATATCCACAAATGCGTAGTGAAGCAGAGCAGTGGGAAGTTGTGGCTATTAAAAAGTGTGGGGACTTTGGCTATCTGGGACAAAGTCATTAAAGGCACAGGCCTGTGACAGAGTAATGAGATCTATCCTTTGTGTCATTACTTTTACTATATCTTTTAATCAGTGGCCACTCACTACCGTTTCCCCCATCGTTCTCCTTCTCACTGAACCAAACAAAGCTGCTCTCTCTTTTTTTCCCCTCTGTGTAGCCTCGGTTGGGGGGTGAGGAATGGGCTGGTCTTATGCCTCCAGACTGCCTCTGGCATTGCTTCTATCAACCCCATGCTGGCAGACCTTTACTGTTGACTAATAAGAGAATCTCCCCTGTAAAGTGAACTGCTCTTCTGCTGCTGCTCTTTGACTTTGAAACTTTTACTTTGGGTGACTTTTGTTTGTGTCACTTTGAAACTCTCTTCTCCTTATACTTGCGCAATTTTTATTTATTTGTTTTCATTCTCAAAATCCTGACAGTGGGTTATTTTACAAATCCTTTGTTTCCCAGGTAATGTTTTTTTTTCTTCCCTTTTTGTTTCAGGCTCCCAACAATCCAAGTGCACCCCCGGACAAAATCCGCCCTCTTACCAGTCTGGATCACCCTCAAAGCCCGTTCTATGATCCTGAGGGAGGTGCCATCACTCCTGTGGCAAGGGTCATAGTGGAGCGTATCGCCAGAAAGGTCTTTTTGCCTTCCCTCTAGATATATTTCCTGAAATCTCATGGTTTGGACAATGATACCAAATAGCAAAAGCCCAGTTTTCCAACATGAGTTTCTTTATTCCACTGCTTACGTCAGGGGGCAGAATGAACTACTTCACCCCAAACACCTCTTATTCAGATTTTCTTCATTCTTATGTTTGGCTACAGAGTTTTGGACTCAGTTTTGTCATGAGACATGTAGTTAGTTTACTCAGGCTTAAAAGACTTTGTGGTTGGTCCAATCCACTGCTGCTCATTTCGTAGGTCGAACTATAGAAGTATTGTCAAGACAGAAAAACTAATGTTGGGTTTCTTTTACAATAAAGGATGTGCATTGGCTCTGACATTTTCAACTGAAATTATCTAAATTCTTGTTGAGCCAAAGTTGATTTAACAGGCAGGAAATTTCAGCAGTAAATAAAAAGACACTGTACATCAGTAAAAAACAAAAACCTAAAAATCTATTGTAGGTTCAAGTTTGTTTTGCATTTGAAAGTTAAAAACAGAAAACGAGCAGCATGATTTGAAAATGAAATTGAGTGAAAATGATAGGCCTGCTCTCTAGTTTCTAGACTGGCATGGAATCTGCGATCACCCTCATATGCATTTAAATCCATTTTCTCCGATCATGCAGCAGTATTTCAACCACTGTTTTGTTGGACTAATGTAAAGTTTAATATCAGCTTTATGTGAAAACTCCATTTTATAGGAGTTCTTTGCTGGGCTGCCGTTCCTCATCTTTAAAGCAACAAAGAAATGTTGGGTCAGCAATTTTCTTTCTTTTCACTCAAGTTTGTAAGAACCACCAAGTAATAAAATGCACAGTCAGAAAATTAATCAATTTATTGAGCTATAGGAGATGTAGATACTTTATGCTTCTTATATCAACTGACTTGACTTTGTATGTGATTTATAAAGACTTTATGAAGAACTTTAGTTCTTCACAGCACATTTTCAATATCCACTGAATACATTTAGGTTTCATGAAAGGCTGAAAGTTAAAAAAGAAATTACTATCATAACATATTCAGTTAAAGCTGAACTAGCAAGACTTTTTGGTAAATCAGACTCACTTCAGATGTGGTCTCTCATCTATAGAAAATATGCCAGACTCAGTGTTTTTTTTTTTTCATTGTCTTTTGGTGTTTTGTAATATAAATAAGATGACATATAAAATCTCAGAACGAGTACATGCCTCTGGAGACAACACAGTTAATAAAGACAAATGATCAGAGTTGTTTTGAGTGCATAATTTAATTTTTCTAGATCTTGTCTCTATGAATTTGCAAAAACTTTTTCAGATTCCTCATTAAAATGTGCTTACTTTTTTTGACATTTGTGAGTTTTGTCAGTAAAATGCTTTGATTATAGAAAATAATAGGCAGCAGTGAAATACATAGAAGTTGTATATGAAAAGAACCAGAGCGCCTCCTCCAAAGCTGAGTGATCGCATGACTGGTAAATATAAAAAAATCTAAAATAAAATAAAAAAAAATAAATAAATAAGAAGAAAAAAGATAAATAAAATGTTAAATTGAGATGAAGACATGAAAGTTTGCAAATCATGTCAGTGCTCTCCCAGTGAATAGATCAGTCTGCTTAAATGGTTAGGTTTTCTTCAAATTTCTGTACATATATTCAATGTTTTGGTGAAGTGCCTTGAAAATACATTTGTTCTGAATTGGTTCTATAAAAATTAACAGAGTACAATTGAATTTAAAATGCATCAGAATCTGTCAAGATCTGTTAAAAGTCATCTTGTGTTTACTAAGGACAACTGATTCGCTCAATTCTTGTTCCTCTGGTGATGTCATTGACCAAAATAGATACAAAACAGAATATGAGCTGTTTATTTCTTAACTGTGGCTTTTAACTATTGTAACATTTTGGAGATCTGACAGAGAACAATTTATTTACTGTGAACCATCTGTATTTATACTTTTTGTGTCTATAATAAATAAACCACTGAATAAAATCTTTAAATGTCCTAACATATCAACTCAGATAATTTAATTGGTTGTCTCAATCTTTTATTGCAATTAATTTAAATTAAAATGCTCACAGGAAAAAAAAAATATTCTACTTTAATTCTGTCTGCTGTTAATTCATTTTCTCTTGAAAATCAAACTGCTTTGCAGAAACTGACACAACAATTGCTGTCCTCTAGCATCATCTAGAGGCAACTGTGGGAACATTATTTTGTAATTTATTGCATCAATACAAATTACACATGCAGAAAGCATTCCTGTTTTTTCAGGAGGGGAGATTTTTACAGGTTATCTTATGCATAATAATGTGCAGAGCATTATACACTTTACAGAGCAGTTCGCTTATGTAGTAATATGTTTTTTTTTTTTTTTTACCCCAGGGCGAGCAGTGCAACATTGTTCCGGACAATGTTGATGACATTGTAGCAGACATTGCCCAGGAGGAAAAAGAGGAAGGTATTAATACCTTTTCTCTCTCTCTCTTTTGTTACACCTCTCTGCGTCTCCTCCAAGCACACACTGAGATAAACTTAGTTGTGTTAGACAAATGTGTCAATATGTTTTCTAATTTTTCTGTGTTGCAGATGATACTCCAGAAACCTGTATCTACTCCAACTGGTCTCCATGGTCTGCATGTAGCTCAGCCACCTGTGAGAAGGGGAAGCGGATGAGGCAGAGGATGCTGAAGGCCCAGCTGGACCTGAGTGTCCCCTGCCCACATACTCAGGATTTTGAGCCGTGTATGGGGCCTGGGTGCAGTGATGAAGGTCTGTGTGAATTGTTTAGAAAAATATGCCATGCATACACAATGCACTGTGTCTTTTAATAGTGTTCTGAAAATTGAGCAACTAATAAACTGATTTTTCAGCAGTTAAAAGACAGACACATTTAATATTGCACACAACATAGTTACATCAAATCTTAGCTGTTTTAGAATATTATTAATATTGATTTATTAAATAATGAAACTCATGTATAGATCAGCACATTTTAAATATTTATTTTGTTCACTTTGATGATTATGATTCATAGCTGATGAAAACCAAAATGTAATTCCTCTGAAAATGTGACAATATGGAAAAACAATAAGGACAAACATTTACTTTAGCCACAAAAAGATGACCTGCTGAAAGTATGTGTTTATGAATCAGTTATTTAACTGTGCAGAGTGGCATAGATTTTCTGTGGGGTTTAAGTCAGGACTGTTCACTGGCCAATCAAACTCACTCATGGATTTTGAAGAAGGTATCGATTCTTTTGGAGGTAGGGACAAGGACTGCTAGAAAACAAAATTAAGTCTATAAAGATTTTCTGCAGATAAAAGTATGAAGTCCATTAAAAATCCTCGGAGACAGCTGTGCTGACTTTGGATTTGATAAAACATATTTTTAAAAGACGTTTTTAATTTCTCTTTTTTACCTACACAGAGTCATTCAAGGACTGACATTTTGGCTTTGTCCCTGTTCTGTTCAGATGCCTCCACCTGTATGATGTCTGAATGGATCACATGGTCTCCGTGTAGTGTTTCCTGTGGGGCAGGCACACGCTCCCGAGAACGTTATGTCAAACAGTTCCCTGATGACGGCTCATTGTGCACTTTGCCCACACAGGAGAATGAGAACTGTGTGGTTAATGAAGACTGTTGTAAGTTTTTCTTCCAGCATATCTAAAAGTTCTTCAGCACACAGAATGTAATATTTTGTTTCAATGAACGCTGCAGACCTAATCTAAAATTTTCATTTTTCCCGACTTGACCTTCTCAACTTTAGCTCCCAGCAGTTGCCTGGTTACTGAGTGGGGTGAATGGGATGTCTGCAGTGCAACTTGTGGTCTTGGCATGAAGAGGAGAGAGCGCATGGTGAAGATGCCTCCTGCAGATGGCTCCATTTGTGGTGCAGAGGTTCTAGAGGTTGAGAAGTGCATGATGCCAGAATGTCGTAAGTTGTAGTACCAAATCTTTCCCAATCTGTTAAACCACAAGCATGCTGAAAACTGCCTCCATTTGGCACCAATGCTTATAGTTTAGGGATTAACCTTTATTTGCAGTTCTTAGCAAGATGTATATAGTGTCTTAATGATTTTTTATTTTATTTTTTGTAATGACTAGATACAATACCATGCTTGTTGACTCCGTGGTCTGAGTGGAGTGACTGCAGCGTGACATGCGGGAAGGGTTTGAGAACACGGCAACGTATGCTTAAATCTCCTGTGGAACTTGGAGATTGTACAGAGGAGTTGGAGCAGGTGGAGAAATGCATGTTACCAGAGTGTCGTAAGTATTAAATGTCATAGTTTGAACACCAGCACACACTGAATCTATTGATGTATCAACTTCAAATATATATTTGAAGAAAGCTCTCCAATGCTTTGATCAGATGTACTGATCACAAGATCAGTACATCAGAAACAGCTTTTTATAGATCTCCACACCCCATGCTTCCTTCCTCTCACTTTGCTGTGCTCATGTCTTTATCTGTAGCCATAGACTGCATTATGTCAGATTGGGCTGAATGGTCAGAGTGCAACAAGTCCTGCGGTAAAGGGCACACTATCCGGACTCGCATTGTCACCATGGAGCCCCAGTTCGGTGGAGACTCCTGTACTGAACAATCCAGAGGAAGAAGTGTAAAATTAGGAAGTGCAGTCGAGGACAAGCCAACAGTGACGAAAAGAGACGACGCAAGGAGCAGCGTGAAAAACAGAGGAGCAAACAGGGCAGAGTTGAGAGTGCCTCTGAGCATCCAGGTTGGCATTTGACCGCTAGTTGTTGCAATACAGTTGAAGTATTTGTTCATTATCATTTGTATCATTTGTTTGAACGGTTGTTCCTTGTTTTCTGTATTTCTACCTCTAGGTTGCAGAATGAGGCCTTGGTCCAGCTGGACAGAATGCACCAAGCTCTGTGGTGGAGGTATACAGGAACGACTTATGACTGTGAAGCAGAAGTTTAAGACTGCCCAGCTGTCCAGTTGCAAGGACAGAAAAGAGATCAGGGCATGTAATGTCCAACCCTGTTAAGATGTATCAATGGGAGGAAGGCTGTAACACGAAGAGATGCGGTCTGAGAAGAAGACAGAGCACACTATCGCACAATGATCCAATGCACTCTGTTTAGGGCTGAAACAACAACTTTCTTGAATCTGTACATGTAAATCCAGAGCTCAGGTCATTTGTTATTAAGAGAAAATGAACTTTATGATCTCTCTGGAAATCTGTTGATTCAACTTTGTTCAATCTGCTGTGCTTCAAAAACAAGCTCTGACACACATATATCTCTTTTGCAGCATTACTGTAAACTTGTTGTGGTATATATATATATGTTGAGAAATTGATTATAAAATTACTTGTTGATAAGAATAAAAAAAAAACAACAACTCTGCTTTAACCTGTGGTATCCCAAAATAATTAAGTAGATGATGAAGCACAGGTGTCCAGCCATTCCAGTGAATTTATGCACTTTTAGTTGTTCAGTGCTTTTTAGGACCCATAAAGCAAAGTTGACGTTTTAATTTTATCCAGCTTGATGGCTGTACTTTTAGATGCATCATGATTGAAGACTGTATAATTTGGAACATCATTAAGTATGTATCTTTTTTGCAGTGTATTTTTTTATAACAATGTGTCAAGATTCTTACCAAAGTGTTGTGTAGGTGTTTTCTAGTTGTGTGTCCCCCTTTTTTCCATTATTTCTGTTCTGCTAACATTAATATTTTGAAATAATATTACCTTTACAATAAAACTAAATGTGACAACTTGTCATGGATCTGTCTTTTTTTTCACACGGTTCAGATGCATTACATGTTCTGATTTTTTGTTTGTTTTTTGTTTTCTTTGTGCTTGTGCTGCCACTAGATGGTGACAGGAGGCCATAACCTTCTTTAATAAAAACATTCCTGGGTTAGCAAAAAACAATGTGAAGTTATGTTAAGTATTTACACAAAATATACTCCCCCTCAAGTGTATATAACCCCTTTTAAATTATATGATTTTGATTTATACAAATAAAAAAATTATCAATTATATTGCCCCATAACCTAACAATTAAACTAAGCAAGAAATATATCTGTTAGGAGGAAATAAAAGTTTACATAAAACTAATAGTTTGTGAAACTTTGATTCGATTTCTGCATTCAGATGTCAGTATATCACATCATAAATATACAATATTTTCCCCAATATCGGTGCATATTGAACAAATGTTTGTCCAAAGAAAACTGGTCAAATATTATTTTATATATATTACATCATATGTTCTTACAAGTTTTTAAGTAATTTATGAAGATTTCTTTTGGATTTTGTAGTTTTAAATGCCTCTGCAGATCCCAAAAATCAACTGTATTATTAATAATTTTTTATGTGGAGATTGAGCCTATCCAAAACAATAAAACAGAATTTAGACAGCTAAATTATACAAAGGATGTGGCAGAATGTGGGGACTTCTCAAAGCTATTTTTGTCTTAAAAATAAAATGCATTTTCAGCCAGAAACGGTAAGTTATTTATTTATTTATAAATGTGTTCTCTGGACATATTCTGCCCTGGGTAGTGAGTGAAGGGTGGGAGTGTCAGGTTTTTTCTCATGTTGCAGTCCCAGGGACAGGGGTTAAAAAAATGCACATCCCAATCCCTTTCCTGTTTCCATGCCAACACAACCACACATGGGGAAAGCCTACACACTTCACAGGCAATGGAGATATGGCAAAGGGAACTATTACGAGCATGATTGAGATGTTAAACTGCATTAGAGAGTTTAAGGCATTAAAGAGGAGAGCTGCATAGGTTAAGAAAATGAGAAAAATAATCATATTTTTTTAGATTTTGAGAGGATTTGAAACTCCTTAAGCTCTAATAAGCTGCTCTGTGGATGTGTCTGGTAATCTGACCCATTTGTTGCTCTAATATGTGGCTTAAGAAACAACTCAAAGAAATACAGTGATTATGCAATGAGTCCGATACTGTGATATTAGAATGAGTTTCCTCTGTCTGTGAACACATTCATTAATATTTATATACTGGGTATAGACCACAGTGCTAACCCAAATTCTGGTCCTATTTCTATTTTAGCTTTTTTTTGTGTGTTTGTTTGTTTTTTCACCTGGGTCGTCTTAAACAAGACATTTTGGTCCACAATGAGTTAGCATCTCTGTCACAGTTGCATATTTTAGCATTTATTAGAAAAATTACAGAATTTTTCTTTTTTAAATTTTTTTTCCAAGGTTTGGTAAAGCAACCATGATCCAAGTTATTATATTATTGTGTCTGAGTTATCATTCAATTAAGTAATTGAATGATAATAATTCTGAGTAATCATATAATCGAGTAATTATTCAATTGGTCACACCTTTTCTTATGCTGTTTGTTTAAAAGCTTGTCTTGCGTAGATCTAAATTCTCATTTAGTGGAGAATCATGTTATGTCTTGAAATGTCACCTTTGATACCTTGTGTTGCATGTCCAGTTTTGGTGTTCAACTGCATTAGGATGGGGCATGTGATATTTCCTAAGATGTTACCTTTTTTTTTTTTTTTTTTTCAAAATTAATGATCTAGAGATGAAAGTTTCCTTCTCCACACAGTCTATGAATACTCTAAGTGGCCACATAATTATTAGCTGAAATAATCAGAAAGTAGGTCAGGATGAATCTCACGGAGCATTCAACACCCCGTGGTGAGTTGAATTTTCATCAGATTGCATAATATGCGAATTAGTAATGTTATTGTCGGGTCACTGCTTAAAGAGTTCAGTTGAACCTGTCGATTTGAAGCAGCAAAGTGCATGTGTGGTGTTGTGACAATTGTGAGTAATTTTCATATATTTTTTTTTTCATAACTAAAAATATTTCTGAAAGTCCGTCTTACTTGCATGTCAAGCTGCTGCAGTGTCAGATGCTTGGGAAAGTGACGCTGTGCAGCATACAGTACCTTGTCATGCCACTGCAAGGCAAGGTAGATTTGTTGCAGGGGTATTACCTGGAGCAAAAAACATAAAAACTAAACCTTTGTTTGTTTTGTAGTGTTCATAATTTCAAGAACAGTCTCTCACTGATAAGTTTTAATAAGTATGTCTGATTATTAATATAGTCATTTTCACAGACAAAATCACAAAGTTCTTTTGACTATAGATCAAATTTAGACAGATTTTGAGAAACTCTTTGTTTAACAAAATCTAAATGTAAAAAAAAAAAAAAAAAAAAAAAAAGATCATCGAAATGAAGCAGAAGCACAGGTACAGCAATGTTTTTTGTTTCACATCCTTGCATGAACATATTGGATTTTGTAAATTGTAAGAAGAAGGCAATCCCTGCGGCCTCTCTTTTTCACAAATGTATAGACCTCTGCTAAGAGGTCTATACATAAAAGTCTACTTGCTACTACTACAAGTAGTAGCAAGTAGACTACTACTGGCTACTAAAAGTAGCCAGTCTGATGCTACTCTGATGCTACTCATGTAGCATCAGAGTAGACTTCAACATTTTTCATTTATAAACAATTACAGTCAGTGAGGCAGAGTGGGTTTTGATGTGTGAAGCTTGCAGCTTGGAGTGATAATCTCCCTCAGGGTCATTATCCCAACCTAATGCATCCTTAATTTTAAAATGACAATGGCTATTCTGCCCAATGTCTCAGCTCTTCCCACATCCCCCACAAATCTTCTTTGCTGTCTCCCATTTGCACTAGTCGCATACTCGACAAAAAAAAAAAAAAAAAAAAAAAAAAAAAAAAAAACTGCAAGTATGGTAGAACACCCAAAACATGACAAAAATGTAAAAATATATATTTTTTTCTTTTTGAGAGCAACTTTAAAGACATCAGGTTTACTGATTCAAACATTCAGTTCTCTGCTACTGTAATTGTGTTTAGGGAAATATTTGTTCATAAAGAAATAAAAGGACCATCATCATTCGAATGCATTTCAGTGAGTGGTGATTTGTCATTCCTGTTGTTAAGAAAAATTACAGCCAGCAAGAGAGGTCAAGTGATTCCGTACTGCAGTTCCATGAGATTAACCTTCCATTATGAACTGTAACTATTTTTAAATAAAAAAAATAAACAATACCAGTTGTTTCCCTTCAAAGAAAAGCTCAAGTTGAGGTCAGTCAATGTCAAACTTTTCAATTAATGACCTAATCTAACACTGCAGGTCAGAACAATTAAACTGCAGTTAACTTTTCAACAAATTATGTCCCGTTTGAAGTAAAACCATTTCTAGAAATAAAATGTTAATTTCAGCCATCAATATATAAAGAGAATTTCAAATGCACTATGCATATTTTGTTTCATTTCTAAAAAAACAACAAGAAACTGTCTATTTCCTTTGAACAAACTTTGTATATAACTTTATAACATACAGTAGTGTCTCTAATTAAACAGACTTAATTTGTCCAAACACACTCTCAGATCTAGAAGTCTGCGTTTAGACTGGTGGATACATATGCAGTAACTTTCTGCAGCTTCCTACAAGGAAAGCTTGAACCTTGTGATGTCAGCAGAGACGTTGATTTCTTCCTTCCATCCAGATTGCTCTGGGTCACAATGACTCACAAGGAGACACAAAGAACCACCAGCATACCACCCATCTGTTCTCATGTATTTTCTCATTTCTGTCAGCCAGCAAATTAGAACTTAAAATCTGGCAATTAAGGAAAAACCACATGAGACAAGAAAGTACAGTAAACTCATTAAATCATTAAAGTGAATCAACTAGTTGTGTTCTTTTTCCTCTCTTTTTGAAATATTGAGCTCACCTGGGACTAAGCCTCTGCAAAGGAGGTTTGTGTCTCTGTCTGATTAGTTGAGGTTTTCACAGTTTGGATTAACTGTTGTAATTGTTTTTTTAAACCAAAACACAATGAATCTATTATTTGGAGAGTGCTAAAATAAACATTTCTGATATGTTCTGGACTGAACCTGAAATCTTTATGGAGTGAAATGGATCTTATGGAGTAAAAGAAGCTTTTTCTTTTTAACCTAAATTTTCACTAGGTGGGAATCACAAAAAAATATGTAAATAATGTCCAAAAAGAGCAATTATTGCTTAGTAACACTGATCTAAAATGCTAAGTAAAGGCTGAAGGACGAGGAAAACTAAAGCTACTAAAAGGCAAACAGTAAGAATACACCAGTAAAAGAATGGGATCAATAAAATAATTCAAGGATGTTATAGTTAAATATGAACTGTAAATTTGGAAAAATCAGGTTTATTTAAAAGGAATTTGTGAATGAGGTCTAAGTTATATTGATTTATTTATATGGCTGGGGCAGAGTTAATGGACATGCAGACAGAAGACTACAAATATTCTGGATCCAGTGGTCCTGGTAAGGAGCAGTCCTCCCTTTACCAGCAACGTTGAATAAATGTACATACTGTGTCCCCAATGGTGGCCTCGGGTAGCAAAAGAGAACGACTTCCTTCAGTGGCTCCTCTTTGCTAACACAGTGACATTTTCATGCAAAGAATCTACTCCTATTCCTTCTTAAACTGAAGGTTGATTGAAACAATTCATTGTGGGAGTAATAGCTCTAATGAAGCCTCGGCGTAACTTCAAACTGGAAGACTCTTTAGCCCCACCTGCATCATCCAATCAGCGCATCCCGCTAATCAACGACGACCTATCATCGCTGGACCAAGCCATGTCACAGCCAATCACCGACCATGCCCCAGTTGATAAGGACGTCCATCCAAGGCGTCTTCCCCTTCGCTGCTGCGCTCAACTCACCTGCACCCCTTCTCCACCTCCACTGTCATACCTGAGGCATACCTCATTCACCGACCTCCACCACTAGTATCGGGTCCCGGGGGATGACATTCCTATCAGCATCGGAATGCTCATCCGAGCTCATCGCAATCACAGCTCGATGTCCTTAGCCGGGACCCGAGCGCCAAAGACTTAAATTATGCATGTCAATAAACTTTTCTAATCGCTTTCTTTCTGTGTCTGAGTCTCTCCAGATTGAAATACCAACATTCTTACTCCTTGTAGTTCATGCATGTAGGCCAATATGAATAATAACTTATTCAAATTTCTTAAACTGTTCAGTTGACTTTCACTGATGAAAAAATATAGAATGATCTTACTAAGTACTACAAACATCTACATTTAGATTTTTTTGTGGCTTGAACTGGGTTAAGTATAAGATGAATTTAATTATTTAATTTAAAAAACACAGAAGCAAAGAAACACATAAGTCATGTTGAAGACTCCAAAAAATATTTCTAACATATTATGCCCATTAAAACTACAAGTTGTTGTTCTCTGTATGTTCCCAGAGTACACATCGAAGAACGATTTATCCAGAAGAGCTCCTGGTCTTAAATTAAGTCCTTCAGAATGAGGCCTTTGGGAAGCAACATTAGCTAACAACAGATGCTAATGTTCACTTTTTTCTCTTCAGATTTTGAAACCATAGGCGGATGAATAGGCTTCTGGTAAATTACAGTGTAGCATAGTTGATATGACAGCTTGCACAAAGGCTCTATGCAGAGTGTTTGTGTAGTAGAGAATATAGGAGCTGTCATGGCATCACTGGAGAAAAGCAAATTACATACATAAAAGATATTTTCAATATTCGTGTTTTTAAACACTGTGCCATTGCTTATACTACAAATTAACACAACATGCATCAGTTCAAGAACTTTATTTCTTACATTCATAACAACTGCACCTAATTTACCAAAATTAAAGCTTCTCAATACATCTTTAACTAAATTTCTAACGACATGATCAAACAGGTTCCATTTAGTTACAAAAACTATGAGGAGCAAAACAGAATATCTGCAAATCAATGAAGAGACCCACATGGAAGCTAATGGCTCCCAAAGCATGCAATGGCTCCTACAAATGTTTGCTCACAACATTTAAACCCCGTTGCTGACTCTCCTCCGGTATCTTCTCTCTACAAAAGAAATTCTTTATCACAAGCAATACAATTGCTGTTTTTGTCAATCCCATTTATTCATCCTGAAATGACGTTAGTGTCATTCCCCCTGACCAAATGGGCTTTGTACTCCTTGGTTTGGTTATCTCTTGACAATGTAGACCAGCAGAGCATGTGGGAAGCGTGAGGATAGCTTACAGTATGAGTAGGCAGTAAAAAAAAAATCTAGGTCTGTATGCACAGAATCAAACTCAGTCACTTCCTTTTAGCTATGACCAATTTAATCCGTCTACATGTTAACCAAGTGCCAGACCTCACTAGGATCATATTTTATTTATTGTCACATCTAGTGAGTTTTTTGCAAAGCAGAGATAGCGTTATGGAATATCATAAACCCACAAGGACATACTCTCTTTTATAAATCCCAGGAAAAGTAATTATTATAGACGATTATTTTGAATTTATTGCAACTAACGGACAAAAACTTTTCAAGTTTCTAGATTGCAATAATAATAGCGTGGAAAAACAAAGGACAACTTATTGCAGGACTGAACAATTCAGTGAAATTTTCTGGTGAAAATAAAAAAAAATCATATTTATTCCAGCATTCATTCAACTTCAGCAAATTTGGTTTCTTTGCTTTTCTTTTGCTCCATCTTCCGCATTTGATGATTTGGGAATTATGTATCTTTTTAACAGCATAAGACAAAATTCTTACACAACCAATCCAGTAATATGATTTAAATGAATAGAAAATTATTACAAACACAGCCTACTTTCCTTGCTTCCTGCCTGAAGCCTCCATTATGCCCAGCATAATGGAGAAACTAACCCACAAAAGCAGCCAGAACTCAAAGCGACCGGGACAGGAAGGGCACATTACCCCCAAACCCTGGGAGACCGAGATGTATGTCCAGCCCAACGTCACCCCAATACATCCCTGGGAGCCACAGGCTCCTGCATAAACCTGTTTATCTTTTGTAATATGCTTTACTTAAAGGACCTTTATTTACAAATCTGTATTTCGGACAGATATGTTAAAAGTTTTGATGAATAGAAAGACTTGAACACCCCTTCCACCTCTTCACTTGTTGTTTAAACATCTTAGTGTTTCTGGGATAAGTGACTTGGGAATACAAACTCATTAGCAAGCCTCAGTTAATCTGGCACTCCAACACATCCATCCACCCCCAACATCTAATCAAACAGAGACAATACGTCAAATGTCTTTAGAACAAAATTAATCGATTGGGTATCGCTATGCCAGTTCTAGTGCGCTAAATGATGCAGGCTGACACAAATCAGAGCTTGAAGACTTGCTAAACCACAAAGCATAATAATATCTCCTTTTTAAGATGATCTATCCTAGTTTATATTGCTCAGGATTTTCATTGTCTTGGGCTAATCTTGGTATGATAATGAGGGTGTGCAGCTGTAAATGAAGCATGAGCAGGGACATAATAGAACTGGAGACTCCAGTCCCAGATCTGTGAGGTTTCAGCAGACTAGGTGGAATAATTAATTTGCTATAGAAGATCTTGAGCACACCAGCAGCATGAGTGGAAGCTCAAACAGCAGATATCCACTGAGTCTCAAAAGAAAGCTTTTGGTGTTGTTGCCTCAAGGTCTTTTCAAGTTTTAAAACAACCTCCAGTATGTGGCTTCTGGATATTTTCTCAAAGCAATAACAAAAACATCCAGAGATTGGATTCTGACACATTCTATAAATGTTTTTGTAGCTTTTATATTATGTGGGGTAAAAAATTGCTTAATAATGCCGACATAATGTGGTATAATAAGATTATAAATAGTGGAAGCTTCTATTTTCCTTGTTAGGAGACAGAGTTGTGTCAAGCCCATGGCAATTTGCATTTTAGCAGGTTCTGCTGCCCTTGTGACTAACCCTGTTATCACATGATAACATTGTGCTTCTCAGCCATACCCCAAATGCATAATTTCTTAATTAGCTTACTTCAGTGTTGCTAAGCAATTTCAACGGCACCAGCAGGAAAAGAGCTGTGAAAGCAATCATTTTAATCACAGAACATTTCTTCACTATTTAGTTCCAATGGCTGTCAACAAAGTGATTTCAGTGAAGAGTTTGTGAAGCACGCTGCTTTAGGAGAGACTTATTCTGTGCTTCTCAACTGACATTTGAAAACATTTTCAGACTCATAATGAGTATGCATAGCTATGTAGAAATATAGAGCAGAAGAAACACAGATTAGCTGGAAGCCCAAGTGAAAGGTGGACGAAACAGATTTCCACCCTGGACGGATCCACACTCCCATCAGGACTGCCCTCCCACTTGGTTTGTAGAGTGGGAAGCAAGTCGTCAGTCTCGACTCATGCCATTTTTAGCTTGTTCTGCACCAGTGCCACCATGATTCGACACTTGGTGAGCAGAATAGTGATCAATCCCTCCACCTAGGAATGGAAACGGACACCCATAGCCGGAGATATTAGAGCTATGGAGGAACTCGCTGCACTGTTACTATGGCAACAAGCCATGTGGGGAGGGGTGGGGGAGGGCAGTAAGGAGGGCGTCAATGTTGGCTCTCTGAGATTGGTTGCTGGTTTGTTTGGTGCAATGGTTCAGCCTAGCTTTTTTTTTTTGCACCTTGAACTAGCTGAGGCTTCTTGGATTTATGATGCAAAAGCAGCAAAGACTGCAGATGTGAGTCATTGAAGCCTTGAATAATTGCTTAAAGCCATGAAAAACAATAACAAAAAAAAGCCTTTTTTTACATTCAGTGACATAATAACTATTTCTGAATTTTCCATAATGGAAGCATTTTGCTCATTTTTAAACTCAGAAATGCTTTCATTGTTTAGCGTCTTCACTTACTTGAGCATTAAAACATTCAGCTTGTCTTTGTTGGTTTATATTATAATCTTTTTTAAGTAAGAAAAAACACAGAATACAGGAATAGTACATTAGTATGGTATTAATATTTTAAGTATTTATCAATCTATTATATGGTTTTTCCACTTCTGTGTATTTGGTGGAGCAGTCAATCAGTGGAGCTTGTCTGAGTCCCTCAGTGTTCTGACCCCTGAGGATATACATGCAACATTTACACACAGCCTCACCCAGTCTCTCTGATAAATTATTACTGAAATGCTTTCACAAACACATCATCTTACTGTGTCCCTGAGCGACTGTACAGTATGCTCAAAATCGTTAGAGTCCAGAAAGTATGCATTATACAAAACATGTAAGGGGACACCTTAACACAAAGACATAAAACCATGTACACACACATTCCAAACTTTTGCCCCACCCCTGCTCCCAAGAGGCTCTTCCAGCCGTCTTTTTCTCACAAAGATGCACTGATGCTCTGAACACGTGTGAGACTATCACACAGGAATAGATCGTTCACATCACCCCTGGAGTAAACAACTCACTCTGCTGCACACTTCAGGACACAATTAATATCGTCATTATTGGTGTTTCACAACTGTGCTTCCTCACTAATGACAAGGTGCATCTAAGAAGTTTACCAGCTTCTATTTATTGCAAACATTTTTAACTTTTACTTTTGCAGGGGGCAAAAAAAAAAATAAAAAAAAAAAAAAATATTGTAAATTGTAAAACTAGAATGAAAAGGCAGCAAGAAATTGTGATCTAAAGACTGAAAAACTTTCGTATTTACTGTCTAAATGCTGGATTAGTATGCATTCTTATTTGTTTCGTAGTTGGCACCAGTGGTCACCAGTTGGAGCAGGAACCACTGTGTGGATGTGCTTGTATTCATCTTCCTCTCCTCTAATCTCAAGGCTTTCTCTGGGTGCGTTCTCCCTTGAGTCTCACCAGGATTAGCAGGTCTCTAACCTCTCTCCAGGATGTTCCCTCCCAAAGGGAACACGATGTCTAGCTGAGCAACACCTCTCATTCCTGCAGCGGCTTTCAATCTGCCACTCATGAAAGAGTGGAGATGATGGACAGATGAGGCTCCCTCACTCCCTGAGTAATATTACTCTATTCTCCAGCTCTGGAAATAACACACCAACTGTCCTACAGTGCTGCATACTTTAGATAATGTTTCACTGTATCTGGATGTTCTTTTCCTCTACAATAAATCCCAAAGATAATTAACCCCTGATTGGTGGGTGACCTCTGGTTCACTTACATTTATGTCAAGCTCATACAATGGTTCATACCTTAGAACGTCGCTGCTCTTTTATTTTTAATTTAACAAACTCATAATTGCATTTATAGTTTGGTTGTTAATTAGTATGAAATGTATGAGTTGTGATTAGTGCCATAATAAAGCCACACCATTTGATTCCAGTTGCCTTGCTTCCAGCATTGTTCTTGATGCCTTAACTCTAATTCTCATATGCAACCTACTTCAATTCACATATACAGAATGTAAATCCAGCTGTTTTAGAAGAGTTGATGAATACTTTAATCGTGTCAAATTAAATAGGGTAAAGTGATATTTAATCTAATTATTATTTTACTACTGGCAATGCATATAAAAACGAGAGCTAAGTGGTAGGCAAAAGCAAGACTATAATTGTCATGTAACCAAGTCTTAAGAGGACATTTTTATTTCCAATAATCCAATAGTGCTGCTATGACTTGATTTTTACAAGTTGATTCGAAATTGTTTTTAGATGTCTCTTTTAAATGTACACAAAGAAAAATAAAATCTACTCAGGAAAAACAAAAATATCTACGTAGGCTATCAGCTTGTTCAAACAAAATCTCTCAATTTTTCCTGACACTGATGTCCACAATGTTGAAATAGCTGGGAAAATTTCCAAGGTCACTCTGATTTCACACACATATAATATACACAAACTTATTTTAGTTGTACAGACTTTGCTAATTTAATTGATGATTTTTGATCCACACTTTTTGTCTTTAATTTAATCAGATACTTGTAGGTGCTTGATGTCTTGCCTTGTCCGTGTTGAATAATAGATGTCACAGAAAAAGATAAATAAGGATAAAAATATTGTGATTTCCAACCAGAAAAATTTCACAATAAACCCGATAAAAGTGACTACATGTTTTCATAAATAAATAACGGCATCCCGCTGCAAAAAAGCATGTTGCATTTTGTATTTACTTGGCATTTCTCTTTTTTTAATACAGATATGGGTTTGTGTTTTGGATGGAGATCATCACTATTGCAATAAATTCCATACATTTAATTAAAAGGTTGCACTAATTAACCGCCATCAAACAACAGGAAACAGATGGATGAATTATGTTGACAAAATCCTAATTTTGATTTTGGACTGACCATAAGTCAGTCCAAAAGTCCAAATCCTCCTCAAATGTCTTCAGAATATGGTTGGTGTGTTTGATTTCATAGAAGTAAGGGTTGGCTTGGAGTTTCATAACACCAAGTCTGACAGCTGGGAGTTGCAACTGAGCCAACGTAGATTATTACCTCCAGCTATTGGCACTGAAGGATGCAGAAAAAAAATAATCCATTCCACTTCTGTTTGCCACTCGAGAATGCTCTGTACCACTGTGGTTAATTTCAACGTTGTCTAAATATTATTTTTTCTCATTCAGGATAAAGAACATTCAATTTCCATGGCCAGGATGAGAAGAAGTTAATTTTTAAAACAGATGTTATTGTGCTTGAAATTGTTTTCCTGCTTTTTTAATGAGAAGATTAAGAATTTTACTGTCTTTACCGTTGTAAAGACTGTAAAGACTGATTGTGTCTTGAAATGTGCAGATTTCAAGACACAATTGATTGAGAAAGACATGTAACAGTTTTGTTGCTGATTTAGTATTGCAAACATTCTATATTTGGACAAATAATGAAACACATTTCTAGGTGTGTTTTGGTGAGGGATCTGGTTTGGTATCAGTAATTTTTTCTAAGCTGTTTACAACTGTTCACTGCCTAAGCTCAGCAAGGACAGATTTGTTGCTTTCTGTACGAAATCATCTCTCTTGATTTTTCAAAAGATTCCATTGATTGAAGATAAAACTGTAGAGATATTCTGCAAATCTCTAAACGCTGCTTGTTGTCGTAGCTCCATTTAATCTAAAGGGCTAAGTGGCCCCTGCTCAGCAATGTTCTGCTTAGGATAATTAATTTCAAAGGAAATAAAGATTGCAAGTTGAAAATAAACCGTTTTGTAAACTGACTCCTTTACTGCTTGTTAAGACATGTCCCCTGTTCCCTTCACAGTGGGATTATATTCTAATTCGATCCCTGTGGACAGCAACTGCAAAGAAAAAGATTTAGTTTCAGTATTGCTTGTTGTCTTCCATTCTTAAATGGATATTTGTTTTTTTTTTTTTTGTTTTTTTTATAAAGTCACTGCTTTTGTATTTGCATGAGAACATGTAATTGAAAGTGATTTTTGGTAGGGAGAGTGTGGTTCAGAGGATCAAATGCTGTCTCTTGTTTACCTTGCCTCTACATCTTTTCCCTCAGGATTGTGCACCTGATCCCAATCATCTGGTTCCTCTTTGTGACCTGCAACACCTGCCACACACACACTGTCCCTCACTGACTCATTAGGTTAACTGTACGTATTTGCGTGTCTTTCCACAGGGATATATCACACCTTTTAAGCTGTCTTGGTGTCTCTGTCATCTTAATTGGCTTACATCATTATCCACTAAAGTCAAAGCATTTTTTTTCCATTGTATTCTTCAGTGAATGAACCTGACGTCTTCTGTTTAACTCTGCCAGCTGTTTTTCAGATGTCATGTCTTGCTGCATCACAGCGTTCTGCAAATAGTGTTACAGCTTCAATATAATTTGGAAATTTATATGTTAATATGAAATGTAACAATTTGGTCACATAAAATGCTTAAAGTGACAAAGTATTTAAATATCCATTCTTGGATGACTTTGACATTTATGGATTATAAAGCAGCAACAAATGTAAGTGTTGAATAGCCAACATTATTTTTTATTTTCTAACTAATTTTATTACGTAAATATATGTTCATTTGCGTGACACCTCATAATAGTCAAGAATACATTGATCAGATAACTTTCTCGCGCTCATTTATCTGTCTTCTCACAACATTTTGAATTTACTTAAAGATTTTTCTCCTCACTTATAGCAAAGATGTTCAAGGCTTTTCTCTTAAGCGCAGAAGAGGAAATTCAAAAAAGAGCAATTGAGGTGAATTTCTTTCCATTGTCCTTCTCCTTGCAAGTATCTCCTCAGAAAAGCACATTGTTTGATATAAAGCAAGCTGAAAAGCTTGGACACATGAGAATAATTTATAATAATTGTCACATCACACTTTTTTTAGCCACACGTGAATTCTGCTGGGCTCTTCTAGCTGCTCATTGACTCTTTCCTTAAAATTGTGTTTACCGTTTGCCAACTTTAGACCAGTTTCACCAGAAAGCTGTAACATTCACAATATGTCATTGTGCAACATAGCACTACTTGTCTACATGTTAAAAACCATAATTGATGTTTAATGGGATGAAGGATGAATCTGGGTCCTCTTGTAAGTGAACTGACACCCACATCCTCTTCCTAAAAACTCCCAATAATGACCAAATCATCACTGATACTGTCAAGTCAAACTGTCATAACTCATGCAGTGAGACATGACATGACAGTGTTCTCACATACTGAGCACTGAGTGGCATCACAATATTTATAAAGGGAAATGACTCAGACAGGGCTAGCTATTTTACAGTCTTGTTATGAAATTGTATTTTTATAGCTGTGGCTGCTTTGAGTGACAATTGAATAAGCCAGGTGATACATATAACACCGTCTGGTTTTCAGTGAGCTCTATTCTTGAAACATCACTTTATTCCAAGATGATGACAACTAAAGAATGAGTGTTAAATGCCACTTACTAATTTGAAAGTCGATTTGATTTTAGAGACAGCCAACGTTATTCAAAAATCTTTTTGCTGTTCTATGGCTGTTATTTCAGCTTAATACTGTTCAGTTCAGATGTATATTTATATACGATACTGTAAAACCCATTTATTACCAAACAAACTAAATAACAGAAAATGCAACATTCCCACCATACAGCATCCAACAGACGATTTAAGAGGACAGGAAACAGTAAAGCACTCAAATTTTGTTTCCTCGTAAGCACAACTAGAACTTTGTTTTACCATGTTACTTACCAGGATGAAGCCATTGGAAGAGCTATTGCTCCAATTAACTCAGTATTCTCCTTGAACTCGCCTTGAACAGTGTTTTTTTCTGTCCCTCTGGTGACCCTCATCTCACAACTTATCCACTTTCAAGAGATAGCTACTCATGGATATATGTTATTCCTCAATGGCATTTATCAGATCATCTACCATTTATCGTGATAATTTTCTTCACCAAGGCAGATCCAGCAAGACCTGAGACCCAAGGGCATACCACCCCTTAAGGAGGGGTCCGGCAGAACCAGAGCCCACCATGCAGCCACCCGGAGTGAGCCAGCTCATTCCTGAGCTCCCAGCCCCAGACACCAAAAACCACCAACACACTGGCGAGCAGAAGCTCCAACTTCTTCAGAAGGTGGTCGTTTTTCATTCTAAGGTGGAGACAAGTAGACCAAGATCTTGCAGTGATGAAGAAGCCCATCGGATCAAACAAGGGACTCTCAACGCCCAAACAGCTTCAATCCAAACCATGACTAGACCATTAAGAGGTAGGGCCATTAAAACGGGGCCAAACAAGCGAGAGCAGCCTACAAGTTTTGCTGACGATTAATGACATATTGTTCATCATTTGTGAAATCCTGATAAATAACCCTTATAAAATAACCCTTATACCCGGATCATCGTCTTGATCCTAAATTATATAAACCCTACAGCTATCAGTGAGACTCTGCTCATTAAACAGGGGATGGCTAAGAAAGGCTGATATTCACTGGTGTCAGTATTCTTTTTTGGTTCTTAGCACTCTGCGACCCCTAGCTGATAGCTAGAAAAAAAAAAGAAAAAAGCATTGCTAATTGAAAATCACTAAATTGGAAGGAGATTGGGAGAAACAAAATGCAGCCTTCCAAGAAATAGGAAGAAGATGATAATTGTGAAGACTGCAAGAAGTGAAAATGAAAGTAATTATGGGGAGGAGAAAAGGATAAAACCACATTATTATTATATTTAGGAAGAAGAAGAAAAGCGGAACGACTTGGAGTGGAGATTATAGGTAAAGAGTGCCTTGTTTCAGTTGCCATGAACACCAAGTAAGCTGATTTTGTGCATTGCAAGCACTTTTCTCTGAATGAAATCCCATATACACAACCAAACATTAGACTCATTAACCATTCAACACAAAAAGCTGACACAACCTTAACTTTTTAGTTGGAGAGCATTTTACATAATCAGCAACTCGCAAAAGCATGTTTTACAGAGATCAAGTGATGCGAACCCCCAGCAGGGTCCATATTAACAAAAGGTCTCATAGCCGAAAGTCAAGTTTAATCATGCAGAATGCCTATATATTAGCCAAATTCTATCATATCATATTAGTTGAACCTTGGGGCACCCCACATGTGACCTCTGACCTTTTTGATGCAAAGTTTTGAATTCTGATTACTGTGTTTCTGAAAATAGGGAAAAAAGGCGTTATTCACTTTTTTCCAAAATTGTTTTAATTCTTGACTTGTCCTACTCTTGTAAAAATAATATGTATTTTCTCATCACATTAGCTGGATCTATCACTATCCTTCTAGTTAAAGCCCAAACAGTAATCAGTAAGGATGAAAAATGTTCATTTCAGTGCAATTTTTTTTTCTCATTGCCTGCAATCATGTGACAAAAGCTCAACAGAGATGGGAAATTGCAGTGCAACAGAATGAATTCGCAGCTCATTATAGATCACATTTATCTTTGATGGAATAGAACAAGCTGCATGTTCTTTTCTTCGTGGAAGGAGTGTGAAAAGCATAAACACGGCCAGGATTTTTACCTCGTTTTAGACATTTCTGACATAGTTTCTTTCATGGCCGGTGTCTTGCAAAATCTCAACAAAAAAAAAAAACGTTTGAATTTTTTTGAAAAATTTTCATTTATTCATTGATTTCTACACCTCAATAGATTCATAGATGTCCAATTAAACAAGAAATTGTTTGCCAATTTATGATAATCAGATTAGCTTGCATTTGCTTCTCCTTTATGTTATAAGTTATTGCTTTTTCTCTTTAAGATTAATAGTGTGCACACTAAAACTACATACCTTCATTAATGGGCTTCTCAGTCAATACAGTGATTTGGTGGATGTGAAATTGAGTGGGCTCCCGTGAGAACTGACAGGTGAAGTAAATGCAAATAAACAAAAGAACGACAATGCAATAGGGCACATACTGACACCAATTGTCCCATGGGAACTACAGAAGGCTGCATACTGGTTGATTATAATCAGACTTATGGAAGTCAAAAGAACATAAAACGATCTGAAATTCTGAAAATAAATAAATAAATAAATAAATAAATAAAGATAGGAAAATATTGATACGTTGTTTCCTGATTAAGTTTAGCGTGTGGGGAAACAACCTTGCCATTTACGTTTCAGAAGATCGTAACATGAAAACATCAATGAAAAGCACAATTTCTCTCAATAACCACAAACTTTTGTGTATTCAAGTTTTCTAAGGAAACGAACAGAACTATACACGAACAGTATCGCAGAGTGGAAAGCGGTTTTGCCAATGAAAACCTAAAATGATTTCACAAAGCGAAAAAAAAAACCAGAAGTAGATTCTGATTGGCCACGTGCAGGAACGTAAAACCACACCAGGCTTGTCAGAGCACTGATCGTTTATTTAGTATTATTATTTTGTCCTGGTTGTAAAAGCTTGCGAATGCGTCTTTTTCGCTCTCGCCCACTCGGAGTTAATGTGCTCGGCTTTCCCGGGATTCGCATCGGCTCGCAGCTCATGTAAAAATGATTTGGAGACAGAAGTCAGCGTGATGCAAACGACTCATCGCAGCGGGAGGAGTACACGCGCGCACATTTCAGCACATTGGACAGCGCGCGGCGCCGCAGAGGCGGTGCGTGGATTCAACCGGTGGCTGAAGCGGAGTGAGAGGAGTGCTTCACTCGTTGTTACACAGAAGGAAACAACTCTCCGTGCTCCACATGTGGGAAAGGCTGCTTTATTTCTGGAGCAGTCGGACTTGGGATTTTTTCGCGCTCTCAAGTAAAGTCCGGCAGCGGAAGGCGTGCCGCTCGGCGAGCGTTTCACTCCACAAACCGTGTCGAGCAGCGTGGAGCAGGTGCCGACGAGAGACCGTCCATTTATAAGGATGCTGGTGGGAAATGCCTGGAGACAGAGATGACGAGATTTGTCAAAAAGCACTCGAACTCCTGTCAGATCTTTGCTCAAAGGGGGAAGTGCAGAACGAAAACTGTCTGGATTTTATCTACTATTTTCGAGATCTCACCAGACCACGATATTCGGATTCAGGTAAGGCATCATTTGCACGCTTTTCCTTCAGTGGCGGCGGGGGGTGCATGTGATCATAGTAAATATTTAATCAACGTTCTTGGTTTTAATTTTGTCCCTTAAAGTCATTTACGCTTTGTTAAATCGAAATTTCACTTTATATTTGAAGAAATGTCATGTTTTTAGTTTTATTTTATTTATTTTCCCCCCAATTCGTTTATGCAATTTAGTTTTGGTACCCACCAGAAGAAAAATATTAAACTAACTGAATTCCTGACGTTGTTTCTTATAGTTAATTCTGCATAATGTATTTTCTCTCGGTTGAGTAAGCAGAAGGTCCATTATTTGCCCCTGTTACTCGCAGTTCTAATAGGCTCCTACTTATTTAAAAGTTTATTTTCCTCTCTTGCCTAACAGTATCTGCCTTGGAGTAATAAAGTGTTTGCCTGACACCACATCAGAATCACAGCCAAAGACGATTGTGCTAAAACATTGAGGCTTTGAGGCTATCAAACCTCACCTGACTCGGCTGGTGGAGCGCGCATGCGCACAGAAACAATTCCTAGATCGTGCTGGGCACAATTCCTGCAATCCTCCACAAGCCTATTTCTGTCTATATAGTTTGGGTGATGATTTCTGATTATACAGAAATCGTGGCATTTTAGGTCCTTTCTGTGATTCTTTATTTTTACTTTAGTAATTTTTCCTCCTTCATTTTCTGTCCTGAGTAAACTCACTCACGTCCCCAAATTTAGTATTTGTATGGGCTAACAAGCAGACCTTGAGGTTATTGATCTCAAATCACATGATATTTAATTGTATTATTCACAAAAGATCTCATCCTGTATGATGCTACAATAGAATGAAAGTCAGTGGACAGCCATTGGATTAAGTCCAGCGCCTATTTCTGACACTTTCCCATCATCATCATCACAACAGTGCTTCTCCCTGGTGACATTTACAACCGTTCTTAGGAGGGTTGGACTGTGAACTAATTCAGATGACAAGCTCAAGCGATGTACAATTCCATCCCACTTGCTAACTGCTGCTAGTCTAGTGGAGCTGTGGGGTGGGAGTCTGGGTGGGCTGAAGGTCCAACATGGAGTTTTGGGTGACAGGAGATGCATTGTATGAGTAAGCATGTAGGCACTTTGGAATGGCTACAAGAAGAGATTGAAAAATTTCTCAAACATGCTTGAACCAATCTAAGCAACATTCCAAATATGTTTTTGATGAGGGAATAAAATTAGAACATGACATAAAGTTCATAAAAGTCGATTTTATTTGACCTCTAATGTTCACAGATCATATGATCAGAGAACATTGACAGACATTCAGACAAAACACTTTAGAGCAACATCATGTGTTCTTCTTCAGAATGCTGTTCTTGGTTTCATACCAGTGCAAAGATGCCCTGTTGTCATCTCTTTTATCCTGGAGACAATTTCATTTTCAATATGAACAATCCAATTTTCCATTTCAAATCATAAAGGAAAAAGGAAATGTTTCTTGGTTTGCCTTTGAGACCAAGTTTTAAATAAAAATACTGAGCAGCAGATGACCAAAATAGGTTGTCTTATATAAAACGGAGCAATTGTGCAACATTTCTTGCTGCTTTTAAAAGTAGCACACAAACTGCTGCTGTTTGTAATTCCATTATGATTCTATCTAAACCATCTGCCAGTGTGTGTTAAAGCTTTAAAACTAAGCTTCTGTGAATATGAACACGAAGCAGCAGGTAAGACCCGGAGGACAATTTAAAATGCAAGAGTCTGTCCCTGGATACTAACTTCTAATTAACAACTGGAAAATCAAGTAATGCTGCTTATTATACATTGAGAAAGCAGCATCTCAGAGCTTGCACATTGGTTTTTCATCTCTTGCTCACCTCCTACACTATTGCAGCGCTGAAGGACTTGTGTTCTAGATTTGGTTCACCTTCTTCATTGTAATGCTGCCACCAAACCATTCCAGATGTCTGCTGATTCTTTTTAAACAGTCAGTTCTTCAACATTCTGCCAAGCTGAGGCTTGGTGTCCTCAGATGGCAAATCCCTCAGTTTCTTCCTGATCACACTTACTCTGGTGTTCACAGAATCTCGCAGCACAGAAACAACAGTTGGTCTAAGTTTTTGTACTAACTCTTATGACTGCCTACACACAGACTCAACAACGTACTAATCTAATTTACTGGATTTGATTTCTGAGCTACAGGAGGAAAAAAGCTATCTTTTTTTTTTTTAATTTATGACCATGTCCATTATCTTCATGCCAAACAATGCACTTATTTCAGGTAGCTTAATTGCTAATTTGATATCATTTTGTGCTCATTGCACTTTTTAAAAACCACCTGATTAATGGTTTCCAAAAATATAGCCAAATTTACTTTTGTTTCTCAAGGTGGACACAATGTTTTCTATTTGTAACTGCTAATTAGCATAAACTTAAACCTAAGTAAATGATAAATTTCTTCACTATTATCTCTAAAAACAAAATAATAAAAAGTAAGTCCATCGGCTTTGACACATTTGGAAAAATATTTAACAAGTAATGATTTGTCAATGTTAATTAGAAAAAAATATATATATTATTTTTGATTAAAGTGTCCATCTCCTCCAAACGTCAATTTTGCTTTTAAAAGCTGAAAGTTTCTATGATTAGGTCAGAGTAGCATAGAAACAAAAGGACCACCCTCCTTATTACTAGACATGTTTAATGGGGTATTTTTTTTTTTCAAAATTCTGTGCAAGTCTTCCCCTGGCCAAATTTATTTTGAATATATGGCACAAAATTCCATCTTTTCCCTATTGCAAAAGATAACTTACAGTATCTTGCATAGTCAGCATAAGAAGGCAGAATGTGTGCACCACTCACACCAGATATCCAAAAATAGACATGGTCAGGTGGATTTGCAGATACTGCTGCTATTAGAAAACACTGTGGAAGAGGGTGGAGTTTTAGAAGATACCTATGTGTCCAGCATAGCTGAATTCAAGGAGCTCAGTCAAAAACTAAGCCAGACATGGGTGGCCAGTGTTTCAATACATGAACATGATCGCACAATAAAGTTCTGCTGCAAAGTTGAAAAAATGGAATGTCTGGAATAGTTGAATGGCAAAATACTACAAGAAGATGCGACATTATGTCAACGTTATGACATGAAAAAGACAAGTGCTTTCTAAACTAAGTGACTGTTTTCTGTTTGATTTAAAGAACAAAAACTCGATGTAGCAAGTACTATAGAATGGAAAACAGAATGGAGACATTTAAATCAAATTCAAGAATCTGCCAGGGTGACAAAAGTAAGAAGTGGACATTGATGGACGTTGTAGCAGTGCCAAGCAAAAGACGAAACACTGCTGTATAACTAGACCTTAAACAAAGAATACTCTAGACCAGCAAAGGCATGTCTATTCAGCTTGCAAAAATAATGTTTTTCACCTGCACCTATACTAACTACAGGATAAGAGCTCTTTCTTTGATTCGTGAAACTGGAAGTGACTATTAGGTAAGAATTCTAACTCAGTCTGTCTAAAAGAAAAAAAAAAACACGAGAATTTCTACTGCCCTCATAGCAGGGATGAATCACATATAGATTAATTTTTTGCGATAAGAGGATAACTTGCTTAATTTTCAGACTCTCAACTTGCAATATTAATAGGAGTATTAATTTGCATATCATCTTGTTGTTTGCGGCTGACTTTCTGGTTACCTTTTCATTTCATTGGTTCTCTAATTCAAATCCTTTCCATTCTGTCATAAATGTTGGCATATCTATATTTAATAGCTCAGAATTGACTTTCTGTTTTGATAATCAGCTTTGCTAAAAAATAATATTGTGTAGCATAGAGCTCTGAACTGCAACTGGAAAGAGAGGCTGCACCTAAAGAATAAGCTCAGTGCATAAATATTTGGTTGGAATTTGTGACAAAATGGCTTGGCAACATAAATACCAACCTTGTTGTCAGGAGAAGAAACCACTATAAATGGTATGCAACATAAACATGTTGCATACTCTCCAGATTGCAAAGATTGTACACATTACCGGTTTAGTCTTACCAAAGACTAACGCATACATGTCAGCCGAGAATCTTCCAATTGCACACTATCCATCCTGATAAAACCAGGGACAGCTGGAAAAGCAAGTAAATAACTGGAGACCACTGGCTTTGGCAAGGGAGCGTACTGTGAAATTAGTAAAAAACAAAATTAGCCTAACTAATTATACACAAGGGAAACATGATTATCTCATGGTGGATCTCTGAATGTTTACATGCATTAGGACACATGCATGTAAACACGCTGTGTATTCAGACATTCAAAAATTCAGAACTTCTGGGATTAATGCTCAGTGGTTCATATGAAAGTTCACTTTTCAAATTATTGTTAAAAGGTTGTAGCAGTAGAACAATTTGCTTATCTGAAGACCATTCTACATGTGACTTTTCACACACAGTTGTGTGATGATAGTTGTGAGGACCTCATTACACACCCAGTCTTTAGTTAAATTTGAATTTTATAAAAAAATAAATGGTGACAACTAAAAATAAAAGCACAGTACAAGCAGGGAAAGATAAAAAAAAAGTATAGAAAAAAGTCACTTACAAAAAAAAAAAACAAGTAATCTGGGGGTATATTTACTGAATATTAAGGTGAATATGACAATTGAAGTCTGACAAAATAACCAATACGACAAACTAGAGAAGTTCAGCCAAGCATACATATCTATTACCTATATCACCAAATTATCTATACCTTTGGCAGATGCAGGCTTAAATTAATCCTTTAATTTTACTAACATGCTTCATCTGACTAGAGCTACTTTGTGGCAGCCAAGTTTGAGTCTTGACATGAATCTGGTAATCAGCGGAGAGCTAATCAATAGGGTGATGATAGGAACTCCTTACAATCTCAAAGAAAGGAGTCTGCTTCACTCATAATTTTTGTTTTGACAGTGATTCAAATATCATAAAATTAAGTCCACAAATACACTGTGGGCTTAGAATCACTGTGAAGTTATCTTTCTATTGTGTCTGCTTTTATTCTCCCACACTCACTGGATGTATATGAAGGAAATATATTGAAGTATTTTACATTTTTTTTAATATCATGGCCACAAAGTTTATATTCTAATAGTTGTTCATACAGCATTAATGCAAAGCATTGCATTAATGTGAAGGGAAATGAGAAAATAACAGGGTTTATAAATTGCATAAAGTGTGATGTGGATTTGAAGGATGGGAGTTAATCTGTGTAGTTGAATCAAAAGATAATCTGTTCATTACTCTGGTATTTATCAATACAAATATGGCTGAGCTATTTTGCAAAACTTTTTAAATACTTGCAAATTTTATAGTAGCAGGAGGAAGTATCAACTGCACAGTATCAACTGGAACAGATAAATAGAAATATGAGGCACACTATTCAAACTTTTATTTGGAAAACATACTATGGAAAAACTGCATATGATTTTTTTCATCATCAAAACTGTGCAGTGCTGTAGGTTGACCTTTACATCAAACCCTAATAAATTGCATAGAAGGCTGTGACTGTAATGGAAAAAGTGCAAAGAGGTTTTTATAAAGTATGAATGGTTTCATATTTATTAGATTTTATTGTCTCAGCAAGTAAATAAGTTTGATTCTGCCATGTCTGTCTAACACCTGAGAGTTGCATTTTTCCTGTCTTGCCACAGAAATACATTGCATGTTCAAAGGTTGGTTGATCATGTATAAAATGAACTGAGCACAAGGTAGTAGTTCAGCTCCTTCACACTTATATTTTTTCTACATATGAGTGTACACCAAGATGAGAAAATATAACCGACTTGACATTTTCACATCATTCACATCATTCCTCTATTATAAGCAAAAAGAACAAACTGCAGTCTGAAGGACATTCAGACCGTGGAAATCTTAATTTAACTGATTTCTTTTCACTTGTCATCTTCTCAGATATATCAGTGAGTCTACTCTCACTAGTGGTCACTGCCTGTGGATTGGCCCTATTTGGGGTCTCCCTCTTTGTCTCCTGGAAACTCTGCTGGATACCATGGAGGGAGCGAGGACTTTCACCCACAACAAAGGAGGCTCAAGGGCACATAAACCCCACCATGAGCCCTCTGCCCACACAGCCTGCAGCCAAACAGCCAGTTTACACTGCCGTCGACCCTCCGATGCACAACCGCCGTAAGTCTTCACATTGTTCTGTCGCCAAAGAGCCTACCCCCGTGGCCTCTATTGTGTCAGTGGAGGCTCCCATGACTCCCGTTTCCCCACCACCTGTGGTGATGGCCACACCAGAGGCAGCTATGAAGATAAGCCACACATCCCCAGACATACCACTGGATGCTCAGAGTAAAACTCGGGAAAACGGAGTTCACACAAACCCTCGAATACAGAGGCAGACAACAGAACCAGCACCAGGTGGTTGCTCAGAAATGGGGTAGGTATTGGTTTTCCTAATATCACAAATAAGATGTATTCCTGTTCTGAGAGTCCAGCCTTTCCATTATTTTGAATATTACTACTCATATGTCTCTGTTAACAAAATAAATAAATAAATAACTAATCCTACTGCCATTGATTCTTGTTGATGTAGTCTGACTTTAATTATTTGTTTGCCTTCTTTGTCCTCAGTCAAGGTTCCATTCGCAGACATATGAACCTCTCTAACCCAGATTTCAATGTGGCACAGTTCCAAAGACAGGATTCCCTTACTGGAATGGGTCTTGGCCTTGGCCGCCTCAAACCCGAGCTGTACAAGCAGCGCTCACTCGAGGGGGACGAGGGCAGTCGCAGAGGTGGGGGCTGTGGGCGCCTCCACTTTATTCTTAAATTTGACTGCGACTTGGAACAATTAATAGTTAAAATCCACAGAGAGAGGACCTCCCAGCCAAGGATTTCTCTGGTACGTCTGATCCTTATGTTAAGATCTACCTGCTGCCTGATCGGAAGACCAAACACCAGACGAAGGTGCACCGCAAGACGCTCAACCCTGTGTTTGACGAGGTCTTTCTGTTCCCCGTGGCGTACTCTGAGCTTCCCACACGAAAGCTGCATTTCAGCGTCTACGATTTCGACCGCTTTTCACGCCATGATATCATCGGTCAAGTAGTGGTAGACAACTTCCTGGATCTGGCAGATTTTCCCAGGGAGACAAAACTCTGTCGTGAAATCCAATATGTCTCCTCGGTAAGTCATTTCAGATACTCATTTTGTTCCGTGGTTATAGTAATGAAAAGTAAAAAAAAAAAAAAAATAATATATATATATATATAAAATATATATATATATATATATATAAATATATATATATATATATATATATATATATATATATATATATATATATATATATATATATATATATAATATATATATATATATATATATATATATATATATATATGGTTCATTATGGTTCATTAGAAGTTTTTTTTATATATATTTTTATTTTCTTGAATTCACATTTCTTCATTCAACACTTGTTCTCTGACGTTCTTTGTTGTGTGAAGAAGCATATAATCATTGTCTGCTTTTCTCTTTGCATTAAAATTAGGTTGGCTAGTCATTGTAACAGTAGAAAAGATAAATATTTGAAGGAAAAACAGCCAGCAACAGTAGCCTTCAGATGCCTATCTAATACAGTCCTTTACAATGTTCACAGTTGCCAGACATATGACTCATTTTAGTCTGGGTCTGCTGCTATTTCTCTTTCTGCTAAAACTATCCAAAAGACAAAAAACGCACAAGACTTTTGGAAAATCAACAGGATTGAAAAGCATTTCACATCAGGTTTATTATAGTTGTGCTTGTGTCTATTTTAAAAGGTGGCAAATTATAATGTCAGATTATTTAAGGATCACAGCTGCTATTTTATTTGACAAGTATGATGAAAGATGGTATTTATTTTATTATTGTTTAAATTTATAGATAACGTCATGGAAAACATGTGTAAATAACACTTATAATTATTACAACCAGTTTTGATCATTTTGTTGAAGTATTTTATTAATGAACTAATTTTTACCCACAATTCCAAACTAAATTAGCCATCTGGTCTGCAGTTGAACCCTTTTATCAAATGTATTGCTACGTATGTGGAACTATATTGCAGAAACAGTTGTTGAACTGCAGCAGTGAAGAAATGAGAGCACACATGCAGTCATAAAGTCATACTCATCATCTTGTAGATTTTGGAGCATCCTTAATCAAATGCAGATCATAATTTTCCAATTACCCTGAGCTAACAGCAAATTTATGCAATCAAATAAGAAGTAAGAAGGTCTCACTTTGAATGCAAACCGACAAAAATAGTTTGAGCATAATAATTAATGAATACTATACATTACGTCAGTAAATTTTAAATTTATTACCATGTGTAAGAGAAGAGTGACAGGATAGAAAAAGTTGTCACAAATCAACAGAGAAAAAGAGGCACAGACATTATTCTGTCGGCATGCTGCCAGATAGAGACTTCACAGGAATATCGACAAAAGTATTGATATTTTTGAGCAAACTCCCAGCTTATGGTTGTTTTGTGGATCAATGCCTCCACTTATGCCCTTGATTAATTGTTAGTCAATGTTGTCCATTTAGAGCAGAAACCCATGGGAAAGGTGGGTGATGAGAACCAGTGATTCACAGAATCCAACATCCTCCATTCTCACACTTTTCTTTCACGCTCCCAGTACTCAGAGAAACCAGATACAGCTCACAGGCTGCATGTTGAGCACAGACTGTAAAACATGCACAAATGTTTGTGTCCACAAAATCTGCACAGAAATCTCTCAGAAATCAGTTCACCATACAAAGGTAGGACATTCAGTAACTGCAGCACCACAGATGATTACATATAAATGATGTTATTTTCATTAAGCCTCATTGCCAGAGGGAGGGACCATACTGTTTGTTTTGTTGCCAGATTGGTCTCATTGAGCTCCACAGCAGAAGCAGACTGTATATTGAGGGAAGAACATGTTATTTTCCTGATATTGAGAATGGCACTGGCAATAAAAACACATGCTAAGCATTGTTTTTATTGCTTAAGGGGATTTGGATTTGATTTCTTTTTGATGATTTTAGCTTTTCAACTTCATGTAATGAAGAATAATGTGCCACAGATGGTAAATTCAGAATAACAAAAAATTGTATATTGTTGAAAAACCTCAGCATTTGATTTCTAAGCTGGATCCTAGATTTTGAAATTGTTTACCCGGGTGCATTTTGATGATGCATGCTGACGATGGGACATGAAGCATGTAAGACCCGTGGGTCCTTTTTGGGATCTGGACCATACTACGTCAATAGATAAATAAATAATCCTTGGCTGTGTTTGATTATTAATTTCTGATTACTGGTGTACAAGATTCATGCTGAGACATATTCACTTCTGTACACTTAGTATATATATAGAATATATATAGAATTAAACATAAGAACTATTTCAAGAACCTCTATCGCCATGACAGCCCTTGGTGAACCTAAATGTAAATCTTGGACTGAAAAAGTTTTTTATGCTTGCACCTATTTTTTTAAATAATGAATTTACAGTTGGTCCTCATTTCAGGTTGTCTCTAGGTCATAAATTGCTGAAGAATTGCTGTGAATTATTCTAAAACCTAACTTAACACAGTTAAACAGTATTTATACTTGCTGAAAATATTATTTAAATATCTGAAATGTATAAATTTCACCTGCTTTAATTACAAAGGATATTTTCCCCACTTTATACATAAATATATATCACAAATCTATTCTTATATTCATAGCATATTGATGGCACCATTTCATATTAAATCTCCACTTGTATCAAATGGGAAGGGTGTTTGAACTCTTTGCATCTTGCAGAGTTCAGTTTGAGACATCTATGTGGTAATTATCGTGAAGCTACAGCTAAATTGAGCAAGCCATTACACAACCATGTTCAACAATCTGAAGTTAATAAATCACAACCCTTTCATTTTCACAGGAGAAAGCAAGCACATCTGTTAGAGCCACATCAATAAGTAAAACCAAACATACTCAGAAATTGAAGGTAATAACTGGCAGAAATAGTGAACAGAAACTATTTACTGTGCATAACATTGCCATGCCAAACAATTATTTGTATGCAGGCAACTCGGGGGTAGCATTACTCATTAAAATCAAATGTTTTACTTTCACTGGCTTAGTTTCACCTCTGATTGCATCAAATAAAGATTCTTTATCAAGGCCTAAACCTTGTGTCTTAGTTTAGTCTTGAGTCTTTACAGTGTGAAATCAAGTCTTTAAACTAAGTTTTTGCAATTAAAAGTGACTTTTGTTTAAGTCACAGATTTGAGGCTCCTCTGGTAGTGATGTTTATGTGAATGTTTCTTCCCAGCAAAGATTGCATTACTATTCAGATAGTGAGTGTCTGTGTTTCTCTATCGCTAATTAAAAAAAAAAAAAAAAGGATCATCGTTTTATCCGTGATAAATCTTGAGTATAGGTCATTAGGTTTGCATAGATTTGGAGCATGTATTTAAATTCCTCTACTTTATAAAAACCCTGTTGACATACAGAAAACTTGCAATGGACGGCTGGACGGGCAGATGGATGGATGTCCACAACATTTAAATGTTTAATGTGCTGACATTTTATAAAATTAAACAAATACCGCACATCAATAACTCCAGAAGAGATTGTAGTGTAGGAGTAGTGCTCGCCACACATTTTGTCTGCAGCCGTGGTTCTCACTTCTCACTGGAGCTATTTTCAGTGCAGGTGATAAGTGAGCTGCATCTAAGCAGAAGTCTGCATTCTAGCTGAAATATGGGAGGGTTTTATCTGAGCCAAGCATAGGACACAGTTTTTTATTTTGAAAAAAAAAAACAAAAAATACATGAAAAGCACTGTAAATGAAAGTCAAGACACTCCTGCTGTTCTTCCTTAGCTTTGGCTCCAGTGCATCAAGGAGTAACAAACTACGATTCAAACTGAGGTGAGAGTAAATGTTTTTCTGATGTCTTTTAGGATAACGTGGACCTTGGGGATTTGATGTTCTCCCTGTGCTACTTGCCTACAGCAGGCCGATTGACCATCACCATGATACAGGCGCGCAATCTTAAGGCCATGGATATAACTGGTGCATCAGGTAAATGAAAGAAGACCTTGTCAATCCATAGAAAGTTGCGGTGCTGTCCAGGAAAGAAATAAATGCATAACGTAAACATTTCTCTGTCTTTTATAAAGATCCGTATGTGAAGGTTTCTCTGATGTGTGAGGGTCGGAGACTGAAGAAAAGGAAGACATCTACGAAAAGAAACACCTTGAACCCAGTCTATAACGAGGCTATTGTCTTTGATGTCCTTCCAGAAAACATTGAGCAGATCAGCCTTTTAATAGCAGTGATGGACTATGATCGGTCAGCTTACAACTTACACCATATAGCTACCTTTCATTAATAGTTACAACAAAATAAACAGAAAAAAACATACACTGAAAGCTTTTTTAGCAGATGTGTAAGTGTCTAAAGATTGAACATTTTTAACAATCTTAGTACTTTCCTTTCAGAAAACGTTCTCATAAAGAATGTAACATGGCATTGACCCAGAATGCCAGGTAAGCTGAGATTACATCCTTTCTCTTCTCTCTTTCCCCTGCGCCTGTAGTGTGGGTCATAATGAGGTCATTGGTGTGTGTCGAGTCGGCAATGATGCAGACAGCCTCGGTCGAGAACACTGGAGTGAAATGCTCACATATCCACGGAAACCTGTCGCCCACTGGCATCCTCTTGTTGAGGTGAGTTGGCTTTTCTATAATGGATGTGACAGCTGTTTCCAGGCATGGTTGACTGACCAGTTTTCAAACGCAAAGATTTCTTTTTTTTTTTTTCTGTTGTTTTCTTCTAACCATTTCAAAACTGGGATTTTTCACAAAACCTTGACTCTTCTTCCCAGTTCCCAAATTGTATTGTTTATTCAACTGGGACATTTTTAACATATTATTGCTTTTCTAGAAATTGAAGTGGTCCAAAAGATTTAAAACTTCAAACTTATAGAAAGACAGAAATATGAAACAAGTACTTTGTAGTTTTTCACAAATAAAACCTCAAAAGTTGTCTCTTTGCTTGTCTACTTAAGTTGAGAACAAAAAATCCCCTCCTCTCTAAAAAAGCTTAGAGAAGATAGTTTTTTACATACTATTATTCAGTATGTATTTGAATAAATTAGATGTATTAGGAACAATGGTCTTAAGACACAAGAGACCAAAGGGGAAACAAACTGCATGCACTTCCCAGAATACAAATGTAAGTGCAAAGGTAAACAAGGTATTTTGTCCTAAAGCTGATTCCAGTCATACAGCAGTTTAATGATGGTCAGGACATCTTCAAATCTGCAACCTTTCGGTTGCAGATAAAGAAAAGTTGCTGCAGTGCCATGGTTGTAGAAATATCTGCAAAAATAAATGCTTGGAAACTTCAATAAAAGAAAACATTATTATACACATTGCAACAGTCTTGCTATGTAGAGGCTGATTACTTAAGAAAAAAAAGTTATTTAATTTTGTTGTCTCTGAAGTCAGACCTACAAATGATTAAACAGTGTGTTTTTTCCCCCCCATAATTTGTATATTATTGAGTCATTTCTTTTTCAAGAAGAAAGGTCATAATTTAAATACATTCTGGTTTTAACTCGATGTAAAATTAATGTTCAGATATGTATCAGATTTGACAAATATAAGACACTGTTCTTCTGTAGAAAAAATAAGTATATATATAAAAAAAAAAAGATT